>NC_142482.1:16159284-16462315 GCF_049115385.1 Moschus berezovskii | reverse complement strand
GTCCATTAGGTCAGTGATGCCACCCAACCATCTCATCGTCTGTTGTCCCCTTCTCATCCTGCCTTCAATCTTTCCCAGCATCAGGGTCTTTTCCAGTGAGTCAACGCTTCGCATGAGGTGGCCAAAGTATTGGAGTTTCAGCTTCAACATCAGTCTTTCCAATGAATATTCAGAACTGATTTCCTTAAGAATGGACTGGTTGGATCTCACTGAAGTTCAAGGGACTCTCAAGAGTCTTCTCCAGCACGACAGTTCAAAAGCATCAATTCTTCAGCGATCAGCTTTCTTCACAGTCCAACTCTCACATCCATACATGACTAATGGAAAAACCATAGCTTTGACTAAATGGACCTTTGTTGGCAAAGTGATGTCTCTGCTTTTTAATATGCTGTCTAGGTTGGTCATAGCTTTTCTTCCAAGGAGCAAGAGTCTTTCAGATTTCATGGTTGCAGTCACTATCTGCAGTGATTATTGGAGCCCAAGAAAATAAAGTCTGTCACTGTTTCCCCAACTATTTGCTAAGAAGGGGTGGGACCAGATGCCGTGATCTTCATTTTTTGAATGTAGAGTTTTAAGCCAGCTTTTTCACTCTCCTGTTTCACTTCCATCAAGAGGCTCTTTAGTTCTTCTTCACTTTCTTCTGTAAGGGTGGTATCATCTGCCTATCTGAGGTTATTGATACTTCTCTTGGCAATGTTGATTCCAGATTGTGCTTCATCCAGCCCAGCATTTCGCATGATATACTCTGTATGTAAGTTAAATAAGCAGGGTGACAATAACGTACTCCTTTCCCAATTTGGAACCTGTTCATCATTCCATGTCAGGTTCTAACTGTTGCTTCTGGCAACATGCATACTGATGCACGTTGACATGTATGTTAACATGCTTCTGACATGCACACTGACTTCTCAGGAGGCAGGTAAGGTGGTCTGGTATTTCCATCTCTTGAAGAACTTTCCACAGTTGGTTGTGATCCACAGAGCCAAAGTCTTTGGCATAGTCAATGAAACAGAAGTAGATGTATTCCTGGAATTCTCTTGCTTTTTCTGTGATCCAATGGATGTTGGCAAATTGAGCTCTGGTTCCTCTTCCTTTTCTAAATCCAGCTTGAACATTTGGAAGTTCTTGGTTCACATACTTTTGAAGCCTAGCTTGTAGAATTTTGAGCATTACTTTGCTAGCACATGAAATGAGTGCAATTGTTCAGTAGCTTGAACATTCTTTGGCATTGCCTTTCTTTGGGATTGGAATGAAAACTGACCTTTTCCAGTCCTGTGGCCACTGTTGAGTTTTCCATCTCCTATGTAGGAAATGTTAAAGGCAAGAAACCATTGGTTAATTTCTCCAATGATGGGAAAAGGAAGGAGAGTGACTTGAGATGGGCTCTTATTCCAAGAATTTAATAAAGCAAAAGCTATTTGAGGATTTTCCATAGGACAGATTTGGCCCACATATGGTGTAGAAATAGTGTGTTGAATTGTATTATGGACCAGCCCACAAAATCTACCTAAAGAGTGATCTGGCTGTGTAGACAGATCTCAGAAGCCATAATCCTGTATGACCTCATCTTAATTAATTTTGTCTACAAGGGAATTTACATTTCCCAAAAAAGAGGTATTCTGAGGTTCTGGGGGGATATGTGAGCTTTTGTGACAAATTAAATAGAAAATAATTTACAGAAATGTTGATACAACAATACGGGCAGAAGATAGATAGATGCATATGAATGTGCATATATATTTAAGCTAAGGGATTAATATAATTTCAAAATGTGCTTTGTTAGGGAAACTTTATTTTCTTATTCCAAGGTTTTGCCTTTTCTGATTTCTTATATTAAAATGTATTTTTATGTTAGCACGTTATAGTGAAAGCTTATGACAGGTTTTATTTTTTCAATTTTGTTAAATTTTTTTTAAATTAATATATTTATTTTAATTAGAGTCTATTTGTTAAAAATAAGTTTAAAAATTTAAAATCTGGCAACTTCATGTCAGTAAAATTTGAAACTTTATTGGTTTGTGAAATCTAAAAATCTGGGAGTCACACAGAATCTGAGGGTAACACTTTCATATGGGCCACTGGAGGAGCGAAAGCACAGAAAAATCCTCATCAAACAACAAAGCTACACTCATTCCACTGATACTATTGCCTGTTATCCTGTGTTTTTCCTGTTTTTTGGCCACTGATTTCTATGCCATATTTCTCAATCCAGTCACTCTTTGTTGTCTTCAGTTCAGTTCAGTTCAGTTCAGTCGCTCAGTCGTGTCTGACTCTTTGTGACCCCATGAACCACAGCACGCCAGGCCTCCCCGTCCATCACCATCTCCCGGAGTTTACTCAAACTCATGTCCATAGAGTCGGTGATGCCATCCAACCATCTCATTCTCTGTCGTCCCCGTCTCCTCCTACCCCCAATCACTCCCAGCATCAGACTCTTTCCCAGTGAGTCAACTCGTTGCATGAGGTGGCCAACATATTGGAGTTTCAGCTTTAGCATCAGTCCTTCCAATACTCATAGTTAAAAAGATCACTTACTTAGGGCCACTATCCTCATCTCCTTACCATTTTTTTAATTGAATGAAAGGTTATTTCAATTCTATAGTGTTTTACAATTTTCAAAAGTGTCACATTTCATGTCATTCTGTAATAATCCTTTCTCCCCCTCCCGCATGTTACCCACCCTTTTCACCCTCTCCCCACTGGAAACCCCTAGTTTGGTCTCTACATCTGTGAGTCTGATTCTTTTCTATTTTACTTACTAGTCTGCTGTATTTTGTAGATTCCACATATAAGTGATATCACACAGTATTTCTCTTTCTCTGACTTATTTCACTAAGCATAATGCCCACCATAGTTTGTCCATGATGGTGCAAATGGCAAAATTTCATTTTTCTTTATGGCTGAGTAACAGTTTGTTTTATATATACCACATCTTCTGTATCCATCCATCTATTGATGAATAGTTAGGTTGCTTCCATACCTTGGCAAGTGCTACTATAAACACTGGGTTGCATGTAACTTTTCAAATTAGAGTTTTCCTTTTCTTCAGATATATGCCCAGGAATGGAATTGCTGGGTCATATGGTAGTTTTATTTTTAATTTCTTGAGAAACCTCCTCACTATTTTCAACCATGGCTGAAGGAATCATGCGCCCTGACTTCAGACTATATTACAAAGCTACAATAGCCAAAAGTATAAGGTCCTGGCACAAAGACAGATCAATGGAACATCTCCTTAAATTAACATCCCCATCCTGCAGATCCATTTCCTCAGGTCATGTCCACTGCCTGTACTCTGTTTCTCTTCAGACCACCATGCTCTATCAACTGGGCCCCCATCACTGCACCACAGGTCGTTTATGACCAGATTGCTAACTCTGTGCTGAGTGTGTCCCCAGTGGCTCCTCCTCTGGTCTTGTCTCCTCAGTCTCCCAGTCCAATTCTGTACTCATCTTGCCCATCTTCAGCTGATATCATAACTTACAGAGAACTTCTAACAAACCTAAAATGAATCCTCAGTTTACCCCATGATGACTGTGTTCCTCCATCTACTTTCTTTCTCTTTTTCACGTCTTGTGAGAAGGTGCCTTGAACCCCTCCCATCCCCTCCACTTGCACTTGCATCCTACTTTGCCCAATACCATCCTGTACCACTCATTTCTTTTTGATGTTTTTCTACCATCAGCATTGTCAATCATTGGACAAATACATACCCCTTCCAAATAAATATTTGCCTCAATATAATACAAACTCTTTTCACCCGCCAATCCCTTATCATTCAATCTCTCTCCTACTCTGACTCCCACCATTATATCACCATGCATTTGTCAGCTATGATATTAAGATTTTCGTCTCCACTACTTAGCTGAAACTATTTCCTTACATGTCAACTCTAACATCTTAATTATACTAAACATGGATTTTCTCCATTCTTGACATCTTAGATAGATCTCTAAGATTTGACACTATGATTATAGTATTTAACAATGTTGGCCCATTATTACCACATGAAACTTTTTCTTCTGCTGAATTATATGGGACTGATTCTCCTCTTTGTATTTTAAGAAAGTTTCTGACCTTTTTTACTACCTCTTTGTCTTCCACTGTTTCTGTGAACACATACTATGTGTATATATATATGCAATTATGTAAAATTTTATAGTATATTAATATAATATACAATATATGCAATTTTACTTGCATTCAGTTATATATATATTATAGTAAAATAATATGTACAATTTTATAATGTAATAATATAGTATGTTATATATAATGCCTATAATTTAATAATATGCTTTATATATATATATATATACACACACATACATGCATTTATCTCAAACTTCTGTTATTTGGCCTCTTTCAGCTTCACTTTGCCCAAAGAGATAAAGTCTACTTTTCATGCATCAGCAAACACCATCCTGAAGGTTATGGCCAAACCAATATTTTTAGTCCTGAATTATTTCTCAACTCTAAGTTCTACATCTCTAGCTGTCCACTGAGTACTTAAAACTGGAATAAACAAATGACACCTTGGTTTCACTGTGTAAAAAATGAAAGTTATTTGTTCTCCTTTAAAACCAGAATCCCTATATTCCATAAAGTCACTCATATACAATAGGCTGCTGCTACTAAGTCTCTTCAGTCATGTCCGACTCTGTGTGACCCCATAGACGGCAGCCCACCAGTCTCCCCTGTCCCTGGGATTCTCCAGGCAAGAACACTGGAGTGGGTTGCCATTTCCTTCTCCAAATACAATAGGCACTGCCTGGTAAATGCTATCCACTCTGGTGCAAGGTCTTGGAAATATCAAAATATGATACAATTTCTATCTTAATAAAAACATAGTTTCTACCTAAGGTTTGGTGAAGATAGAAATATGCCATCTAGTGTAATTCGTAGAGCTAAGCCCAGATGGCTGTGAGTACATATCTTGGACTTCAGATGATCTAGAACTCCTGAAAGGATGGTCTCTAAGCTATGTCCTGAACAAAATGTAGATCGTTAAAGAAAGATCTTGTTCCTTTTTTCTTTAAGATTACTTAACAATAGTACTCAGCCTTGTGTATATATCACAGCAAACTTTAGAACTGTTTTTCAAAATTGAAATGCCTAGACTGCAACTGACAATTGTGATCAGCAGGGTAAGAGTTGTGCTAAAACTGTTTTATTTTTCCAAATTCCACCACTTTAAATCTTTGTACCATTTAGAATATCACTGATTGCTTCCTCATTGAAAAGAACCACAAATGGGGAGTTTCCTCTGAACATGGAAAAGCAGTTGATTACAAAAACTGGAACAATGCCCTGAAAAGTTTACCCTTAGGCAAAGCATTCGAGAGCCATTTCCTCAGTTATAAGGGATACCACCTGTGATATAGCTCTGTCAATATCAATAAGTGATATCTTATCTCTTATGCTTGCCTCTTCCAATAGACAACAAGTTCCTTGAGAGCAAGGAGTTTTGCTTTTTCCTGAAATGTTTATAAATTAATTAATTAATGCAAATGAACCAAATGAACACTGGCCATGAAGAATTCTAGGAAAATGTAAGAACAAATAAAGAGTCTTGGAGATCAGAAAAATCTGTGCATTCAAGGGTAAGATATAAGGATGTTTGTGGCCAGAAATAAGGCTGGGGAGGTGAGCATGGCTCGGGTTGTAAAGGGTCTTGGATCACATGCTACAGCTTTGAGGCCTTATCCTGAAGGTTATGAGAAGCCTCTGAAAAATGTTCATAAATATGTTGTAATTAAACAAATTTAAAGTCATAATTCAAGGCCATATACTCAGGGAGTCAAAATTTAACATCATTTGTCTATAATTTCAATCTCCATTTTTATTCTATGTTATCATACTATAGTCAATTCTATGGAACCATGATTATTCCTAATTTAAATGCCTTCTACTCAAAAATTTCCTTCCACTCTACTTTCTCTTCAGAGTTATTTAATTTTATACCATGAAAAGAAGGCATCTGGTCTGTGGCCACTGGTATCTGTCCATGCTGTCATCCAATGAAATGCGGCCAAGCATGGCTCCCGGGGTCCTAACTGGATCAACTATATCAATGATATTACCATGCACCATACCATTCACCAAGAGAAAGGATAGAAGAATAAGAACAGCTCTGAGGAGGAATTAGAATAGAGAATGCTATCTATGCAGAGCTAGGGAGACAAGAGAGTAATTAACTTGTGCAGGCAGGTGGGCCTCTGGAGCCTGGAGCTCAGAAGAAAGAGCCATGATGGTGGAGTGGGATTCATCAATGCATGCCTGGGAAGGGTAGTTTCTCAATAAACACTTGTCTGCAATGCATGAGAAGTGACATCTGAAACCATGAGAATGCAAATACACACAATAATAAAGTATAATGACTGAGAACAGGAGGTTAGGAAACACCAATATACTTTGTTCTTTAAAGAGCCAGATATATTGGAAAAGAAACAAAGCAATAGTGATGTCACAGAACCCAAGGCAGCAGAGAATGCAAAAGGGTGGACTAGACATAATTCTCAAACAGTTTAGGGAGATCAATTAAGATAAGTAATAGAAATCCTCTGTCCTTTTAAGCCACAAACTGATCATCAAAAACCTTTACCTAAAAATTTTCAGTGGGGTGGCTTTGATGGAAATCAGATTTCAAAGTGCACACAAAGGGAAATAATTAAAATAATAAATTAGAACAACTATTTTGTGAAAGATCTGAAAAGGCAACAAGATAGAAATAAGTCTTCTACGGAGGGAAAATTTAGAGTAAAAGGAAGTTGGATATTTGGTCTCCTTTAGAATTGAAGAACATAATTTTTTCACTAGCCAGTTTAATTAGTTTCAGATATCTGGTGATAATCTTTTCTTCATTCTCTATCTACATCACCTATTTCAAAATCACTTGCTAAATGCTATGAGTGGTTATTTCATTCTCCTATCAGCACTTCTTTAAAGCATGAAGGCTTCTTTATCTTCCTTAGTCACCTTACACAACTTCACATTATCTTACTAAGTCTTGCTTTGGTTAAACCTTTTGCCTTCACATTTTTTTTTTTTTAGTGCCTTCCTATTGCCTATCAAAAAAAGTAAACACTACTTTTATTTACGGAGAGGAAGAAAACTAAAAATTGTTGTTCACTCACACAGTTAAATATTTCTACAAGATACTAGTTTTCATGCCATTTCCTCTGCCTGGAGATAACATCCTCTCTTTTTTCTCCACTTATCCAAAACTCCACTCACTATCTAAGGATCAGGCCAGATGTCAACTCAGCAAGGATAGTGGCTTTGATCTCCTCAAGTGGAAGAGTGATCCCTCTTTCCCAGGCAATCTGGCAGTCCTGGATTTTGACAGCTTCCATCACACTTTTCATACACTATAAGTGCTAAAGTTATTGCTGTGTTTAACTCTCCTATTAGATGGAAGTGAAGTGAAGTCGCTCAGTCATGTCCCATGGACTCTTTGCAACCCCATGGACTGTAGCCTACCAGCCTCCTCCATCTTTGGGACTTTCCAGGCAAGAGTACTGGAGTCTGGAGTCGGTTGCCATTTCCTTCTCCAAGGGATCTTCCCGACCCAGGAATCAAACCTGGGTCTCTCTCATTGCAGGCAGCGGCTTTACCCTCTAAGCCACCAAGAAATCAGATGGAAAGAGCTTGCAAATAGAGAATGCAGCTTGCGTATTTCTCAGCCCTTGCAGAGCCTTAGATAATAGATGTTCAATAACACCAGGAAATATGTGGATCCATCTGTACATAGTGTTACTGCAACAAGAATGAGGGAAAATATCAGGTACAGAAGAGTGGAATAAAATAATTTTGTTGTTGCTGTTGTTCAGTCACTAAGTCATGTCTGACTCATTGCAGTTCCATGGACAGCAGCACGCCAGGCTTCCCTGTCCTTCACTATCTCCTGGAGTTTGCTCAAACTGGTGTCCATTGAGTCAGTGATGCCATCCAACCATCTCCTCCTCTGTCATGCCCTTCTCCTCCTGCCTTCTATCTTTCCCAGCATCAGGGGCTTTTCCAATGAGTTGGCTCTTTGCATCAGGTGGCCAAACTACTGGAGTTTCAGCTATAGCATCACTCTTCCAGTGAATATTCAGGGTTACTCTTTAGTGACTACAGCATTCAACTACCTCTATTAGGTTTTCTATTATTTTGGACTTTCAAAGATCATCATATGAACAAAGACTTCTTAACTAAGGCTGTGAAAAATAAGCTTAAAAAGGAATCCCATACACATAAATAATAATATTAATAGTACGGTCTCCAACATACATTAAAAATACCATGAGGGACTTCCCTGGTGGTTAAGTGGCTAAGACTCCAAGCTCCCAACCCAGGGGCCGGAGGTCTGACCCTTGGTCAGGGAGCTAGACCCCACATACTGCAACTAAGGAGTTCAAATGCTGAAACTAAAGATCCCATGTACAGAAACAAGACCTGGTACAGTTAAATAAATAAATAAAACTAAAATATATTTTTAAAAAAGCAAACACATACTATGAACATGTGAGCTATGAAGGAATTCTATGTCTTCTGGGAAGTGCTGCATTTTTTCACCCTGAAGGAATTTAATGGTTATAAAGAGGTGATTAAGAATAATGGTCCCACGGAAAGTTGCTGAACTAAGACAATTCCCACTTGATTCAGAAAATAGGTTTGTGGCAAATTTTATGTCCAAAACATTTTGTATTAGCATAGTGTATAATAAAAAGATGATAAGATATAGGACCCCCTAAGAATCTTATAGTCTAATCAGACAGACAAAAAGTTGTTAACAGTGGGAGTTTATTGCTCTAGATTCAAAGACCAAACGTAAGCTGTGCATGGTGGTCAACAGGGATTCCAGTACCCAAAGAATCCCCCAGGATCCTACAACCCACGTGATCTCCAGCTGGTTGCCATCTAAGCACGTTAGCCAACACAGCCGGTAAAGGAAGTCTACACTGGACAACCCCTGTAGTTCAGCGATGGCTTCTCAGCCTGTGTAGTGCAGGCCTCCCAGGAATGATGGCTGCATCCCAGGGGTGATGGCTACAGCTTGGTACAGAACTCCAGCTCTTCTTCCATCCTCCTTCCTCCACTGGTCAGAGTTTATGTTGTCTCCTCCCCTCTCATCCTGAACTAATACCCTTTAACTCAGATTTATTGTAGACTAGAGCTGTCCAGAAGAGACAGAATACAACTTGTGTGTGCGTGCATGCACACTAACTTGCTTCAGCCGTGTCCAATTCTATGTGACCCTATGGACTGTAGCCTGCCAGACTCCTCAGTCCATGGGGATTCTGCAGGCAAGAATACTGTACTGGGTTGCCATTCCCTCCCTCCTGGGGATCTTTGCAACCAAGGCATTGAACCTGTGTCTCTTAAGTCTCCTGCATTGACAGTTTCTTTACTGCTAGCACCACCTAGGAAGCCTGAGTGTAACTCAGTGACCACATAAGTAATTTTAAATTTTCTACTAGCTACAACTTTAAAAGGTACAATGAAACTAGTGAAATTAATTTTGGACATGTATTCATTTATCCCAATATGTCCAACATATTAAGATTTCATCTTGTCAAAAATTTATTAATAAGGTATGTTGCTCTTTTTATTCTGTCTTTGAAATACAGAGTTGTATTTTATGCTGGCAGTACATTTCAATGCAGACTAATGACACTTCAGCCACATGTACATAGTAGCCACCATATTGCAGAGTTCAGCTCTAGACATTTGATATCCATGGGAAGATTGAGGTAGGAAAATACTCAAGACACTGGGTGTCTGCCATCCCCTCCCTAGACTAGTCCAGTTACAGGATTCCAGCAGAGGCACATGGTTCTCTGAGCCCTGACAGTGGGAATTATCATACACACTTATCTTTAGGACCTGCACATCCTAGACAATACTGAGTATGAAAAATAAAACAGAACATTCCTCTTATTCCTGATTCAAAAAGGATTGTATATATAATAACACTTTTCCATGAAGTATAATTGCTCTAGGTGATCACTATGTGCTGTCTTCTCTTCCTAACTTGCTAAGGTCTTTTTTTAAGTCATCAGTTCAGTTCAATTCAGTCGCTCAGTCATGTCTGACTCTTTGAAACCACATGAATCACAGCACCCCAGGCCTCCCTGTCCGTCACCAACTCCCAAAGCTTACCCAAATTCATGTCCATCGAGTTGGTGATGCCATCCAGCCATCTCATTCTCTGTCGTCCCCGTCTCCTCCCGCCCCCAATCCCTCCCAGCATCAGAGTCTTTTCCAGTGAGTCAACTCGTCGCATGAGGTGGCCAAAGTATTGGAGTTTCAGCTTTAGCATCAGTCCTTCCAATGAACACCCAGGACTGATCTCCTTTAGAATGGATCTCCTTGTAGTCCAAGGGACTCTCAAGAGTCTTCTCCAACACCACAGTTCAAAAGCATCAATTCTTTGGCAATCAGCTTTCTTCACAGTCCAACTCTCACATCCATACATGACCACTGGAAAAACCATAGCCTTGACTAGATAGACCTTGGTTGGCAAAGTAATGTCTCTGCTTTTTAATATGCTATCTAGGTTGGTCATAACTTTCCTTCCAAGGAGCAAGCGTCTTTTAATTTCATGGCTGCAATCACCATCTGCAGTGATTTTGGAGCCAAAAAAAATAAAGTCTGACACTGTTTCCACTGTTTTCCCCATCTATTTCCCACTAAGTGATGGGACCAGATGCCATGATCTTAGTTTTCTGAATGTTGAGCTTAAAGTCAACTTTTTCACTCTCCTCTTTTACTTTCATCAAGAGGATCTTTAGTCCCTCTTCACTTTCTTCCATAAGGGTGGTGTCATCTGCATGTTTAAGTCATCAGTGGGTTCTAAATTTTATTAAATAATTGATATATTTCTATTAAGAAAAGCATATAGATTTTTTCCCTTTCTTAACCTATTAATGTGGCAAATTCCTTAATAGACTTTATAATATCAAGTCAAACTCAAATTTCTGAAATATTAGAATTTCAGGGGTTTTTTGGTTTGGATTTTTTTTTTCTTTCTTTTTTTTTTTCTTTGGTTTTTGTATATCATCGAAATTCAGTTTGCCAATATTTGGCTTGGAATTTTTGACATATATATTTAGGAGTAGATTCAGTTCAGTTCAGCTGCTCAGTTGTGTCCAATTCTTTGTGACCCCATGGACTGCAGCATGCCAGGCTTCCCTGTCCATCACCAACTCCCAGAGTAGATTGGCCTGTGCTTGACCTTTCTTTTATTGTCTTTATCTATTATTGACATCAAGGTTATTTTAGCATTATAAAATGTGGAACAGAATATTTCCTGGTTTCTATTATCCGGAAATTTTTATATGACTGAAATGATCTATTCACTTAAAATTTTGTAGAACTCACTTTATAAAATTGCCTAGATCTGAAATTTTCTTTTGTGCAAAGATTAGTGATTTCATTCCTTTAAACACTGTAAACTACTCAGGTTTTCTATTTTTACAGGAGTGGGATGGGGAGGGAGATGGGAGGGAGATTCAAAAGGGAGGGGATATATATATGTATACCTATGGCTGATTCATGTTGAGGTTTGACAGAAAACAGCAAAATTCTGTAAAGCAATTATCGTTCAATAAAAAATAAATAAATTTTTTAAAGTCCATAAGAAAAGACTGATTGAAATTAATGCCCTACTGAAGATGCACACCTAACTGTTGTGGAGCCATCACGATGAAGATTGCTAAGGGGAAATGGAAAAGAGGTTGCAACCCTGACTGATGGTCAGAAAGAGGAGTGGGATGTGGCAGAGAACTATCTCTAGGGCTCCCTCAGGTGGGGCAGAGGACGGGACAGAGAGCTCACACAGCATGTCTCGTGAGCAAAGTTTCCAACTGAGGTTATTCATTCGTGGAAGAGCAAGTGGTCCCATTCTGGGTGTTCTGCATGGCAAAATACAGAGCAATATGAAAAGCAGCCTGGAAATTTGAATTCAGAGCTTGTGTTTGGACCTGATCTTGATAATTATGTGTAGGATGTCAAAATAGAGCTGCTCCCTTACCTTTGATCTTCGGCAGATTACAGTTGCCTGATGTCATTATGACTTAGCATGTACCACACTTTTCTAGGCTACTTTCCTCAAAATTTGTCTAAGCTTTCTACTGTGTTCTGAGACAGGAACTCTCCGAGGGACTCGCCAATAGTCATATCACATCTTGAGAGTCTTTGTCTTCTAAATTTCATCTGAAAGGAGAGAATCAGACCCATGATTAACCACTTATTTCCTGGGATAAAGTAATTAATTTATCCAGAAAATAGTAATTTGATCTGGGCTATAAAAAGTTAACGCAAAGTGTAAAAATATAGAAGTTCCTTCTAAAACTGATGAAATATACGTCTAAACTATTACTTTTTTTCACTTTGTCATGATTTTAGCATTTCTATCACAATCTGTTTAATATTAGAAATTGCTATGAAATATTGCGATAATGTAAGGAATGAAATTCTAGCAGATTCCTGCCCTGAGGAATTTAGCAGCTTGATAACTGCTGAGGGAGGGGAAGAGCAGTTTATTGACCACTGGTATTTGCCAAGCACTAATCTAAGTGCTTCATGTATACTACCTTACTCACTCCCCATGGTAACTCTATGGGTTAGACATTATCATTTCCTTAACGATGCAGTTTCAGCTCTGAAATGCACACACTCAATAAGTTATTTTAAATCTAAACTCAAAAGTAAATAAATGGCAGGTAAGTTCTCAAAAATATTTGCTGTTTAAAAATAGTTAATAATACATACAAGGCCATATGCATACTACTTAGCAGACATAAAATTGAACCAGGTCTTTAATCCAAGGATCACAGTCCTAAACATTGCAGCATGGCTCATGAAACACAGTACTGACTGACATAAACAGCTGCTTATTATTTGATAAATCTAGATTCTTATATGTCCATAAACTACTTAACACAGCAGTAGGCACATAAAAAACAATCAATTGATTGTGGTTATTATTACAATAAAATTAGTATTATTGATTAAGACAAGCCTGGCCAAAATATTAAGCAGTAAAGTTTTTATTTAAAAAGTTAAACTATTGTGCTGGAATTCACCAGATGACTGTAAATTCTTCACTGTACTTTGGAATGAAAGAGCTCTGGGGAGAAGGATCTATGTGACATAGATATGGAGGCTTTGTGTGTGCTGCAGAGACATAGAAAGGTTAGGAGCCAGGCATTCTTAGGAAAGTTCTGAGTATTTGTTTTTCTTTTCCCCAGGCTCAGATTTCCAGAGGCCCCAAACATAAGCAAAAGAAGAAGGAGAAAAAAAAAGTTGAAAGGTAAGGTTCAGATAAACATGACTCATTTGTTCAGAGAAAGAGGTTAAATTCCAAAGAGATAAAGTGAAAGAAGCAGTTCTGAGGACGAGGGCATTCTGAGAAGGGGCTTGGGCAGGGTCTGGGTTTTGAAAAGCCATGGAAGCAAGTGTCTATTATGGTAGAAAAGCCGGCTAGAAATTCTGATGGTAGGGAGCACTTGTAAACCAAGAAATAATTCAGAATGGGTCAGGAAGCCCCTGACAACAGAGAATGACACAGCCTCCTTTCCCAACCAGATAGCAGCCAACCTAGAGTGTTCAACACTGGCCATAGATATATATCAAGATGGAGGTTTAAAAAGTACACAGACTGAAATAAGCAGTATTTAAGATAAAAAACACTTGCTCGCCTATGAGGTGCTGTTTATAAAAAAGGGGAAAACAAAGGACAAAAGCAAAACTGCATTTTGGCACTACTCTCTTAAGTGTCTATCATCAGAAGAGAAGCAAATGAAAGGGAGAAAATAAATATAGTTAATTAAAAGGGATGATGCCAAGCCCACTGACTCTAGGAAAAGTTATTTCAATGCCTGATTCAAAAGGAATGATGATAAATACAAGCAATGAAAGCATTGTACCTGGAAGAAAATTATACCTGTTAAAAACATTTAGTAGCATTAAGTAATTATTAAGTAACAAAGTATCTAAAGAGAATTACTTTAAAAAAAGTTTTTAAAGCAACATTAAGGGTCCCAAGAAAGAGATCTCCTAATTTAATCTTGTTCCAATTGAAATTTGAAATGGAACATTTCCCACACACTTAGAAATAATCTATTTTAAAAAAATCAGGTGTCTTGCAAATGTAATACACCTATTGTTTTTCCCCCCACTTAGAAAATGCCCAGGCACTGTGGTCAGTCTCCAGGGAGTAATGAAGGACAAAGGCCCTGAGAACAACCCAGGCCTCCAAGGTCCTGCCCAATAAGAGTAAGTGGGGACATTTAAACTTTTCTCTACACACTCTATTTCTGCTCTCTCTCTCTCTTTTTTCTTTTTTTTTGGTGTTGAGGGCGGGGATTGAATTTGAACATTATTTTGTGAGTGCTGTTTTGTATTAACATAATGTATTAACATAATCAAACCAATACCACACTAATCACTGTTGGAACCCATACATATCATCAATAACTTTTCCTAATTTGATCTGAGTCCTCAAGGAAGGCTTTACTCTTTATTACAGTATGGTGTTTCTTTACCTGAAAATGTCACTCTTCAACCTCATGCTGGAGCTAGAATTGGGATAGTGAGGAGAATTAGGAAATCTCCTTAGCTTCTAGATAAATCAATTGTCATGGCAGATTTTGTAGACTTTTTGTCCTGCATGACATAAGCCCTCTTAGAGGAGATTGCCATTAACTCCACCAAAGAGCTGCCAGAACTTACACAGAACTGGGAAATGGATTCTTGGAGGACACAAACAGAACCTTGTGTTCAACAGGACCCAGGAGAAAGGAGCAATGACTCCAAAAGATACTGACGCAGACTTGCCTGTGAGTGTCCAGGAGTGTCCGGCAGACTCTTGGTTGGGTGGAGGCATACTGCGGGGCTGGGGACACTGAGTGTAGCAGTGCCTGCATGGGACATTTTGAATGAGCTCGCCATTTTCATCATTACCTCCACCATAGTTGGCCCAAGTAAATAACAGAGGGGGAGAACACAGCCCCACTCATCAACAGAAAATTGGATTAAAGATTTACTGAGAATGGCACCACCCAAAAAACAAGACCCAGTTTCCCCCTCAATCAGTCTCTCCCATCAGGAAGCTTCCACAAGCCTCCTATCCTTACTGTCAGAGGGCAGACAGACTGAAAACCACAAACACAGAAAACTAACCAATCTGATCACATGGACCACAGTCTTGTCTAACTCAATGAAATTAACTATGAGCTGTGCCGTGTAGGGCCACTCAGACAGATGGGTCATGATGGAGAGTTCTGACAAAGTGTAATCCACTGGAGAAGGGAACGGAAAACCACTTCAGCATTCTTGCCTTGAGAACCCCATGAACAGTCTGAAAAGGCAAAAAGACAGGACATTGAAAGATGAACTCCCCAGGTCAGTAGGTGCCCAATATACTACTGGAGAAGAGTGGAAAAATAACTCCAGAAAGAAAGAAGAGACAGAGCCAAAGCAAAAAAAAAAAAAAAAATCCACCCAGTTGTGTATTTGACTGGTGATAGAAGCAAAGTCCGATGCTGTAAAGAACAGCATTGCATAGGAACCTGGAATGTTAGGTCCATGAATCAAGGCAAATTGGAAGTGGTCAAACAGGAGATGGAAAGAGTGAATGTCGACATTCTAGGAATCAGTGAAATAAAATGGACTGGGGTGGGTGAATTTAACTCAGATGACCATTATATCCACTACTGTAGGCAAGAATCCCTTAGAAGAAATGGAGCAGCCCTCATAGTCAACAAGAGTCCTGGATGCAGTACTTGGACGATCTATATTTGTTTCCAGGGCAAACCACTCAATTTCATGGTAATCCAAGCCTATGCCCCGACCAGTAATGCTGAAGGAGCTGAAGTTGAACGGTTCTATGAAGACCTACAACACCTTCTAGAACTAACACCCAAAAAAGATGTCCTTTTCATTACAGGGGACTGGAATGCAGAAGTGGGAAGTCAAGAAACACCTGCAGTAACAGGCAATTTTGGCCTTGGAGCACAGAATGAAGCAGGGCAAAGGCTAACAGAGTTTTTCAAAGACGACACATTGGTCATAGCAAACACCCTCTTCCAACAACACAAGAGAAGACTCTACACATGGACATCACCAGATGGTCAATACCGAAACCATATTGATTATATTCTTTGCACTCAAACATGGAGAAGCTCTATACAATCAGCAAAAATAAGACCAGGAGTTGACTGTGGCTCAGATCATGAACTCCTTATTGCCAAATTAAGACTTAAACTGAGGAAAGCAGGGAAAACCACTAGATCATTCAGGTATGACCTAAATCAAATCCCTTATGATTATACAGTGGAAGTGACAAATAAATTCAAGGGATTAGATCTGATAGACAGAGTGCCTGAAGAACTATGGACTGAAGATTGTGACATTGTACTGGAGACAGGGATCAAGACTATCCCCAAGAAAAAGAAATGCAAAAAAGTAAAATGACTGTCTGAAGAGACCTTAGACATAGCTGTGAAAAGAAGAGAAGTGAAAAGCAAAGGAGGAAAGGAAAGATATATCCATTTGAATGCAGAGTTCCAAAGAATAGCAAGTAGAGATAAGAAAGCCTTCCTAAGTGATCAGCGCAAAGAAATAGAGGAAAACAATAGAATGGGAAAGACTAGAGATCTCTTCAAGAAAATTAAAGATATCAAGGGAATATTTCACGCAAAGATGGGCTCAATAAAGGACAGAAATGGTACTGACCCAACAGAAGCAGAAGATATTAAGAAGAGGTGGCAAAAATACACAGAAGAACTATACAAAAAACATCTTCATGACCTAGATAATCACGATGGTATGATCACTCACCTAAAGCCAGACATCCTGGAATGGGAAGTCTGGGCCTTAAGAAGCATCACTATGAACAAAGCTAGTGGAGGTGAAGGAATTCCAGTTGAGCTACCTCAAATCCTAAAAGATGATGCTATGAAAGTTCTGCACTCAATATGATAGCAAATTTGGAAAACTTGGCAGTGGCCACAGGACTGGAAAAGGTCAGTTTTCATTCCAGTCCCAAAGAAAGGTAATGCCAAAGAATGTTCAAACTACCGCACAATTGCACTCATCTCACACGCTAGTAAAGTCATGCTCAAAATTCTCCAAGCCAGGCTTCAACAATACATGAACCGTGAATTTCCAGATGTTCAGTTTGGATTTAGAAAAGCCAACGGAACCACAGATCAAATTTCCAACATCCGTTGGATCATGGAGAAAGCAAGAGAGTTCCAGAAAAACATATTTTTCTGCTTTATTGACTATACCAAAGCCTTTGATTGTGTGGATCACAACAAACTGTGGAAAATTCTTAAAGAGATTGGAATACCAGACCCCTTGATCTGCCTCTTGAGAAATATGTACGCAGATCAGGAAGCAACAGTTAGAACTGGATGTGGAACAACAGACTGGTTCCAAGTAGGGAAAGGATTACGTCAAGGCTGTATATTGTCACCCTGCTTATTTAACTT
Source organism: Moschus berezovskii (assembly GCF_049115385.1). Taxonomy (NCBI): domain Eukaryota; kingdom Metazoa; phylum Chordata; class Mammalia; order Artiodactyla; family Moschidae; genus Moschus; species Moschus berezovskii. Next base: position 16,444,829 of record NC_142482.1, on the reverse strand, counting down.
ACATGCAGAGTACATCATGAGAAATGCTGAGCTGAAGGAAGCACAAGCTGGAATCAAGATTGCCAGAAAAATATCATCAACCTCAAATATGCAGATGACACCACCCTTATGGCAGAAAGTGAAGAGGAACTAAAAAGCCTCTTGATGAAAGTGAAAGAAGAGAGTGAAAAAGTTGGCTTAAAGCTCAACATTCAAAAAACGAAGATCATGGCATCTGGCCCCATCACTTCATGGCAAATAGATGGGGAAACAATGGAAACAGTGACAGACTTTATTTTTTTAGGCTCCAAAATCACTGCAGATTGTGTCTGCAGCCATGAAATTAAAAGAAACTTGTTCCTTGAAAGAAAAGTTATGACCAACCTAGATAGCATATTAAAAATGGAGCCATTACTGTGTTTAAAAAAGTCTTTCTAGTCAAAGCTATAATTTTTCCAGTAGTCATGTATGGATGTGAGAGTTGGACTATAAAGAAAGTTGAGCGCCAAAGATTGGTGCTTTTGAACTGAGTTGCTGGAGAAGACTCTTGAGAGTTCCTCGGACTGCAAGGAGATCCAACCAGTCCATCCTAAAGGAAATCAGTCCTAAATATTCATTGGAAGAACTGATTGATGCTAAAGCTGAAACTAATACTTGGCCACGTGATGCGAAAAACTGACTCATTTGAAAAGACCCTGATGCTGAGAAAGATTGAAGGCAGGAAGAGAAGGGGATTACAGAGGATGAGATGGTTGGATGGCATCACAGACTAGATTGACATGAGTTTAAATAAGGTCCAGGAGTTGGTGATGGGCAAGGAAGTCTGGCATGCTGGAGTCCATGGGGTCGCAAAGAGTCTGACATGACTGAGTGACTGGACTGAACTGATCAAAACTGATCCATATGAATTTGATAAGGGGAAAAATGTATGAGGAAGAAGTTACCTGCACTCATACAAAAGTTTAAGATAAGAATATTCACTACGTGCCCCCAAGACCGTTAAGTAGCTAAATTATAGGGCATGTTTTGAAGCACAGAATGACATGAAGTCAAGAAGGTGGGATGGGGTCACAATGTTAAGTGATCTTGCTTTCCATGCAAGAACATTTAGTCTGTCTGAACTGGGAAGTGAAGTTTTGTTTTGTTTTTTTTAGTAGACATTTTACAAAGAAAGAACCCTACTACACTGTTCATGGGAATGCAAATTGGTGTGGTCCCTATAGAGAACAGTTTGGAGATTCTTTTAAAAAACTAAAAATAGAGCTACCATATGATCCAGCAGTCCCACTGCTGGGCATGTATCCAGAGAAAACCATGGGTCCAACTGATATAAGCATCTCAGTGTTCTTTGCAGCACTATTTACAATAACCATGACAAGGAAGCAAACTGGATGTCCATCCACAGAGGAATGGATAAAGAAGGCATGGTTAATATACAGTGGAATGATACTCAGTCATAACAAGAATGAGATAATGCCATTTTCAGCAACATGGATGGACTTGGAAATTTCCATCCTGAGTGAAGTCTATCAGACAGAGAAGGAGAAATATCGTATGAAATCCTTTATATGTAGAATCTTAAAAAAGGTAATACAAATGAATTTATTTACAAAACAGAAACAGGTTCACAGACATATAGAACAAACTTATGATTGTGGGGTGGGGGGAGTGGGGAAAGCTGAGGGGAAGCGATAGTTGGGAGTTTAGAAACAAGCTGTACACTCTGCTATATGTAAAAAGGATTACTAACAGGATTCCACTGTAAGGCACAGGAACTCTGTTCAATGCTATGTGGCAGCCTGGGTGGGAGGGGATTTGGGGGAGAATGGATACATGTATTTGTATGTCTGAGTCCCTTTGTTGTCCACCTGAGACTGTGGCTATCAGCTATACTCCAATACAAAATAGTTTTAAAAAAAACAAGTAAAAGGCTTTTAATCGTTAAAAAACAACCAAATGTTGGGAGTTAAAAAAAAAAATTTTAAATTTCAAAATACCAAACTAATGATTAAAGAATCAGTTATTCAAAGTTGGCCTTAAAAAGTGATATTCAAATAGTAATGGAATTTTTATCCAACTGAGGAATTTAATTAAAGTAACTCTTTAAATAGTGACCTATAGAATCATAATTATACAATATATTTCTTTAAAATATATAGCTCACCTAATCTATAAGGGACTTCAAATATCTGATAAATGCAATTATTTATTACATGATAGAATGGTAGAAATTTAAATCTCAGAAAATTAAACTTCATATAGGAAAAAAGTTGATAAATACTACCAAAATATGGGCTTATATCTTTCAGCTAAGCATTTAAAATTTAGTACCAAATTGCCTGCAAGCATTATTGTTTTAATATTGGGAAAAATTCTACATCAACCACTTAATCTTAAATTCTTGAAAATTCTGTCATCCACCATTTCATTTTAAACTTTCTATAATCAGACTTTTTCAAGCTGGTATTCAGATATATCCGATTAGAGTTTCAATCAGACTCTCAGGCATATAAATCATCATATTCCCCAGTAAACCAGTAGTCTATACTGGTTTCTTTGAAGTGCCCATTAATGACATCATCAGTTTTTAAACTGTGCCAAAGAATTGATGCTTTTGAACTGTGGTGCTGGAGAAGACTCTTGAGAGTCCCTTGGACTGCAAGGAGATCCAACCAGTCCATTCTAAAGGAGATCAATCCTGGGTGTTCATTGGAAGGACTGATGCTAAAGCGGAAGCTCCAATACTTTGGCCACCTCATGAGACAAGTTGACTCACTGGAAAAGACTCTGATGCTGGGAAGGATTGGGGGTGGGAGGAGACGGGGACGACAGAGAATGAGATGGCTGGACGGCATCACTGACTTGATGGACATGAGTTTGAGTGAACTCTGGGATTTGGTCATGGACAGGGAGGCCTGGCGTGCTGTGATTCATGGGGTCGCAGAGAGTCGGACACAACTGAGCGACTGAACTGAACTGAACTGAACTGAAAATAGTTTTTTTAGAAATATAGAAACACATAATCATTAAAATTACATGGCTATTTAACCACATATTAGTTAAAATTATTTACTTTCAATATGTGAAAGTAAATATTTGCAACTTATATTCCTTACAAGAAAGACATATATTCAAGATATGTGACTATTTCTTCAAATCAGTAAGAGAAAGGCAAACAACCCAGTGACTTCAATAGACATTTTGCAAAAGAGAACAACTGAATGGTTAATAAGCATATGACAACCATCAAGGGAATGAAAATTATAACTTGAATGAGATTCCACTTCCTACTTTCAAGAATTACTAGTGCTGAGTATAAGAACTCTCACAGACTGATTGTAAAAGTGTAGCGGATATAATGTTTTGGGAAAGAGGTTCACATCACGTTCTAAAGTTGAAGGGGATTATGATCTATATGGTCCACTACTAGGTATAGACCCAAAAGAAATACGTACATACACACACTGAGAGACAAGATGAAAATGTAGATAGTAACATTATCTGCAGTAGCTTTAAACTAATAATGACTCATTTCCATCCATGAAAGACAGTGATTTATTCACATGATGTCATGCTCTACTGAAAATTAACCAATTGTAGCTATGTGCAACACTGCAGGTAAATCTTACCAGAACAATGTCCAGAGAGAGGATGCAAAAGCAAAAGAACATATACTGTGTAATCTCATTTATTTAAAGTGCAAAAATAAATAAAGTTTAACCCATGAAGGCAGAATTCAGAAAATAGTTACCTTTGAGGAGGAGGGTAGAGACTGAACAGAAGTAGATTTGGGCTGAAATAAACTTCAGACCCCTCACTTACATGGACCCCTTTCAATGTCCTAAGGAGACCAAATCAATGTGCTCACATAATCATAATGTTTTTGTAAAATGTTTAAAAGAAACACATTTAACGGCAATTGGTTAAGACATATGTTTCATTACTGTCCAAATTCACCTCTGTCGCATTTGCCATTTCACTGGATGCCTTTAGACAAGGAATGGTCTTTCAAGGGATCCATCTACAATGAAGTTGAGCTGACTGTTCATTGAGGTTGACAGTAGTGTCAAACTCAAGTGTCTAGTATCTAGTATATTTATTTTGTTCACAATTACTTCTATGAGTGGTTAAGTTATTGCCTTCATTCCAGTGCGGGACTGGCTTCTAGGAATACTTCTATCACTCACCCTGTTGACTCCTTAAGTTCTGGGACCTAACAGTGGAGAGCCAGACATCATATAGCAAATAAGTGTACCCTGCAGTGCTAGGCACTGGAAATATTTGGCTAACAGAGAGGAAACCAGAGGTAAAGTGTCTGCCTGTAATGCAGGAGACCCAGGTTCGATTCCTGGGTCGGGAAGATCCCATGGAGAAGGAAATGGCAACCCATTCCTGTATTCTTGCCTGTAAAATCCCATGGACAGAGGAGCCTGGTAGGTTACAGTCCATGGGATCGCAAAGAGTCAGACGTGACTGAGCGACTTCACATGGTCATAGAGAGGAAACAAGGTAAAATAAACAGAGTAAAATATCTAGTCCATGTAAATTTTTCTAGTCATGATGTATAAAACTATATGCAGAGAATTTATTTCTCATTGATGTCTCATGAAGTTGTCTCTCAGCTTAGGAATATATCTACCTAAAGAAACAAAAGACCTGTATATAGAAAACTATAAAACATTGGTGAAAGAACTCAGAGAGGACACTAATATATGGAGAAATATACCGTGTTCAAGGATTGGAAGAATAAATATTGTGAAAATGAATATATTACCCAAAGTAATTTATAAGTTCAATGCAATCCCTATCAAGCTACCAACAGTGTTTTTCACAGAGCTAGAACAAATAATTTCACAATTTGTATGGAAATACAAAAAACCTCGAATAGCCAAAGCAATCTTGAGAAAGAAGAATGGAACTGGGGGATCAACCTGCCGGACTTCAGGCTCTCCTACAAAGCCACAGTCATCAAGACAGTATGGTACTGGCATAAAGACAGAAATATAGATCAATGAAACAAAATAGAAAGCCCAGAGATAAGTCCATGCACCTATGGACACCTTATTTTTGACAAGGGAGGCAACAATATTCAATGGAGAAAAGACACTCTCTTTAACAAGTGGTGCTGGGAAAACTGGTCAGCCACTTATAAAAGAATGAAACTAGAACACTCCCTAACACCATACACAAAAATAAACTCAAAATGGATTAAAGATCTAAATGTAAGACCAGAAACTATAAAACTCTTAGAGGAGAACATAGGCAAAACACTCTCCGACATAAATCACAGCAGGATCCTCCATGACCCACCTCCCAGAATATTGGAAATAAAAGCAAAAATAAACAAATGGGACCTAATTAAAATTAAAAGCTTCTGCACAGCAAAGGAAACTATAAGCAAGGTGAAAAGACAGCCTTCAGAATGGGAGAAAATAATAGCAAATGAAGCAACTGATAAAGGATTAAACTCAAAAATATAGAAGCAACTGATAAAGGATTAAACTCAAAAATATACAAGCAACTTCTGCAGCTCAATTCCAGAAATATAAATGACCCAATCAAAAAATGGGCCAAAGAACTAAACAGACACTTCTCCAAAGAAGACATACAGATGGCTAACAAACACATGAAAAGATGCTCAGCATCACTCATAATCAGAGAAATGGAAATCAAAACCACAGTGAGGTACCATTTCACGCCAGTCAGAATGGCTGCTATCCAAAACTCCACAAGCAATAAATGCTGGAGAGGGTGTGGAGAAAAGGGAACACTCTTACACTGTTGGTGGGAATGTAAACTAGTACAACCACTATGGAGAACAGTGTGGAGATTCCTTAAAAACTGGAAATAGAACTGCCATATGACCCAGCAATCCCACTCCTGGGCATACACACCAAGGAAACCAGAATTGAAAGAGACACATATACTCCAATGTTTATCACAGCACTGTTTATTATAGCCAGGACATGGAAGCAACCTAGATGTCCATCTGCAGACGAATAGATAAGAAAGCTGTGGTACATTTACACAATGGAGTACTACTCAGCAATTAAAAAGAATACATTTGAATCAGTTCTAGTGAGGTGGATAAAACTGGAGCCTATTATACAGAGTGAAGTAAGCCAGAAAGAAAAACACCAATACAGTATTTTAACACATATATATGGAATATAGCAAGAGGATAACGATAACCCTGTATACGAGACAATAGCAGAGACACGGATATATGGAGCAGTCTTTTGGACTCTGTGGGAGAGGGCGAGGGTGGGATGATTTGGGAGAATGGCATTGAAACATGTATATTATCATATGTGAAATGAATCTGACGTGGCTGGGGGCTCCCCACCTCAACACTCTGTGGATTTAAGAGGCCGTTCCTTCCGGAAGTGTATAAATTAGCCTGGGATAGAACCTGCACGCTGAATTTACTAATTAAGAAATGAGAAACCAGAACTATAAAGGTGGCATAGAAATACAAGAAACCATTCTTAAGTAATCTTTTAAAACTTTGAACAGAGTTACAGATTTTACCATTTGTTATAAACTGGTATATATAATTTAACCAGAACCAAAAGAAAATTAGTATTGTGTGAATTCTGAAGCACTTTCAACATTTTGTAGGAATAATGTGGACTTTCCTGAGTTTTACACATTCATAAGTGAATGGTCTGTATCTCGTGCCTTTGTTGGTTTTCTGTGAGCTGTAGTTTCTAGGAAGGGAGAAGCTCTCATTCCTGTAACTCTTGTAATCCAGTCATTCGTGTGCCTCCTTCATGAGGATTCAGTACGGCTGTGGTGCTGTTGTCCCTCTGATAGGAACTCTAACTCTATGTAAAGCCCCAAAGGTCTGTTACTTATTTTTATTTTATATTGTTCAGTTCAGTTCAGTTCAGTCGCTCAGTCGTGTCCGACTCTCCGCGACCCCATGAATCACCCCATGAATCACAGCACGCCAGGCCTCCCTGTCCATCACCAACTCCCGGAGTACACTCAAACTCATGTCCACAGAGTCGGTGATGCCATCCAGCCATCTCATTCTCCATCGTCCCCTTCTCCTCCCGCCCCCAACCTTTCCCAGCATCAGAGTCTTTTCCAGTGAGTCAACTCGTCGCATGAGGTGGCCAAAGTATTGCAGTTTCAGCTTTAGCATCAGTCCCTCCAATGAACATCCAGGATTGATCTCCTTTAGAATGGACTGGTTGGATCTCCTTGCAGTATAAGGGACTCTCAAGAGTCTTCTCCAACACCACAGTTCAAAAGCATCGATTCTTCGGTGATCAGCCTTCTTCACAGTCCAACTCTCACATCCATACATGACCACGGGAAAAACCATTGCCTTGACTAGACGGACCTTGGTTGGCAAAGTAATGTCTCTGCTTTTTAATATACTATCAAGGTTGGTCATAACTTTCCTTCCAAGGAGCAAGCGTCTTTTAATTTCATGGCTACAATCAGCATCTGCAGTGATTTTGGAGCCCCAGAAAATAAAGTCTGACACTGTTTCCACTGTTTTTCCATCTATTTCCCATGAAGTGATGGGACCAGATGCCATGATCTTTGTTTTCTGAATGTTGAGCTTCAAGCCAACCTTTTCACTCTCCTCTTTCACTTTCATCAAGAGGCTTTTGAGTTCCTCTTCACTTTCTGCCATAAGGGTAGTGTCATCTGCATATCTGAGGTTATTGATATTTCTCCCAGCAATCTTGATTCCAGCTTGTGCTTCTTCCAGTCCAGCGTTCCTCATGATGTACTCTGCATATAAGTTAAATAAGCAAGGTGACAATATACAATCTTGACGTACTCCTTTTCCTATTTGGAACCAGTCTGTTGTTCCATGTATAGTTCTGACTGTTGCTTCCTGACCTGCATACAGGTTTCTCAAGAGGCAGGTCAGGTGGTCTGGTATTCCCATTTCTTTCAGAATGTTCCACAGTTTATTGTGATCGACACAGTCAAAGGCTTTGGCATAGTCAATGAAGCAGAAATAGATGTTTTTCTGGAACTCTCTTGCTTTCTCCATGATCCAGCGGATGTTGGCAATTTGATCTCTGGTGCCTCTGCCTTTTCTAAAACCTGCTTGAACATCTGGGAGTTCACGGTTTACATACTGCTGAAGCCTGGCTTGGAGAATTTTGAGCGTGACTTTACTAGCGTATGAGATGAGTGCAATTGTGCGGTAGTTTGAACATTCTTTGGCATTGCCTTTCTTTGGGATTGGAATGAAGACTGACCTCTTCCAGTCCTGTGGCCACTGCTGATACTATATTTCATTTACAGTGTTGTGTTTGTTTCAGGTGTGTAGCAAAGTGATACAGTCATATATATATGTATATATATATATATATATATGAATTAACAAAAGCAGTTCCCGCCTTTTGATGGGGTACTCATGGTTTATAACATAATGGCATTATTTTGAGAGAGGAATAACTTAGGTATGGCATTGGGTTTTTTCTTCTTTCTGCAGCCTGAGGCAGTTGTGAAATAACTTAATGTAGCTTTTTACAACTGTGTATTCTATAGTATTTTTTCTTTTGGTGAAATTTTAACTATTAATGTTTTTGGCATTGTGCTTTGTACCATTTATTAAATAAAAATTTTAGAAAAAAAAATTAAAAAAAAAGAATATACCAGATAATGCAACATAAACATTTATAAAGGCACCATAGTTTTTTTTTTTTCTTTTGTGTGGAGAATTAAGAGAAATAGACTGTATTAAAATTCTCAGATATAGGAAACTGAATGAATCCTAGTAGAATTAAAAAAAAAAAAAAGGAAACCTACTGTCACTGAAAAGCAAGTCTGTGTGCCCAATGCACAGTGAGGCCAGTACAGTTCAGTTCAGTCATCCAGTTGTGTCCAACTCTGTGCAAAACCATGGACTGCAGCACACTGGTCTTCCCTGTACATTACCAATTCCCAGAGCTTGCTCAAACTCATGTCCATCGAGTTGGTGATGCCATCCAACCATCTCATCCCTTGTCATCCCCTTCTCCTGCCTTCAATCTTTCACAGCATCAGGATCTTTTCAAATGAGTCAATTCTTCATACCAGGTGGCCAAAGTATTAGAGTTTCAGCTTCAGCATCAGTCCTTCCAATGATTATTCAGGACTGATCTCCTTTAGGATGAACTGGCTGGATCTCCTTGCAGTCTAAGGGACTCTCAAGAGTCTTCTCCAACACCACAGTTCAGAAGCATCAATTCTTCAGTGCTCAGTTTTCTTTATAGTTCAACTGTCACATCCATACATGAATACTGGGAAAACCATAGCCTTGACTAGATGGACCTTTGTTGGCAAAGTAATCTCTGCTATTTAACATGCTGTAGGCTGGTCATAGCTTTTCTTCCAAGGAGCAAGCATCTTTTAATTTCATGGCTGCAGTCCCAATCTGCAGTGATTCTGGAGCCCAAGAAAATAAAGTCTGCCACTGTTTTCATTATTTCCCCACCTATTTGCCATGAAGTGATGAGACCAGATGCCATGATCTCAGTTTTCTGAATGTTGAGTTTTAAGCCAATTTTTTCCACTCTCTTCTTTCATTTCATCAACAGGTTCTTTAGTTCTTTGCTTTCTGTCATATGGGTGGTGTCATCTGCACATCTGAGGTTATTGATATTTCTCCTGGATATCTTGATTCCAGCTTGTGCTTCATCCAGTCTGGCATTTCACATGATGTACTCTATCAGTTCAGTTCAGTTCAGTTCAGTCGCTCAGTCATGTCTGACTCTTTGTGACCCATGAATCGCAGCATGCCAGGCCTCCCTGTCTATCACCAATTCCCGGAGTTCACTCAAACTCAAGTCCATCATGTCAGTGATGCCATCCAGTCATCTCATTATCTGTCATCCCCTTCTCTTCCTGCCCGCAATCCCTCCCAGCATCAGGGTCTTTTCCAGTGAGTCAATTCTTCACATGAGGTGGTCAAAGTATTGGAGATTCAGCTTTAGCATCAGTCCTTCCAATGAACACCCAGGACTGATCTCCTTTAGAATGGACTGGTTGGATCTCCTTGCAGTCCAAGGGACTCTCAAGGGTCTTCTCCAACACCACAGTTCAAAAGCATCAATTCTTCGGAGATCAGCTTTCTTCACTGTCCAACTCTCACATCCATACATGACCATTGGAAAAACCACCAGATTCCATGATCTTAGTTTTCTGAATGTTGAGCTTCAAGCCAACTTTTTCACTCTCCTCTTTCACTTTCATCAAGAGGCTTTTTAGTTCCTCTTCACTTTCTGCCATAAGGGTGGTGTCATCTGCATATCTGAGGTTATTGATATTTTTCCTGGCAATCTTGATTCCAGCTTGTGCTTCTTCCAGCCCAGCATTCCCCGTGATGTACTCTGCATATAAGTTAAATAAGCAGGATGATAATATACAACCTTGACGTATTCCTTTTCCTATTTGGAACCAGTGGCAAAAACTCGGAACATAGTCGCAAAATAAACAGAACCTAAATGCCATGAGAAAGAAAGGAAAGATTCCTACAGAGGAATAGAAACTAAACCTTCAGCTGAAACGTTCAACAGCAACACAGGTAAAGATAAAACTGTGGAATCCCATCAAATCTGGGGAGAAGTGTCTCTCAACAGCTCAGTGCACAATTGTGTTTCCACCAAAACTATTTTTCAAAAACACTCGGCGGAGGGCGGGGGAGGCTTTTCATACAGAAACAGACTTTTATGGAAAAAAAAAATTCTTAGGAATGACTTAAAAGAAATGGAAAAGATTCCAGAAGGAAGTCTTGTGATGCAGGGAGGAATGAGCAGAGAAACTGGTAAAAGTGTGAATATATACAAATAAGCCTTGCCTTTGAATATGAAAGAGAAGAAGGAAAGAAGGAAGGAAAGAAAGAAAGCTAATGCTAGATAACAGAAGTCTGAGAGAGTAAAGATGCTGATTCACTTTAGGCTGCATGTTATAATTTCTGCTGCTGCTGCTGCGTCACTTCAGTCGTGTCCGATTCTGTGTGACCCCGTAGGCAGAAGCCCACCAGGGTCCCCCATCCCTGGGATTCTCCAGGCAAGAACACTGGAGTGGATTGCCATTTCCTTCTCCAATGTGTGAATGTGAAAGTGAAGTCGCTCAGTTGTGTCCGACCCTTAGCGACCCCACAGACTGCAGCCTAGCAGGCACCTCCATCCATGGGATTTTCTAGGCAAGAGTACTGGAGTGGCTTGCTATCGCCTTCTCTGTAATTTTTAGGATACCTATTAAAAGACTAGAGAGCAAATAAATTACCTCTCAACCAGAAAGAGAAAAAGGTGAAACAGGTGGGCCAAAAATAACATTTAATGTGGAAGACAGCAAGAAAGAGGAAAAATAGGATTAAAATTGGAGACAGCAATAGAAGAGAAGGAAGAGATAAAGAAGGAAAGAAGAAAATGAAGGAAGAAGGGAGAGAAGGAAGTTTGACTTGTTCAAGGAGAGGCAGGTGCACGTTACAAGGGAGAAGTGCTGAATGCAGAAAACCACTCCAGATTGAAAGTGAGAGACAAAAAGCATTTCAACTGGCAGATACCAAGTGCTGGCTTCACAATAAGGCAAGAGCTACCTTTGGTGAAGATGTTACAAAAGAAACAGGTCAGGAAAAGGAATGCTATTCTTCAAAAATTCTTTTAGTTGCCTCTGCTTTCAATTCACATTCCAGTTCCCTAATTATTGACTGTCCTCAACCTCAGAGTCAACCTGGGGTCTTGGTTTTTAGCACATCCTTGGAAGATTCTTGTGCTCCCATCATGGTCATCCATTGATGGATGGTACTTGCTCTCCAGCAAAATCTCAGGTCATAAAGTGAAGCTATCAACCATGCATAATAACTCCATAGACCTCATTTTCCCTAGTCCCAACTATCGCATTACATGGAATTTTATGCTAAAATCAGATTATTTTGGAAAATGGAAGCCAATTTCTTAAAATAGTTTAAAGGAAAATATATTTTTATAAAGATACAAATTAGAGAAGCAAATGATACTGGAAAAGAATCATTCTCTTCTCTTCACTTCTGTATTACAGAAAGACAGACAATAATTAACATTTTCAGTTATAATTTGGGGTACTAGTCTAAGCTTTTGTAATTGTGTGAAAAAAAAGAATATGTTAGCAAAATATATCAAAGACACATAATCAAATATAAAATACTAAGGGTTTTATATAAATCAATAAAGATACAAATATGCCCCATAGGAAAATATATACATAATATGAGTAAGTAATTCATTAGAAAAAAATAGAGGGGCATGAAACATGATAAAATCTTATTTTCAATAAAAAGTGAAGAAATGAAAACTAAAATGGATACCATTCTCAAGGATCATATTTGATTAATAGAAATATGTTTTCCAGACATTTTTTCATAATTATGGTTTATCATATATAAAGGTATTTTTATGTGGTCAAAATAATATAGCTGAATTATGATTTATTTAACATTTTCAGCTTATAAAACTAGCTTCATTTCCAGTTGCTTACTCAACAACTGAAACTCAGCATATTAAGAACTAAATTCATCTTTCCATCAAGTCTTTTCTACCCACCATTTTCCCCATCTCAGTAAATAGATACCCAGTCCTCCCAGATCTCTGGTCAAAAACCTTAACATCATTCTTTATTTCACTCCCATATCCAACATGAAAAGAAATTCTGTTGGCTCTCCTTTCAAAATCTATGTTGAACTGACAATTTCTGATCATCTCCACTGGTGGTGGGATGTCCGAGTCACCGTCGTTGCTCAGTAGTGTAATTGCGCTAGCTGCTTACCCAGTCTCTCCGTTTCTACTCTTGCACTTCTGCGGTCTGGCACCAACAGAACAGCCAGAGTGAAACTCTTAAAATATAAGTTAGATCAAATCACTCCTCTGCTCAAAACCTTTCCCTGGCTGCCCATTTCACTTACCTTCAAAGGCTAAGTCCTTACAGTTGCTTCTGCATTAGTCAGAGTAAGTAATGATAGTTTCCTGTTTAAAAAAGAAATCCTGACAGCATAAATGTCACAATGGGATGGAGGTTGAGTGGCTCTCCTAGATGTCTCTCCTCCCAGGGAACCTAATCGTCTTCCATCAAGGGACTCTATTGTTCTCTAAGGCCATCTTGGAGTGCTCTGCTCGATATCCTCCAGCCAACTGGCCAATAAAATGCACAGGCAGAGAGACAGTCAATTCTGTTGCCGAGAATTAATTTTGTGTCCCCTCCCAGACTACAGGGAAAATAATCTAGCTATGTGCCCATGGGTATGGGGCACCAGCTCTTTCCTCTTCCTGGATCACTGCTCCTCAAAGTATTCATTTCAGTTCAGTTCAGTCGCTCAGTCGTGTCCGACTCTCCGCGACCCCATGAATCACAGAACGCCAGGCCTCCCTGTCCATTACCAACTCCCGGAGTTCACTCAAACTCATGTCCACAGAGTTGGTGATGCCATCCAGCCATCTCATTCTCCGTTGTCCCCTTCTCCTCCCACCCCCAACCTTTCCCAACATCAGAGTCTTTTCCAGTGAGTCAACTTGTCGCATGAGGTGGCCAAAGTATTGCAGTTTCAGCTTTAGCATCAGTCCTTCCAATGAACACCCAGGATCGACCTCCCTTAGAATGGACTGGTTGGATCTCCTTGCGGTACAAGGGACTCTCAAGAGTCTTCTCCAACACCACAGTTCAACAGCATCAATTCTTTGGCGATCAGCTTTCTTCACAGTCCAATTCTCACATCCATACATGACCACGGGAAAAACCATAGCCTTGACTAGACGGACCTTTGTTGGCAAAGTAATGTCTCTGCTTTTTAATATATTATCAAGGTTGGTCATAACTTTCCTTCCAAGAAGTAAGTGTCTTTTAATTTCATGGCTGCAATCAGCATCTGCAGTGATTTTGGAGCCCCCCCAAAAAAAGTCTGACACTGTTTCCACTGTTTTTCCATCTATTTCCCATGAAGTGATGGGACCAGATGCCATGATCTTTGTTTTCTGAATGCTGAGCTTCAAGCCAACCTTTTCACTCTCCTCTTTCACTTTCATCAAGAGGCTTTTGAGTTCCTCTTCACTTTCTGCCATAATTAAGATGACGAAATTTTTCATCTTCTTCAAATGTTTACCCAAAAGTCACTTTCTCACCGAGAGCTTTCAGACCATCCAATTTATAGTTGCAACCTATAATTGCAATCACCTTTTCCTTACTTTGCTTTTCCATTTTTCCAAAGTATACAGGTATATTATTTCCTAATACAATTGACCTATTTCTTTTTTTTAATTTATTTATTTTAATTGGAGGCTAATTACTTTACAATATTGGGTCACTGCATGACAAGGTATCATATATTCTCCACCAGGGCATATACCTGAGTCCGTTTAATACATTGATATATTGTCTAGAATAGCTAGTGTCTGGCACTGAATAAGCACTCAGTAACTAATTTGCAATAAATATTATAAAATAGTTATGATCTCATGACTCTCATTTTTAAGTTTAAGCTCCTTACATGTAAGTTCTCAGAAGTGTGACATTTTAAGTACAACTAGTTGAAATTTTATATATATTTTCTTATGGAAAACAATTCACTTTACTTCTATTTCTCATTTTTTAATGTTCTGTTACTCGCTTCTGATTTTATGCTTCTGAAAATTACCATCATATTTTCTTCTCTTTTAATGTTTTCTAAGAATTTCATCTCAGTATTTAATTATTAGTCATTTATTTTCATGCTTATATAATTCCTCCATCCATTACTCCTTCCAAATCCCTGATATGCTGTCAACAATATCATCGGATATTTTAGATTCAGTACATTAATGTTAGTTTTCAGTGCATTTCACATTTTTATTTTTAACTTTATTAATTTATTTTAATTGGGGGCTAATTACAATATTGTGTTGGTCTTTGCCATACATTGACATGAATCAGCCACAGGTGTACATGTGGCCCCCCGTCCAGAACCCCCCCTCCCACCTCCCTCCCCACCCCATCCCTCAGGCTTGTCCCAGTGTACCGGCTTTGAGTGCCCTGTTTAATGCATCGAACTTGGACCGCTGATCTGTTTCACACATGGTAATATACATGTTTCAGTGCTATTTTCTCAAATCATCCCACCCTCGCCTTCTCCCACAGAGTCCAAAAGTCTATTCTTTACATCTGTGTCTCTTTTGCTGTCTCAAATATATGGGGTCATTGTTACCATCTTTCTAAATTCCATATATATTCATTAATATACTGTATTGGTGTTTTTCTTTCTGATTTATTTCACTCTGTATAATAGACTCCATTTTAATCCAACTCATTAGAATTAATTCAAATGTGTTTTTTAATAGCTGAGTAATATTCCATTTTGTATATGTACCACAACTTACTTATCCATTCTTCTGCCAATGGACATCTAGATTGCTTCCATGTCCTAGCTATTGTAAACAGTGAACATTGGGGTACATGTGTCTCTTTCAATTCTGGTTTCCTCAGTGTGTATGCCCAGCAGTGGTATTGCTGGGTCGTATGCCAGTTCTCTTTTCAGTTTTTTAAGGAATCTCCACACTGTTCTCCATAGTGGCTGTACTAGTTTGGATTTCCATCAATAGTGTAAGAGGATTCACTTTTCTCCACACCCTCTTCAGCATTTATTGTTTGTAGACTTTTGGATAGCAGCCATTCTAACAGATTTTGGCTCCAAAATCACTGCAGATGGTGACTGTAGCCATAAAATTAAAAGATGCTAGCTCCTTGGAAGAAAAGCTATGACCAACCTAGACAGCATATTAAAAAGTAGAGACATTACTTTGCCAGCAAATGTCCCTCTAGTCAAAGCTATGGTTTTCCCAGTAGTCATGTATGGATGTGAGAGTTGGACTATAAAGAAAGCTGAGCACTAAAGAATTGATGCTTTTGAACTGTGGTGTTAGAGAAGATTCTGGAGAGTCCCTTAGACAGCAAGGGGGTCAAACCAGTCCATCCTAAAGGAAATCGGTCCTGAATATTCATTGGAAGGACTGATGTTGAAGCAGAAACTCCAATACTTTGGCCACCTGATGCAAAGAACTGACTAATTGGAAAAGACCCTGATGCTGGGAAAGATTGAAGGCATGAGGAGAAGGGGATGACAGAGGATGAGATGGTTGGATGGCATCACCAACTCAATGGACATGAGTTTGAGTAAACTCTGGGAGTTGGTGATGGACAGGGAGGCCTGGCATGCTGTAGTCCATGGAGTCTCAAAGAGTCAGACACAACTGAGCAACTGAACTGAACTGACTGATTCTGACAGTATTCTTACATTTTCATTTTGCAAATAATTGCAATTATTTTCATTTTTAATAGCATTTATTATTTCCTTTCTAACTAAATACCATGCATGTTCATTGCAGACAACTAGCAATGCATAAAACCATAAAATAGGAAGTAACAATCACCTATAATCCCCACCCCCTAGAGATAACCACCATTAGCATTTTGATGCACTTCTTCTCAGTGTCTAAATATTTTTTTTTAATTAAAGTAGAATTGACCTACAACACTATATTAGTTCCAGGTGCACAACACCGTAACTTGATATTTCAATATATTACAAAATGGTCATCATGATAAGTCTACCATTCATCACCATAGAAAGATATTATAATTGACTATTTTGCTCATGCTGTACATTTCATTCTCATGACTCAATTATGTTTTAAGTAGAAGTTTGTACTTCTTAATCTCCCTCACCCATTCTCTCCTCCCCCACCCTTTCCAACCACCTGTTAGTTCTCTGTATCTCTGAGTCTATTTATGTTTTGCTATCTTTGTTCATTTGTTTTGCTTTTTAGATTGAACAGGTAAGTGAAATCATACAGACTTTGTCTTTCTCTGTTTGACTTATTTCACTTAGCATAATACCCTCTGGGTGCATCATGTTGTCCAAATGGCAAGATGTCATTCTTACTTATGGTTGAGTAATGTTCCACATCTTCATTCATTCATCCATGGTGTGCCCTGAGGTTATGTCCATAACCTCTTGGCTATTGTAAATAATGCTGCAGTGAATGCTGGGTCCATATGTCTTTTCAAATTAGTATTTTTCTTTTCTTCGGAACATCATGCAGAAGTGGAATTGCTCAATCATATGCCAGGTCTACGTTTAAGTTTTTGAGGAATTTCATGCTGTTCTCCACAGTGACAGGTCTAAGTTACATTCCCACCAACATAGCACAAAATTTCCCTTATCTCCACATTCACACTGACACTTGTTATTTGTTGTTTTTTGATAACAGTCATTTTGACAGGTGTGATGCGACATTTCACCGTAGTTTCGATTTGCATTTCGAACTGTTCATGTGTCTGTTGACCATCTATATGTCTTTGGGAAAAGATAATCACAATGATGGGGAAACGGTGGAAACAGTGTCAGACTTTATTTTGGGGGGCTCCAAAATCACTGCAGATGCTGATTGCAGCCATGAAATTAAAAGACACTTACTCCTTTGAAGGAAATTTATGACCAACCTAGATAGTATATTAAAAAGTAGAGACATTACTTTGCCAACCAAGGTCCGTCTAGTCAAGGCTATGGTTTTTCCCGTGGTCATGTATGGATGTGAGAGTTGGACAGTGAAGAAAGCTGATCACCGAAGAATTGATGCTTTTGAACTGGGGCGCTGGAGAAGACTCTTGAGAGTCCCTTGGACTACAAGGAGATCCAACCAGTCCATTCTAGAGGAGATCAATCCTGGGTGTTCATTGGAAGGACTGATGCTGAAGCTGAAACTCCAATACTTTGGCCACCTCATGTGAAGAGTTGACTCACTGGAAAAGACTTTGATGCTGGGACGGATTGGGGGCAGGAGGAGAAGGGGACGACAGAGAATGAGATGGCTGGATGGCATCACCGACTCGATGGACATGAGTCTGAGTGAACTCCGGGAGTTGGTGATGGACAGGGAGGCCTGGTGTGTTGTGATTCATGGTGTCACAAAGAGTCGGACACGACTGAGCGACTGAACTGAACTAAAACTTCATTTCACTTTTTTCTTTCAATTTTCACTGCTTACTATTTTTTATAAAAGATATATTTATAATTTAAATGAATAAAAATTCAGCTGGTAGCAAAAGTCTAGATCACAAATTTTCCCTTAAAAAATACTGTTTCACTACTTCCTTGTATTTAAAATATAGATTTTGGGTTAATCTGGCTTAACTTACTTTGACGCTAATAGGTTTATTTCATTCCTCTGACCAAACCCTATAGAATTGTTTCTCTGATATCCAGATTCAAATATTTTAATAGATTTTTTACTTTATTTATTAACTGTTTGTCTTTCATTACTTTTAAAGTTATCTTATCAGCATAAAGCTATCAATATAGATAAAGTTCCCATCATATGGCAGATCTACAGTTGCCTGGGATCTGTGGGTCCTTGGATGCAGGTCCTTTTAAATGCCTTAAATTTCAATAGTAAGTGTCCAAGTGGAATGTATCTTTCCCTCCCAAGGGTGCTTTCACCCTCTGAAGGGGTTTTCCAGATTTCTCTAGGCTAACCTACTTGATCAAAAGGCAAACTTTCTAATTTGGTTCTTATTCCTGAAATGTTACTGTAGTTTTTCCTAGCTGCTGGCATTAATTCTGGCTTCCTCTATTACTTTGTCATTAAAATCAGAATATGAGCAAAACTAGAAATCAGTGTTCAGATAATCATTTTATATGAAAGTCTTTTGAATAGATTGTCAATTAAATATTTTGCAAAGTGTGCAATAGCAAAGTTAAATTTATAGAGAGTTCATGTCATTGACATTGGTCTCTTTCTCTTATGTTACAAACCCAGCGTCAACAAAGATCAATGTTATCAAAAATCAGTTATATTTAGGGATATCAGCCCATTCTTGGCTAAATTTTTCACTCAGAAAGTTTGGGAAATGAGCCCATCTAAAAAGTTCAATCTTGAGGATTTGTCAATGATGATTGACAATGATGATTTTTAAAAGTGAACCACACAAATATTTAATAACACTTGATAGGCAAGCCTCTATGGCAAAGGACTCAACTCCCCAAAGTACCTACATCCATCATTCTCTTCAATAGACTCATGAATATCTGAGATGGTTACATGATTATTCAGCAATTTTCCCTTCATTCAAACATTTCCCAATATAAACCACAATAAGCTACCTCTGCCTGAATGAATCTCAATTTTCAGTAATCTGTCACACATTCTTTCTGTTCAGTTCAGTTGCTCAGTCATGTCTGACTCTTTGTGACACCATGGACTGCAGCATGCCAGGACTTCCTGTCCATCACCAACTCCCAGAGCTTACTCAAACTCATGGCCTTCGCATCGGTAATGCCATCCAACCATCTCATCTTCTGTCATCCCCTTCTCCTCCCAACTTCAATCTTTCCCAGCATCAGGGTCTTTTCCAATGAGTCAGCTCTTCTCATCAGGAGGCCAAAGTTTTGGAGTTTCAGCTTCAACATCAGTCCTTCCAATGAATATTCAGGACTGATTTCTTTTAGGATGGACTGGTTGGATCTCCTTGCAGTCCAAGGACTCTCAAGAGTCTTCTCCAACACCACAGTTCAAAAGCATCAATTCTTTGGCTCTCAACTTTCTTATAGTCCAAACTCACATCCATATATGATTACTGGAAAAACCATAGCTTTGACTGGATAGACCTTTGTTGGCTATGTAATGTCTCTGCTTTTTAATATGCTGTCTAGGTTGGTCATAACTTTCTTTCCAATGAGTAAGCGTCTTTTAATTTTATGGCTGCAGTCAACATCTGCAGTGATTTTGGAGGCCCCCAAAATAAAGTCTGCCACTGTTTCCATTGTTTCCCCATCTATTTGCCATGAAGTGATGGGACTGGATGCCATGATCTTAGTTTTCTGAATGCTGAGCTTTAGGACAACTTTTTCACTCTCCTCTTTCACTTTCATCAAGAGGCTCTTTAGTACTTCTTCACTTTCTGCCATAAGGGTGGTGACATCTGCATATCTGAGGTTATTGCTATTTCTCCAGCAATCTTGATTCCAGCTTGTGCTTCATCCAGTCCAGCTTTTCTCATGACATACTCTAAATATAAGTTAAATAAGCAGGGTGATAATATACAGCCTTGACATATTCCTTTCCCAATTTGGAACCAGTCTGTTGTTCCATGTCCAGTTCTACCTGTTGCTTCCTGACCTGCATACAGGTTTCTCAAGAAGCAGATCAGGTGATCCGGTTTTCCCATCTCTTTCAGAATTTTCCAGAGTTATTGTGATTCACACAGTCAAAGGCATTGGCACAGTCAATGAAGCGGAAATAAATGCTTTTCTGGAGCTATTCTGCTTTTTTGATTACCCAGTTGAATTTTGACAATTTGATCTCTGCCTCTGCAATTTAATATTTGTCAATTTGATCTCTGGCAAATTGGTTCCTCTGCGTTTTCTAAATCCAGCTTGAACATCTGGGAATTCTCAAAATTCTCCAAACCAGTCTTCAACAATATATGAACTGTGAATTCCCAGATGTTCAAGCTGGATTTAGAAAACGCAGAGGAACCAGTTTGCCAGAGACCAAATTGACAAATATTAAATTGCAGAGGCAGAGATCAAATTGTCAAAATTCAACTGGATAATCAAAAAAGCAGGATAGCTCCAGAAAAGCATCTATTTCCGCTTCATTGACTGTGCCAATGCCTTTGACTGTGTGAATCACAATAACTGTGGAAAATTCTGAAAGAGATGGGAAAACCAGATCACCTGACCTGCCTCTTGAGAAACCTGTATGCAGGTCAGGAAGCAACAGGTAGAACTGGACATGGAACAACAGACTGGTTCCAAATTGGGAAAGGAATATGTCAAGGCTGTATATTATCACCCTGCTTATTTAACTTATATTTAGAGTATGTCATGAGAAAAGCTGGACTGGATGAAGCACAAGCTGGAATCAAGATTGCTGGAGAAATTTTGAGAATTACTTTACTAGCGTGTGCACTTCCCTGGTGGCTCAGACGATAAAGCGTCTGCCTACAATGCAGGAAATCAGGGTTCAATCCCTGGGTCGGGAAGGTCACCTGGAGAAGGAAATGGCAACCCACTCCAGTATTCTTGCCTGGAAAATCTCATGGATGGAGGAACTTGGTAGGCTACAGTCCATGGGGTCGCAAAGAGTCGGACATGACTGAGCAGCTTCACTTACTAGCGTGTGAGATGAGTGTAATTGTGCGGTAGTTTGAACATTCTTTGGCATTGCCTTCCTTTGGGATTGAAAACTGACTTTTTCCAGTCCTGTGGCCACTGCTGAGTTTTCCAAATTTGCTGGCATGTTGAGTGCAGCACTTTCACATCATCATCTTTTAGGATTTGAAATAGCTCAACTGGAATTCCATCACGTCCACTAGCTTTGTTTGTAGTGATACTTCCAAAGGTCCACTTGACTTCACATTTCAGGATGTCTGGCTCTAGGTGAGTGATCAAACCATCGTGATTATCTGGGTCATGAAGATCTTTTTTGTACAGTTCTTCTGTGTATTCTTGCCACTTCTTCTTAATATATTCTGCTTCTGTTAGGTCCATACCATTTCTGTCTTTAATTGAGCCCATCTTTGCATGATATGTTCCCTTGGTATCTCTACTTTTCTTGAAGAGATCTCTTGTCTTTCCCATTCTATTGCTTTCCTCTATTTCTTTGCACTGATCACTGAGGAAGTCTTTCTTATCTCTCCTTGTTATTCTTTGGAACTCTGCATTCAGATGCTTCTATCTTTCCTTTTCTCCTTTGCTTTTCGCTTCTCTTCTTTTCACAGCTATTTCTAAGCCCTCCTCAGACAGCCATTTTGCTTTTTTGCATTTCTTTTCCATGGGGATGGTCTTGGTCCCTGTCTCCTGTACAATGTCACGAATCTCAGTCCATAGTTCATCAGGCACTCTATCTATCAGATCTAGTCCCTTAAATCTATTTCTCACTTCCACTGTATAATCGTAAGGGATTTGATTTAGGCCACACCTTCAGACATAAAGAAAACAAAAGGACAACTATAATCTCCTCAAATATATAATCATATGATATTTTCAATGTGCAGCTTTAGAATCCAGCGTAATGTCAGCCTCCTTTCTTTTTTTTTAAATTTATTTTATTGGAGGCAAATTACCTTACATTAGAAACACAAGTCTTAAGTGATACATTACATAAGATACCTCTCATTGATATCTTCAGGACATTCCATTCAAATGCAGAAGGATACACCTTCTTCTCAAGTGCACGTGGAACATTCTCCAGGATAGACCACATCCTGGGTCCCAAATCAAACCTCAGTAAATTTAAGGAAATTAAAATCATATCAAGCATCCTTTCTGACTACAATGCTATGGGACCAGGTATCAATTACAAGAAAAAACTCTGAAAAGCGCAAATACATGAAGATTAACTAGTACTTTTCTTTTTTTTTTTTTTCCACTTTCACTTTCTTTATTTTTTTTCCTATATTTTTATTTTTTTATTTTTTCAAAAACAATTTTAGGAATCTTTACTTAAAAACAACCTTATCTTAAAATGGAGTAACTTTGGTTTTACGAGCAGCAAGCAAAGTACAGAAGCAAAAATGCATTACAGGATCATTAAGTTCTACATTAGGTCACAGTGTCTAATCTGAAATCACACCCATAATATCATTTTTCAGGATATCTGGGAAATAGTTATTTCCCAGGATGTCTGAACCATAGCTACTCTATTTTGACTTTTAATTGTAAAAAAAAAAAAAATTTTTTTTAATAGCCAAAGCAGATTTCACCGTTAATGACGTCATTGTTTCTCTAGGTATGAGAAGATGCAAGAATTGGAACTCATAAAACCTTTTTCTGAAAAGATATAACTATCTGAAGGCCTGTTCTGCCAGTTTTTTTTTTTTTTTCAGAGCACAGAGTGTCTCATTCCTGATTTTCACCCTGAACTTCTTTCAGGGGGTGTTGAAGGTCAGCAGCTTGCAATGGTCATAATGTAATCTTTGTAGAGGCAGCTGTCAGCCTTCTTTCAAGTGCTCCATAATTATCCAGAATCCACACCATCATAGTGGCTTCCTGTCCTTAACTCTACCAAAGTGAAGTGAAGTGAAAGTTGCTCAGTCACGTCCAACTCTTTGTGATCCCATGGAGTATACAATCCATGGAATTCTTCAGGCCAGAATACTGGAGTGGGTAACCTTTCCCTTCTCCAAGGTATCTTCCCAACCCAGGGATCAAATCCAGGTCTCCCACGTTGCAGGTGGAATCTTTACCAGCTGAGTCACAAGGGAAACCCTAACTCTACCAAAGACATAGTCAATTCCAATCTTCTTGAAACTTCTATCTTGTCAGTGTCCTTAAAAGTGATTAAGGGAGTAGGGGGGATGTCTTTTCATCCAAGGTCTAACCCTGATTTTACAAAAACAGTCATTTTGATTTTTTAAAATTTTTATGCCTACATGGTGCTGAGGAACAATTTTAAAGATTTTTAAATTAATTTATGTATTTTAATTGAATAATAATTACTTTACAATATTGTGATGGTTTTGCCATACATCAACATGAATTGGCACAGGTATACAAGAGTTTCCTCCATCATGAACCCCTCTCCCACTTCCCTACCCACCCTATCCCTCTGGGTGGTCCCAGAGCCTTGCTTCATGCATCAAACTTGCACTGGTCATCTATTTTACAAATGGTAATATACATGTTTCAATACTATTCTCTCAAATCATCCCACCCTCACCTTCTCCCACTGAGTTCAAAATTCTGTCCTTTATCTCTGTGTCTCATTTTCTGCCCTGCATGTAGGATCGTCATTACCATCTTTCTAAATTCCATATAATCTTTGAATATACAATATTTGTCTTTCTCTTTCTGACTTATTTCACTCTGTATAATAGGCTTCAGTTTCATCCATCTCATTAGAACTGACTCAAACGTGTTCCTTTTTATAGTTGAATGATACTCCATTGTGTATATGTACCACAACTTCCTTACCCATTCATCTGTCGATGGGCATCTAGGTTGCTTCCATGTCCTAGCTATTGTAAATAGTGTTGCAATGAATATTAGGGTACATGTGTCTCCTTCTATTCTGGTTTCCTCAGTGTGTATGCCCAGCAGTGGGATTGCTGGGTTGTATGGCAGTTCTATTCCCAGCAGTTTAAGGAATCTCCACACTGTTCTCCATAGTGGCTGTGCCAGTTTGCTTTCCCACCAACAGTGTAAGAGAGTTCCCTTTTCTCCACATTCTCTCCAGTGTTTATTGTTTGTAGACTTTTTGATGATGGCCATTCTGACCGGCATGATAACTTTCTGTGGTTTTCATTTGCATTTCTCTAGTAATGAGTGATGTTGAGAATCTTTCCATGTGTTTATTAGCTATCCATATGTCTTCTTTGGAGAAATGTCTGTTTAGGTCTTTTGCCCACTTTTTGACTGGGTTGTTTGCTTTTCTGGTATTGAGCTGCATGAGCTGCTTTTATATTTTGGAGATCAATTCTTTGTCGGTTTCATTTTCTATTATTTTCTCCCATTCTGAGGGCTATCTTTTCCCCTTGCTTATAGTTTCCTTCATTGTGTAAAAGCTTTTTAGTTTAATTAGGTCCTGATTGTTATTTTGTTTTTATTTCCATTATTTGGGGAGGTGGGTCATAGAGGATTTTGCTGTGATTTATGTTGGAGAGTGTTCTGCCTATATTTTCCTCTAAGAATTTTATAGTTTCTGGTCTTACAATTAGATCTTTAACCCATTTTGAGTTTATTTTGGTGTATGGTGTTAGGAAGTGTTCTAGTTTCATTCTTTTACAAGTGGCTGACCAGTTTTCCCAGTACCACTTGTTGAAGAGACTGTCTTTTCTCCATTGTATATTTTTGCCTCCTTTGTTAAAGATAATGTGTCCATAGGAGCATGGATTTATCTCTGGACTTTTTATATTGTTCCATTGATCTTTATTTCTGTCTTTGTGCCAGTACCACACTGTCTTGATGACTGTAGCTTTGTTGTATAGTCTGAAGCCAGCAAGGTTGATTCTACCAGTTCCATTCTTCTTTCTCAAGATTGATTTGGCTGTTTGAGGTCTTTTGTGTTTTCATACAAATTGTGAAATATTTGTTCTAGTTCTGTGAATAATACCATTGGTAGCTTGAAAAGGATTGCATTGAATATATAGTTTGCTTTGGGTAGTATACTCATTTTCACTATATTGATTCTTCCAATTCAAGAACATGGTATATTTCTCCATCTATTTGTGTCATCTTTGATTTCTTTCATCAGTGTTTTATAGTTTTCTGTATACAGGTCTTTTGCTTCTTTAGGTAAATTTATTCTTATGTATTGTATTCTTTCTGTTGCAATGGTAAATGGGGTTGTTTCCTTAATTTCTCTTTCCGATTTTTCATTGTTAATGTATAGGAATGTAAGGGGTTTCTGCGTATTAATTCTATATCCTACAACTTTACTATGCTTATTGATTATCTCTAGTACTTTTCTGGAGAAGGAAATGGCAACCCACTCCAATATTCTTGCCTGGAGAATCCCATGGATGGAAGAGCCTGGTGGGCTACAGTCCATGGGGTAGCAAAGAGTCGGACACGACTGAGCGACTTCACTTCACTTCACTTCTAGTAATTTTCTGGCGGCATCTCTAGGGTTTTCTAAGTAGAGGATCATATCATCTGCAAATGGTGAAAGTTTTACTTCTTTTCCAATCTGGATTCATTTTATTTCTTTTTCTTCTCTGATTGCTGTGGCAAGGACTTCCAAAACTATGTTGAATTATAGTGGTGAGAGTGCGCACCCTTGTCTTGTTCCTGATTTTCATGGAAATGTTTCCAATTTTTGCCATTGAGGATAATGTTTGCTATGGGTTTGTTATATATGGTGTTTATTATGTTGAGGTATGTTCCTTCTATTCCTACTTTCTAGAGAGTTTTTATCATAAATGGGTGTTGAATTTTGTCAAAGGTTTTCTTTGCATCTACTGAAATTATCATATGGCTTTTGTCTTTCAATTTATTAATATGATGTATCACATTGATTTGCAAATACTGAAGAATCCTTGAATCCCTGCAATAACGCCCACTTAATCATGATGTTTTAATATGTTGTTGGATTCTGTTTGCTAGAACTCTGTTGAGGGTTTTTGCATCTATGTTCAGTAACGTTGGCCCATAGCTTTATCTTTTGTGTGTGGCAACTTTGTCTGGTTTGGGTCTCAGGGTGTTGGTGGCCTTGTAAAATGATTTTGCGGGGTTTTCATACTCTATAACTTTCTGGAAGAGTTTGAGTAGAATAGATGTTCGCTCTTCTCTAAATTTCTGGTAGAATTCACCTGTGAAGCCATCTGGTCTTGGGCTTTTTTTGTTGGCAGATTTTTTAATACAGCTTTCTTTTCTGTGCTTGTGATTGTTCTGTTCAAATTTTCTTTTTCTTCCTGGTTCAGTTTTGGAGGGTAATGTTTTTCTAAGAATTTGTCCATTTCTTCCAAGTTGTCATTTTACTGGCATATAGTTGCTCATAGTAGTCTTTTATGGCTTCCCTGTGGCTCAAATGGTGAAGAATCTGCCTGCAATGCAGGAGGCCAGGGCTTGATCACTGGGTGGAGAAGATCCCCTGAAGAAGGGAATGGCAATCCACTCGAGTATTCTTACCTGGGGAATCCCAGGGACAGAGAAGCCTGGTGGGCTACAGTCCGTGGGGTCACAAAGAGTCAGACACAACTGAGCAACTTACATACACACACACAAATATTAACATTTGCACAGAATGTGTGCAAATGAGAGTGATTTCCTGTGAGTTCATAGTCTTTTATGATTCTTTGTATTTCTGTATTGTCTGCTATAATTTCTTCATTTTTCATTTCTAATTTTATTGATTTGAGTCTTCATTTTTTTCTTAATGAGTCTGGCTAAGGATTTGTCTATTTTATTTACCTTCTCAGAGAATGAGCTTTATTCATCTTTGCTATAGTCTCCTGGAGAAAGCAATGGCACCCCACTCCAGTACTCTTGCCTGGAAAATCCCATGGACGGAGGAGCCTGGTAGGCTGCAGTCCATGGGGTCGCAAAGAGTCGGACACGACTGAACGACTTCACTTTCACTTTTCACTTTCATGCATTGGAGAAGGAAAGGGCAACCCACTCCAGTGTTCTTGCCTGGAGAATCCCAGGGACAGGGGAGCCTGGTGGGTTGCCGTCTATGGGGTCACACAGAGTCGGACACGACTGAAGCAACTTAGCAGCAGCAGCAGCATAGTCTCCTTCATTTCTTTTTCTTTTATTTCTGCTCTAATTTTTATGATTTCTCTCATTTTATTAACGTTGAGGGGTTTTGTTCTTCTTTTTCTCGTTGCTTTATGTGTAAAATTAGGTTGTTTATTTGATGTTTCTCTTGTTTCTTGAGGTAGGCTTCTATTGTTATGAACTTCCTTCTTGGCATTACTTTTACTGAATCCCATAGGTTTTGGGTTGTCGTGTTTTTGTCATTTGTTTCTTTGCATATTTTTATTTCCTTTTTTATTTCTTCAGTGATCTCTTGCTTATTCAGAAGCATGTTGTTTAGCGTCCATATGATTGTGTCCTTTATAGTTTTTTCCTCTAGTTAATAGTTAATATTATAGCATTGTGACTGGAAAACATGCATGAAATGAATTCAATTTTTTAAAATTTACCAAGGCTAGAATTGTAGCCCAGAATGTGATATCATGGAAAATGTTGCATGTGAACTTGATAAAAAGGTTAAATCCATTGTTTTGGTAAGAAATGCCCTGCAAATATCAATTAGGTCTAACCGGTCCAATGTATCATTTAAAGCTTGTGTTTGCTTGTTAATTTTCTGTCTGGATGATCTGGTCATTGGTGTGAATCGGGTATTAAAGTCCCCTGCTATTATTGTTTACTGTCAGTTTCCCCTTTCATAGCTGTTAGCATTTGCCTTATGTATTGAGGTGCTCCTATGTTGGGTCCACATATATTTATATAATTGTTATATCTTCCTCTTGGATTGATCCCTGATCATTATGTGGTGTCCTTCTTTGTCTCTTATAATGCTCTTTATTTTAAAGTTTATTTTATCTGATATGAGTATTGCTACTCCTGCTTTCTTTTGATCTCCATTTGCATGAAATATCTTTTCCAGCCCTTTACTTTCAGACTGTATGTTTCCCTAAGTTTGAGGTGGGTCTTTTGTAGATAGCCATGTATATGGGTTGTTTTTGTATCCATTTGGCCAGTCATCTTTTGGTTGGAGAATTTAAGCCATTTACATTTAAGGTGATTATTGATAGGTATGATCTCATTACTATTTACTTTACTGTTTGGTTCAGTTTTAGAAATCTTTTTTGTGTTTCCTGTCTATAGAAGACCCTTTGGCATTTGTTGAAGAGCTGATTTGGTGGTGCTGAATTCTCTCAGCTTTTGCTTATCTGTAAAGCTTTTGATTTTTCCTTTGAATGTGAATGAGATTCTTGCTGTGTAGAGTAATCTTGGTTGCAGGTTTTCCGCTTTCATCACTTTAAGTATATCCTGCCATTCCCTTCTGGCCTACAGAATTTCTGTTGAAAGAAATTCAACTGTTGCCCTTATGGGGATCCCCTTTTATGTTATTTGTTGTTTATACCTTGCAGCTTTTAATATTTGCTCTTTGTGTTTAATTTTTGTCAGTTTGATTAGTATGCATCTTGGTGTTTCCTCTTGAGTTTATCCTGTATGGAACTCTCTGGACTTCTTGAACATGGATGACTATTTCCTTCCCCATTTTAGGGAAATTTTCAACTCTTATCTCCTCAAATATTTTCTCATGCCCTTTCCTTTTGTCTTCCTCTTCTGGGACTCCTATGATTCAAATGGTGGAGTGTTTAACATTGTCCCAGCGGTCTCTGAGGCTGTCCTCTTTTTCTTTTTATTCTTTTTTCTTTATTTATTGCAACCATTCTATCTTCCAGCTCACTTATCCTTTCTTCTACCTCAGTTACTCTACTATTTGTTCCCTGCAGAGTGCTTTTAATCCAAGTTATTGCACTGTTCATTATTGATTGACTATTCTTTATTTCTTCTATGTCTTGTTAAACATTTGTTGCATTTTCTCAATCCATGACTCTATTTATCTGTAACTCCATTTTCTTTTCAAGATTTTGGATCATCTCTACTATCATTATTCTGAGTTATTTTTCAGACTCCCTTTCTCCTCCTCTTTTGTTTGGTTTGTTGGGTTTTTATCACGTTCCTTCACCTGCTGGATATTCCTCTGCTTTTCATTTTGTTTAGTTTGCTGTGTCTGGGGGTCTCCTTTCTGCAGGCTGGAGGGTCATAGTTCCTCTTAATTACGGAGTCTGCTCTCTGTGGGTGGGGTTGACCATGGCTTGTGAAGGTTCCCTGGTTGGAGGAGTTTGTGTCTGTGTTCTAGTGAGTGGAACTGATCTCATCTGTCTGGAGGGAAATGCAGTGTCCAGTAGTACGTTTTGGGGTGTCAATTGGTTTGGTATGGCTTTGGGCAGCCTGTCTTTCAATGTTCAGTACTGTGTTTCTGTTTTGCTGAAGGGTTAGTGTGTGGTGTCTTGCACTGGAGCTTGCTGGCTCTTGAATGGAACCTAGTATCAGTGTAAGTATGGTAGCTTTGGGGTGGGCTCTCATCTATTAACATTCCCTGGGGTCAGGAGTTCTATGATAGCTCAAAGTTCTGGAGTTGAGCCTCCTGCCTCTGGGTTTTGATTCCCAGAGCATCAACACATCTGTATCCACACAGTACAGAAGACAGAACCCCTAGGTTAATGGTGAAACAATTCTCCACAGCCAGGAACATCCAAAGAGATTCACAAAGTTATATAGAAAAGAGAAGAGGGAGGAGGGAGATGAACGTTACCAGGAGGAGAAAAGGAAAAGTCAAAAGGGAAGAGTGCAATCAAGCCAGTAATCAAATCCCTAAATGAAAGTGGATACTAAAAGTTAGACTCTTAAAGGTACAAAACTAATAACAAATATGAAAAAGCCAAAAAAAAAAAAAAAAACCCTAGAATAGAGTTTCAGACTCTTAAAAGTCCAATACAAGAAAATTTAATGCAAACATTTTTTAAAATATGGAATTTGTTTAAAATATGCTTTTTTTTTCTTTTCAGAAAGGTAATACCAGGCTCCTCTGGAAACGTGGAGAACACACAGGGCTGGAGACAATGTGGGGCTACCAGGCTCCGGGATACAGGCACCAAGGCACTGCAAGCCCTGCAGCTGTGATACTGTCTGGCCCAGCTGTGTTGGACACTTTGCCATCTTAGGAATGTTTTAAAAATTTTAAAGAATTTTAAATTTTAAGAGGATAACTTTAGTTTGAATCAAAATGAATCTTATGATCATTAACTAAGTATAAAGAAAATGTCAAGGGCCTTTTGAAATCCTTTCTCCCAGCCTACAAACAACTTTTTTTAAAGTGACTAATTTAATTTAATTTTTTCTTTTCCATTATGGCTTATCATAAGATACTGAATAAAATTTTCTGTGTTATACAGTAGGACATTGCTTTTTACCCTTCCTGTATATAATAGTTTGCATTAGCTTATCCCAAACCTTTCCTCCCCCCAATCCCTTGGCAACCACACTCTGTGAGTCTGTTTCTGCTTTGTAGATAATTCTGCTTGTGTAAAAAGACTAATTTTAGAGTACTTCCCATTGTATTATAAACTGAAAATGTTTATATTTATGCAAATAAACTGCTTTAGCCATAAATATAGTTTTAATTTGAACTGAACATGATAATATCTATGATTTTGGAAAGGTGGGAAAAATTAGTCAGTGTATCCTGTTACATGTACACAGTATCTTTATTTCTAGATAGCTTCAAACTTCAAAACTAAATCAGGATGGAGAAAACTGGTTTCTAATAACTGTGATTTTCTTAGTATATAAATAGGTTTACTGATAAAAGTGGTCTCACAGTGCCAGCAGTTACTTTAGTTTTCCATTTTTTGTTTTTGTTGTTTAGTCACCAAGTCGTGTTCTACTCTTTTGCAACCCAATGGACCATAGCCTGCAAGGCTCCTCTGTCCATGGGAGTTTCCAGAAAGAATACTGGAGCGGGTTGCCCCTCCCTTCTCCAGCCAAAATGGTGTTATATAGTCTTGTTCTTTCGTTTTGAAGAAAGTTTACCAAAAAGTCATTTAAGGGCTAGCTTTGTCAGCAACAAATCTCTTATGAAAGTTCTAATCTTCTGCTGTCATAAAATTCTAATCTTATTTTACACCTTCATTTATGTTTTATATATTCTGTGCAAAATATGGAAGACACAGTGGACAGAGTCAACAGGACAGTGATGTGCCAAGAGATATTTAAAATCCATTTTCTGAAGGCTGGAGAGGAGGGAAGCTCTGATCCATATTGTATGCCAATTGTTATGGAATAAGTATTTCTGGGTCTATCTTCAGCTAGGGTGCAAAATAGATGCCACCAATTAGATGGAATTGCATATCATTTAGAATAGGAAGATTGAGCCAGAGCCCAACTTTCTGCACTGGAAATCTGTTGTAAGGGTGTGAGATGTTCCTGCAAATCATGCCACTGTTCCCTGTCCAGTTGCTGGGAACCCAGAGTCTTCTGTGGCAGCAGCTGCTTGATTCGTGGATTTCATTTCCCTTAAGTTCTTCAAGAACTTTGTAGTACCCACAGCAATCTTAAAGGAAGCATGAGAAGATTCCGGTGAGTCAGTTCTGTGATACTCTATGAGTTTTTCCTAAAGGACCAGCTTAAGGTCCACCCCATCAGCCCTTCCATGCATTGGGTAAATCCTTAATTCTCTCTGTTAAGTCCTTTATGTTTAAAATTTGCCACATAAACTAGATTTCTTGTAGGTTCCCATTTAGAACATGAAATTCTTAAATTCAGAAGATCTGACCATATCCTCTCCTCAGTTGTATAAATGGCAACTACAATATCCATTTGTGAAATTTCAGACAAAGTTTTCCTTTTCCTTCTCTGACATCCCATAACTTGCTGTCTGTTCTTATGTTACAGGAATCCCATTTGCATACAAATTGTCCTCATTTTAGGATTTAGACAAGTTCAGGACAGATAATGTCGACACAGTAATGCATCTGCATAAGGACAGTCTGTGGGAAGGACATTAATCTAAGGGAATGATAGGCATGCAAGATTGGGCCAGTAACAACACACTCATTATTAAACAATCTCAGCAATTCTGATACAGACTTTCTTCCCTATCCCTAAGGATTCATATCTGATCCCAGGGAGAGAGAGAGCTACTGGAAAGTAAAGATGACTGACAGTGTCATCGAAATTTTGAGTGCTGTTGGTGTGCATACCATGAAGGTAGAGAGATGGAATTTTCATATTTTAAGTTACACGTCAGAGCCGTGGGGCCTGAGGACCATTTCTCCCAGTATGGGGAAACTTGCTATAGCTCACAAAGCAACTGCCGCTGTAGCTCTTTGGCACCCAATTTTCAGCAGGGTGGTTAAACAGCAGCTTCCAGATTCAGGAAAACTCTCTGGATCATGTCAATGTCTTTTCTACTTAGAGTTTCAGTGGTGAGGGGAGATGCAGGTCAGGAAGCAACAGTTAGAACTGGACGTGGAACAACAGACTGTTTCCAAATAGGAAAAGGAGTACGTCAAGGCTGTGTATTGTCACCCTGCTTATTTAAATGACATGCAGAGTACATCATGAGAAATGCTGGGCTGAAGGAAGTACAAGCTGGAATCAAGATTTCTGGAAGAAATATCAGTAACCTCAGATATGCAGATGATACTACCTTTATGGCAGAAAGTGAAGAAGAACTAAAAAGTCTCTTGATGAAAGTGAAAGAGGAGAGTGAAAAAGTTGACTTAAAGCTCAACATTCAGAAAACTAAGATCATAGCATCTTGTCCCATCACTTCATGGGAAATAGATGGGAAAACAGTGGAAACAGTGGCTGAATTTTAATTTGGGGGGCTCCAAAATCACTGCAGATGCTGACTGCAGCCATGAAATTAAAAGACGCTTACTCCTTGGAAGGAAAGTTATGACCAACCTAGATAGTATATTAAAAAACAGAGACATTACTTTGCCAACAAAGGTCCATCTAGTCAAGGCTATGGTTTTTCCAGTAGTCATGTATGGATGTGACAGTTGGACTACAAAGAAAGCTAAGCACCAAAGAATTGATGCTTTTGAACTGTGGTGTTGGAGAAGACTCTTGAGAGTCCCTTGGACTGCATGGAGATCCAACCAGTCCATCCTAAAGGAGATTAGTCCTGGATGTTCATTGGAAGGACTGATATTGAAGCTGAACCTCCAATACTTTGGCCACCTGATGCGAAGAGATGACTCATTTGAAAAGACCCTGATGCTGGGAAATATCAAGGGCAAGAGGAGAAGGGAATGACAGAGAATGAGATGGTTGGATGGCATCACCAACTCAATGGACATGGGTTTGGATAGACTCCAGCAGTAGGTGATGGACAGAGAGGCCTGGCGTGCTGCGGTTCATGGGGTCTCAAAGAGTCAGACACGACTGAGCAACTGAACTAGAAACTGGTGAGGGGAGAAAAGGCTTCCCAAGGCAGAAAATGAGTCTGGTGTCTTTGAGGATGAAAAGAGGCAACAATTGTATATTCTTGCCTCCTTTGTTATAGATTGGGTGACCATAGGTGCATGAGCTTATATCTGGGCTTTCTGTCCTATTCCATTGATCAATGTTTCTATGCCAGTGCCGTATTGCTTTGATTAACATAGCTTTGCAGTATAGTCTGAAGTCAGGGAGTCTGATTCCTCCAGCTCTGTTATTTCTTTCTGAAGATTGCTTTGGCTATTCAGGGTCTTTTGTGTTTCCATACAAACTGTAAAATTTTTGTTCTAATTCTGTGAAAATGTCATTGATAATTTGATAGGGATTACATCAAATCTACAGTTTGCTCTGAGTATTACAGTCATTTTCACATATTGATTCTTCGAATCCAAGAACATGATGTATTTCTTCATCTGTTTGTGTCATCTTTGATATTTCTCATTCGTGTCATAGTTTTCTCGGTACAGGTCTTCTGCTTCCTTCAGTTCAATTCAGTCGCTCAGTCGTGTCCGACTCTCCGCGACCCCATGAATCACAGCACGCCAGGCCTCCCTGTCCATCACCAACTCCCGGAGTACACTCAAACTCATGTCCACAGAGTCGGTGATGCCATCCAGCCATCTCATTCTCCGTCGTCCCCTTCTCCTCCCGCCCCCAACCTTTCCCAGCATCAGAGTCTTTTCCAGTGAGTCAACTCGTCGCATGTGGTGGCCAAAGTATTGCAGTTTCAGCTTTAGCATCAGTCCCTCCAATGAACACCCAGGATTGATCTCCTTTAGAATGGACTGGTTGGATCTCCTTGCAGTATAAGGGACTCTCAAGAGTCTTCTCCAACACCACAGTTCAAAAGCATCGATTCTTCGGCGATCAGCTTTCTTCACAGTCCAACTCTCACATCCATACATGACCACGGGAAAAACCATTGCCTTGACTAGACGGACCTTGGTTGGCAAAGTAATGTCTCTGCTTTTTAATATACTATCAAGGTTGGTCATAACTTTCCTTCCAAGGAGTAAGCGTCTTTTAATTTCATGGCTGCAATCAGCATCTGCAGTGATTTTGGAGCCCCCCAAAATAAAGTCTGACACTGTTTCCACTGTTTTTCCATCTATTTCCCATGAAGTGATGGGGCCAGATGCCATGATCTTTGTTTTCTGAATGGTGAGCTTCAAGCCAACCTTTTCACTCTCCTCTTTCACTTTCATCAAGAGGCTTTTGTGTTCCTCTTCATTTTCTGCCATAAGGGTAGTGTCATCTGCAAAACTAAGGTTATTGATATTTCTCCCGGCAATCTTGATTCCAGCTTGTGCTTCTTCCAGCCCAGCGTTCCTCATGATGTACTCTGCATATAAGTTAAATAAGCAAGGTGACAATATACAACCTTGACGTACACCTTTTCCTACTTGGAACCAGTCTGTTGTTCCATGTACAGTTCTAACTGTTGCTTCCTGACCTGCATACAGGTTTCTCAAGAGGCAGGTCAGGTGGTCTGGGATTCCCATCTCTTTCAGAATGTTCCACAGTTTATTGTGATTGACACAGTCAAAGGCTTTGGCATAGTCAATGAAGCAGAAATAGATGTTTTTCTGGAACTCTCTTGCTTTCTCCATGATCCAGCGGATGTTGGCAATTTGATCTCTGGTGCCTCTGCCTTTTCTAAAACCTGCTTGAACATCTGGGAGTTCACGGTTTACATACTGCTGAAGCCTGGCTTGGAGAATTTTGAGCATGACTTTACTAGCATGTGAGATGAGTGCAATTGTGCGGTAGTTTGAGCATTCTTTGGCATTGCCTTTCTTTGGGATTGGAATGAAGACTGACCTCTTCCAGTCCTGTGGCCAGCGCTGAGTTTTCCAAATCTGCTGGCATATTGAGTGCAGCATTTTCACAGCATCATCTTTCAAGACTTGAAATAGCTCAACTGGAATTCCATCACCTCCACTAGCTTTGCTAGTAGTGATGCTTTCTAAGGCCCACTTGACTTCACATTCCAAGATGTCTGGCTCTAGGTCAGTGATCATGTTATCGTGACTATCTTGGTCGTGAAGATCTTTTCTGTACAGTTCTTCTGTGTATTCCTGCCACCTCTTCTTAATATCTTCTGCTTCTGTTAGGTCCATACCATTTCTGTCCTTTATCGAGCCCATCTTTGCATGAAATGTTCCCTTGGAATCTCTAATTTTCTTGAAGAGATCTCTTGTTTTTCCTATTCTGTTGTTTTCCTCTATTTCTTTGCATTGATCACTGAGGAAGGCTTTCTTATCTCTCCTTGCTATTCTTTGGAACTCTGCATTCAGATGCTTATATCTTTCCTTTTCTCCTTTGCTTTTCGCCTCTCTTCTTTTCACAGCTATTTGTATGGCCTCCTCAGACAGCCATTTCGCTCTTCTGCATTTCTTTTCCATGGGGATGGTCTTGGTCCCTGTCTCCTGTACAATGTCACGAACCTCCGTCCAGAGTTCGTCAGGCACTCTATCAATCAGATCTAGTCCCTTAAATCTATTTCTCACTTCCACTGAATAATCATAAGGGATTTGATTGAGGTCATATCTGAATGGTCTAGTGGTTTTCCCTACTTTCTTCAATTTCAGTCTGAATTTGGCAAGAAGGAGTTCATGATCTGAGCCACAGTCAGCTCCTGGTCTTGTTTTTGCTAACTGTATACAGCTTCTCCATCTTTGGTTGCAAAGAATATAATCAATCTGATTTCAGTGTTGACCATCTGGTGATGTCCATGTGTAGAGTCTTCTCTTGTGTTGTTGGAAGAGGGTGTTTGCTATGACCAGTGCATTCTCTTGACAAAACTCTATTAGCCTTTGCCCTGCTTCATTCCGTGCTCCAAGGCCAAATTTGCCTGTTACTCCAGGTGTTTCTTGACTTCCTACTTTTGCATTCCAGTCCCCAATAATGAAAAGGACATCTTTTTTGGGTGTTAGTTCTAAAAGGTCTTGTAGGTCTTCATAGAACCGATTAACTTCAGCTTCTTCAGCATTACTGGTTGGGGCATAGGCTTGGATTACTGTAATATTGAATGGTTTGCCTTGGAAACGAACAGAAATCATCCTGTCATTTTTAAGATTGCATCCAAGTACTGCATTTCGGACTCTTTTGTTGACCATGATGGCTACTCCATTTCTTCTAAGGGTTTCCTGCCCACAGTAGTAGATATAATGGTCATCCGAGTTAAATTCACCCATTCCAGTCCATTTTAATTCACTGATTCCTAGAATGTCAACGTTCACTCTTGCCATCTCCTGTTTGACCACTTCCAATTTGCCTTGATTCATGGACCTAACATTCCAGGTTCCTATGCAATATTGCTCTTTACAGCACAGGACCTTGCTTCTATCACTGGTCACATCCACAGCTGGGTATTGGTTTTGCTTTTGCTCCTGCTCCATCCCTCTATTCCTTCTATAGTTATTTCTCCACTGAGCTCCAGTAGCATACTGGGCACCTACCGACCTGGGGAATTCCTCATTCAGTATCCTATCATTTTGCCCTTTGTTACTGTTCATGGGGTTCTCAAGGCAAGTATACTGAAGTGGTTTGCCATTCCCTTCTCCAGTGGACCACATTCGGCTGTGGTCCATGTGATCAGATCGACTAGTTTCCTGTGATTATGATTTCAGTGTGTCTGCCCTCTGATGCCCCCTAGCAATACCTACCGTCTTATTTGGGTTTCTCTTACCTTGGTCATGGAAAATCTCTTCACAGCCGCTCCAGCGAAGTGCAGCCGCTGTACCTTACCTTGGACTAGGGGTATCTCCTCAAGTCCGACCCCCCGACCTTGAACGCGGAGTAGCTCCTCTCGGCCCTCCTGTGCCCGCGCAGCCACCGCCTGTTGGAAGTGGGGTAGCTCCTCTCGGCTGCCGGCCCTGGCCTCAGGCGTGGGGTAGCTCCTCACGGCCGCACCTCTTTGCGTGGTTCATTGCTCCGGGGCCGGCGTCTCTCGCGTCGCGTCTGCGCCGCCGGGGCCGGCGTCTCTCGCGTCTGCTTCCTTAGGTAGGTTTATTCCCAGGTATTTTATTCTTTCTGTTGCAATGGTAAATGGGATTTTTTCCCTTAATTTCTCTCTCTGCTCTTTTGTTGTTAGTGAATAGGAAGGAGGAGATATACATATAGTTGATTCACTCATTTTACAAAAGGAATTAATGCAACATTGTAAAGTAACTATACCCAGATAAAAAATAAAGAAAATAGGCAACAAAGGCAAAATAGATGATCAACAAGGACCTACTGTGTAGCACAGGGAACTCTACTCATTATTCTGTAATAACCTAAATGGAAAAAGAATCTGACAAAGAATGGATATATGTATAAGTGAAACACGTTGCTGTACACCTGAAACTAACACATTGTAAATCAACTGTTGCTGCTGCTACTGCTTAGTCACTTCAGTCGTGTCCGACTCTGTGTGACCCCATAGACGGAAGCCCACCAGGCTCCCCCGTCCCTGGGATTCTCCAGGCAAGAACACAGGAGTGGGTTGCCATTTCCTCCTCCAATGTGTGAAAGTGAAAAGTGAAAGTGAAGTCGCTCAGTTGTGTCCGACCCTTAGCGACCCCACGGACTGCAGCCTACCAGGCTCCTCCATCCATGGGATTTTCCAGGCAAGAGTACTGGAGTGGCTTGCCATTGCCTTCTCCGATCAACTGTATTGCAATATAAAATGAAAATTAAATTAAGTATTTTTGGAGAAGACTCTTGAGAGTCCCTTGGACTGCAAGGAGATCCAACCAGTCCATTCTAAAGGAGATCAATCCTGGGTGTTCATTGGAAGGACTAAAGCTTCTAAAGGAGATCAATCCTGGGTGTTCATTGGAAGGACTAAAGCTGAAACTCCAATACTTTGACCACCTCATGTGATGAGTTGACTCACTGGAAAAGACTCTCATGCTGGGAAGGATTGGGGGCGGGAGGAGACGGGGACGACAGAGAATGAGATGGCTGGATGGCATCACCGACTCGATGGACATGAGTCTGAGTGAACTCCGGGAGTTGGTGATGGACAGGGAGGTCTGGCGTGCTGTGATTCATGGGGTCGCAAAGAGTTGGTCACGACTGAGCGACTGAACTGGACTGAACTGAAAGAAGAAGAAAAAAATAAGGTGACAAGGGGCACACACACATAAATGAAGCTTTCGTTGTTGACGTTCAGCAGCTCTGGCGGTTCATCAGCAGTTGTTGTCTGTCTGTTTGTTTTGAGCACATGTAACCAAATCTTTTCAGGAGGAAAATAAAAATGGCAGATGATTACTGTACCCAAAACATCCTAATCTTGAACAGTGTTTAGCCCCTAAGATATCCTAGAAATAGTTTTAATGTTGCGGAGCATAGTCCAAGAAGCAATATTTATTCAAAATGTAACCCTGTATTTACTTCCAGGCTTTTGTGGCTTAGCATTAAGATTAAACAAGTAATGGTTATCCTGAAGTGATATGAATGCATAGTATCTTCCCATCTAATCCAGTTTATACACGACTTTAGACTCAGTTGTAAATTCCATACAATACCTATCACAGTGCCTCATACATAATAGGTGAGCAAGATGT
Organism: Moschus berezovskii; assembly: GCF_049115385.1. Taxonomy (NCBI): domain Eukaryota; kingdom Metazoa; phylum Chordata; class Mammalia; order Artiodactyla; family Moschidae; genus Moschus; species Moschus berezovskii. The sequence goes on along the minus strand of NC_142482.1, from coordinate 16,405,805 downwards.
GTGGTAAATGGGTGAATACCTTTTACTTTTACACATTTTCTTTTCTTCCAAACACTTACACACATACACAAACCCTGCCAACACCACACATTACATCAATACAAACATTACCAATGTAGAAATTGTAACAACAGGATTTAATAATATTTTATCCTGAACAAACTGAAAAACTTCCAAATGTATTTTCTAATTTAAAATCATAAGCTTTTCTCAGGTGGTAAAAATAGTGATTGTCAATTTCATAATATAAATGAAAATTTAGTATCAATCATTTAAATTATTTCTTTCCATTTATTTATTTATTTCAGAGAAAAAATTAAATAACGAGACAATAAGTTTTATGTTAATTTCTCTAAAATAAGCTATGTTCTTGAATGCCCACAATACTTCTGATTATGGCTTCTTTTTAAAAATATTTAGAGGGGTCAAAATGATTTTAAAATGTGAATATATGGATGTAGCAGTAAGACCTTTTTTTCCCTTGGTAGGGTAATTAGAGTTCCCTTTTGGAAAATAAAAAAGCAAGTAATACATTGGCAATTCCAATGAGTGTCTTTAAACACTAGCTCTGCTAATTTCCAAAGAAGCCAACAGTCCCGTATTTTGCCTTTATGCTCTCAAGAGAGAGCAACCTCATATAAGACCTGTCTACCTTGAAGACCACCTAATGTTTTACAGCTATAATTTCTAAAGAAAAACATGACAAAAATATGGCCTGAGGCTGTACTATTTTATGAACAAATGTTCCCAAGTCACCGTGAATATCCCACACGACCAAATTTGCATCCTTTTTGTATTTGCCTGTAACCGTAGCCATTAATACTATGGGATAATGTACACACATATATATACACATATTTCTCCTTAAAATCAGATCTTAAGTTCTTTAAAATAATATTCTTTGAAGAGGGAGTTCTGATGAGGTTTGAGTCAGAGTGACAGAAAAATCTGTTAATCTCCTATCAGGCAGAGTTAAATAACAGTCTTATTAGAGACTTTGATGATTTTGGAGGAAAATTTAATAATGATATAAATCAAATGTTAAAATAATCCTCTAAGGAAGCTTACTTCATTTGGGAGAAAAATAAAGTTTCACCAGTAACCATAGTGAGTTGATATTATTGCAGTTGTTTTTATAAGTTGTTGCTATGACTTTTTTGACTTTGGGGCTAGATTTTACTTCAAATACAACAGATGGCAATGATTACACTTCTGTAACTTCTTTTTTCTTGAATAACTAAACAGAGCATAATAAAATAAACAGTCGTATACACTAGAGAGTTTTGTTTTGTTTCACATTTTATTAAAACTAAAAGTGAACAAAGTAACTCAAACCAAATATAAAATGAGACTTCCATGTATTCCAAACATTACCTAAAAATTGAAAAATATTAAGATATTCTATTTTTTCTTCTCTTGTGCTTTTAAGGAAACTAAAACAAAATGGAACAAAAAGATAGTAAGAAAGAAAGTTTGCAACATTGACAACTCAAATCAGAAGCAAATATTAAAAGCCTTGGAGAAAGTTTCTCTTTATCTGTCTCGGTTCAGTTCAGTTGCTCAGTCGTATTCAACTCTTTGTGACCACGTGGACTGCAGCATGCCAGGCTTCCCTGTCCATCACCAACTCCTGGATCATGTCTATCGAGTTGGTGATGCCATCCAACCATCTCATCCTCTGTCGTCCCCTTCTCCTCCTGCCTTCAATCTTTCCCAGCATCAGGGGCTTTTCTAATCAGTCAGCTTTTTGAATCAGGTGGTCAAAGCATTGGAGCTTTAGCTTCAACATCAGTCCTCCAATGAAAACTCAGGATTGATTTCCTTTAGGATTGACTGGTTTGATCTCCTTGCAGTCCAAGAGACTCTCAAGAGTCTTCTCCAATCCCACAGTTCAAAAGCATCAGTTCTTCAGAGCTCAGCCTTCTTTATGGGCCAACTCTCACATCCATACTTGATTACTGGAAAAATCATAGCTTTGACTACATGGAACTTTATCTGTCTCACTTGCTACAAATTGGAGAAACCAGAATTTGATAGAATTAAAATCTGAAAAAAAATTCTTATAATGGAATTTTTATCCCAGAGATGTTCAAATTTTTTCCTTAGTATTATGTGGTATCTGTTAAGACCCTGAATTTTCCTTTTCATGACCTCACCAAAAGAAGAAGATTTGGGTTATTTTCAAAATTCAAACTAAATCTTACAAACAAAGCCAGATAATGATTACTTTTCACAGAGTATATTTTAAATTAATTAATTCTATAAGGATTAATTAATCAAAATGACATAATTGATGGGAAATGCCCTCTAATGAATAAGAACACTGATGTCAGGGACCAGATTCCTATTTCCAGATGTTTAAAATGTTGATGTGTGTCCTTGGGTTAATCATTTAACTTCCATTCTTTATTTTCCCATTCTGACAAATGAAGGCAATAAATTCTCTGATAAGATAAAATTTCTAAGTCATGCTGAAATGTTCATATATTATAATTAGATAGGGACTTTAATGCATCATAATAATATCAGTGATGGAACTCTTAGTCATGGTGATTTCTTTGGCAGGGATAAAAGTCTGTCTTCAATAGTGTGTGGAATGGTTTCTCAGTCGCCAAATTGCCTTTTTAATGATCTCACTGTGATTTCATCCTTTGGTTAAGAGCTTGAGAATTTAATGAAATAAAGTGTACTGACTGAGCAATACCCAAAGTATTTGCCTATAAAATTTTTATTTAAAAAAATCTTGAATAAATTCAGCAAAATTACTAAAGAAAGCCAGCAAAACCAATCTTAGCAATGTTGAAAGATCAAATACCTCTAGTAAGAATCACTGATACTACAAGTCAATGAATTATTAATTATTGCAGACCCAAGGCAATAATCTGAGAACAAATAGACAGAAGTTTCATATTCAAGGTATGCTTCCTGATTGTAAAAATAATGCTTGATGATGATTTTTTTTAATTCATAAAAATAGAATAAAAGAATATAATAAGCATGCATAATGTCCTCTCAAAAAATGACTATACTTTTACTATATATCCTGTCAGTACTTTTTTTCCTATGCATGTCTAGACAGTCCTCTATTTACATGTCTATTTCCTGGAAAAGTACTTAAAAGTTAGAGGCCTAAAATAATCAAATATTTAAATAGTACATGTAAATAGATCAGGTTATATTTGTGAAGAATTAAAATCATACATACATATATAGCACACACATGTTGCAAAGCTTCCTTATTACAGTTCAGATGGGCCCAGGTAGATGAGAAGATGACAGTGCAGGGAGGCCTCCAGGAAGACCCATGAATTCTTGTCCAGAGCAGGCCTTTCCCCCCACCAATCCTTCTGCAGGGCCGAAAGCAATAGTTCCTCACCCTACAAGCCTGGATAACCTGAGTGCCTGGATGAATGGTAGGGAGAAGGGGCTGGGCCTCCCTTGCATACACTGTGATCTAATGGTTCTCAGCCAGCCCTGCACACTGTGATCATCAACATGAGTGACCCTTATGAACATGAGTGTCCCAACTCAGCTGCCTGTACAGGAAAACCTACGGTCATCTGCCACTCAGCCTACCCTCATCCTGCCCTGACTCAGCCATGCAAGAAGCATGTATAGTAGGAGCAAAGCTTGAGTCATCTGTTCAGTTAGCTGAGGGCTTCATGGAGCTCCCTTAGCAAACAAGATGAGAGCATCAACGAGCAGGACAACACAGAAGGCTGAGTCAGGTCTCTGTCTGGAAGACAACAGGGCCAGCAGCACCAAGGACCAACCAAAGCATATTTTCAAGGCTGTGGCAATCTGCCATTTCCTGGCGTTCCCTCTACAGAAGACCTTAAAAGCATTCTGCAAAGTTACCTCTGTTCTAAACTATACATGTACATTAATCATAGAATGTGTGTGCTGAAGAAATACCATATAATAAATAGAATTGTATATTAATGTATTTATACACACATCTGTATACTTAAATATGTTTAATTATAAGACTGGATTATGCAAACAATTTTTTTAATATTTATTCTTTATGATGCTCATTGTATTAACTTACTGTCACTTATATTAAGAATTTTATCTTTGCAGGATATAGAGAAAAAGGAACGCTTCTACACAGTTGATGGGAATGTAAATTAATGCAGTCACTTCAGAAAACAGTACAGAATTTCCTTAAAAACTAAAACTAGAATTAACATATTATCTTACAATTATACTCTCAGGTATAATATCAGAAAACTTTTAATTCAAAAAAATACGAGAACTACTATATTCACAGCAGCACAAATTGCAATAGCCAAGACATGGAAGCAATCCAAATGTCTACTTACAGATGAATGGATAAAGAAGGCATGCTACATTTTGTTGGTGGTACATATTTACAATAAAACATTGCTGTTGCTGTTCTGCTGCTAAGTCCTATGAGACTTTTTGAGACCCCATGAACTGCAGCATGCCAGGATTCCCTGTCCTTCACTATCTCCTAGACTTTGCTCAAATTCATGCCCATTGAGTCAGTGATGCCATCCAACCATCTCATCCTCTCACTGGTGGCCTCTTGCTCTCAGTCTTTCCCAGCATCAGGGACTTTTCCAATCAGTAAGTTCTTCTCATAAGGAGGCCAAAGTATTAGAGGTTCAATTTAGAATCAGTCCTTCTAAAAAATATTCAGGGTCAACTTCCTTTAGGATTGACTGTTTGATCTCCTTACTCTCCGACAGATTCTCAAGAGTCTTCTCCAGCACCACAGTTTGGAAGCATCAGTTCTTCAGCACTCAGAATTCTTTATGGTCCAACTCTCACAATCATATACAATTACTGGAAATACATAACATTGACTATACATACTTCTGTCAGCAAAGTGATGTCTCTGCTTTATAATACACTGCCTAGGTTCAAGGGATTAGATCTGATAGACGGAGTGCCTGTAGAACTATGGATGGAGGTTTGTAACATTGTATGAGGTGGTGACCAAAGCCATCTCCAAGAAAAAGAAATCCAAAAATGAAAAATGGCTGTTCTGAGGAGGCCTTACAAATAGCTGAGAAAAGTAGAGAAGTGAAAGGCAAAGGAGAAAAAGAAAGGTGTACCCATCTGACTGTAGACTTCCAAAGAATGGCAAGGAGAGATAAGAAAGCCTTCCTCAGTGAACAATACAAATACAGGAAAATAAGAGAATGGGATACAAGAAAACAATGGAATGGGAAAGACTAGAGATCTCTTCAAGAAAATTAGAGATACCAAAGGAACATTTCATGCAAAGATGGGCTCCATAAAGGAGAGAAATTATATGGACCTAACAGAAGCAGAGACATTACGTTGCTAACCAAGGTCTGTCTAGTCAAGGCTATGGTTTTTCCAGTGGTCATGTATGGATGTGAGAGTTGGACTGTGAAGAAAGCTGATTGCTGAAGAATTTATGTTTTTGAACTGTGGTGTTTGAGAAGACTCTTGAGAGTCCCTTGGACTGCAAGGAGATCCAACCAGTCCATTCTAAAGGAGATCAGTCCTGGGTGTTCACTGGAAGGACTGACGCTAAAGCTGAAACTCCAATACTTTGGCCACTTCATGCGACGAGTTGACTCACTGGAAAAGACTCTGATGCTGGGAGGGATTGGAGGCAGGAGGAGAAGGGGATGGCAGAGAATGAGATGGCTGGATGGCATCACCGACTCGATGGACATGAGTCTGAGTGAACTCCGGGAGTTGGTGATGGACAGGGAGGCCTGGCCTGCTGTGATTCGTGGGGTCACAAAGAGTCGGACATGACTGAGTGACTGAACTGACTGACTGACTGAACAGAAGCAGAAGATATTAAGAAGAGGTGGCAAGAATACACAGAAGAACTGTACAAAAAAGATCTTCATGACCCAGATAACCAAGATGGTGTGACCACTCACCCAAAGTCAGACATTTTGTTGTGTGAATTCAAGTGGCCCTTAGGAAGCATCATCACAAGCAAAGCTAGTGGAGGTGATGGAATTCCAGCTGATTTATTTCACATCCTGAAGATGACACTGTAAAAGTGCTGCACTCAATATGCTAGCAAATTTGGAAAACTCAGCAGTGGTCACAGGACTGGAAAGGTCTGTTTTCATTCTAAACCCAAAGAAAGGCCATGCCAAAGAATGTTCCAACTACCCCAAAATTACACTCATTTTACATACTAGCAAATTAATGCTCAAAATTCTCCAAGCCAGGGATCAACAGTACATGAACTGAGAACTTCCGGATGTTCAAGCTGGATTTAGAAAAGGCAGAGGAAACAGAGATCAAATTACCAACACCTGCTGGAGAAGGAAATGGCAACCCACTCCAGTGTTCTTGCCTGGAGAATCCCAGGGACGGGGGAGCCTGGTGGGCTTCCATCTATGGGGTCACACAGAGTTGGACACGACTGAAGTGACTTAGCAGCAGCAGCAGCAGCTGGATCATAGCAAAAGCAAGAGGATACCAGAAAAAAAATCTGCTTCCTTGACTACACTTAATCCTTTGACTGTGTGAATCACAACAAACTGTGGAAAATTTTTCAGGAGATGGGAATACCAGACCACCTACCTGCCTCCTGAGAAACCTGTATGCAGGTCAAGAAGCAACAGTTAGAACCAGACATGGAACAAGGAACTGGTTTCAAATTGGGAAAGGAGTACTTCAAGATTGTATATGGTCACCCTGCTTATTTAACTTACATTCAGAGTATATCATGCAAAATACTGGGCTGGATGAAGCACAAGCTGGAATCCAGATAGGTGGGAAAAATATTAATAACCTCAGATATGCAGATGATACCATGTTTATGATAGAAAACAAAGAGAAACTAAAGAGCCTCTTGATGAAAGTGAAAGAGGAGAATGAATAAGTTGGCTTAAAACTCAACATTCGAAAGACGAAGATCGTGTCTGGTCCCATCACTTCATGGCAAACAGATGGTGAAACAATGGAAACAGTGAGAGACTGTATATTCTTGGTCTCCAAAATCACTGCAGATGGTAACTGCAGCCATGAAATTAAAAGATGCTTGTTCCTTGGTAGAAAAGCTATGACAACCCTGGACAGCATATTAAAAAGCAGAGACATTATTTTGCCAACAATAGCCATGTATGGATGTGAGAGTTGGACCATAAAGAAGTCTGAGAGTTGAAGAACTGATGTTTTTGAACTGTGGTGTTGGGGAAGACTCTTACAAGTCCTTTGGACTGCAAGGAGATCAAACCAGTCAATCCTAAAGGAAATCAGTCGTGAATATTCATTGGAAGGACTGATGTTGAAGCTGAAGCTCCAATACTTTGGCCACCTGTTGCAAAGAACTGACTGTTTAGAAAAGACCCTGATGATGGGAAAGATTGAAGCCAGGAGGAGAAGGGGATGACAGAGGATGAGATGGTTGTATGGCATCACCAACTCAATGGACACATATGTGAGCAAGCTCTGGGAGATGGTGAAGGACAGGGAAGCCTGGTGTGTTGTAGTCCATGCAGTCTTAAAGAGTCAGACATGACTGAGTGAAGAATAGCAAGGTTTGTCATAGCTTTTCTTCCAAGGAGCAAGTGTCTTTAAATTTCCTGGATACAGTCATAATCCACAGTGATTTTTGTGCCCAAGAAGATAGTCTGTCACTGTTTCCATTTTTCCCCATCTATTTTCCATGAAGGGATGGGGCCAGATACCATGATAGTTTTTTGAATGTTGAGTTTTAAGGCAGGCTTTTCACTCTCCTCTTTGATCGTCATCAGGAGGCTCTTTAGCTCCTCTTCAATTTCTGCCAATGGAGTGGTGTCATCCGCATATCTGAGGTTATTGATATTTATCTTGGCAATCTTAATTCCAGCTTGTGTTTCATACAACCTGGCATTTCACATGGTGTACTCTGCATAGAAGTTAAAAAAGCAGGGTGCCAAAAGCCTTTACATACTCCTTTCCCAATTTTGAACCAGTCCTTGTTTCACATCCTGTTCTAGCTGTTGCTTCTTATCCTTTCTATTAAAAAAAGATGTTCTTTCCATCATAGGGGATTTGAATGCAAGAGTAGGAAGTCAAGAGATCCCTGGACTGATAGGAAAGTTTATTCTTAGAGTACAGAATGAAGCAGGGAAAAGCCTAACAGAGTTTTGCCAAGAGAACGCACTGGTCATAGCAAACATCCTCTTCCAACAACACAAGAGAAGACTCTACACATGGACATCATCAGATGGCTAACTAATATGGAAATCAGATTGATTATATTCTTTGTAGCTGAAGATGGAGAAACTCTATATAGTCAGCAAAGATCAGACCTGGAGTCTACTATGGCTCAGATCATCAGCTCCTTATTGTAAAATTCAGGCTTAAATTGAAGAGAGTAAGGAAAACCACTAGGACGTGTAAGTATGACCTAAATAAAATGCATATGACTACACAGTGGAGGTGACAAATCGAATCATGGGATTAGATCTGGTAGATGAAGTGCCTGAAAAAGTATAGGAGGAGGTTCATAACACTGTCCAGGAGGCAATGTTTTCACCTCCAGTGAAAACAAATGCAAGAAGGCAAAGTGGTTGTCTGAGGAGGACTTAACAAATAGCTGAAAAAAGAAGAGAATTAAAAACAAAGGAGAAAGAAAAAGATATACCCAACTGAATGTAGAGCTCCAGAGAATAACAAGGAAAGAAAAGATAGCCTTCTTAAATGAACAATGAAAAAAAAAAATAGAGGAAAACAATAGAATGGGACAGACTAGTATTCTCTTCAGTAAAATTGGAGATAGCAAAGGAACTATCTCCCTTGCTATTTTTTCATGCAAAGATGCCACAATAAAGGTCACAAATAGCAAGAATTTACCATAATCAGGAGAGATTAAGAAGAGGTGGCAAGAATACACAGAAGAACTATACCAGAAAGGGCTTAATGACCCAGATAACCATGATTGTGTGGTGGTGTGGTCACTTACCTAGAGGCAGATATCCTGGAGTGTGAAGTCACGTGGGACTTAGCAAGCATTACTACAAACAAAGTTAGTTCAGGTGATGGAATTCCAGTTAAGCTATTTCAAAAGTTATTTCAGGTGATGGAATTCCAGTTACGCTGTTTCAAATCCTGAAAGATGATGCTGTGAAAGTGCTGCTCTCAATATGCCAGCAAATTTGGAAAATTCAGTAGTGGCTACAGGACTGGAAAAGGTCAGTTTTCATTCCAATTCCAAAGAGAGGCAATGGCAAAGCATGTTCAGACTACTATACAATTACTACATTTATTTCACAGACTGGCAAGATTATGCTCTAAATCCTTCAAACTAGGCTTCAGCAGTATATGAACAGAGAACATGAAGATGTACAAGCTGGACTTAGAAAAGGCAGAGGAAGCAGAGATCAAATGGCCAATATCCACTGGATCATAGAAAAAGCAAGGGAATAGCAAAAAAAAAGATTCTACTTCTACTTCATTGACTAAGCTAAAGTCTTTAATTGTGTGGATCACAATAGAATATTATTCAGTCATAAAAAATAATGAAATAATGCCATTTACAACATGGATGGACCTAGAGGTGCTCATGATAAGTGAAGTAGGCAGACAAAGAAAGACAAATATCATATAATATCACTTACATGTGGAATCTAAAATATGATACAAATGAACTTATTTAGAAAACAGACTTACAGGCATAGAGAACAAATTTATGATTCTCAAAGAAGAAAAGAGCTGGAGGAGGGAAAAATTAAGAGATTGGGATTAATGGCTACACACTGCTATCAATATAAATAAAATAAACAACAAGGTCTATTGTATAACTATTGTTGTTCAATCACTAAGTCATATCCAATTCTTTGAGACCCCATGGACTGTAGCAAGAAGGTTCCTATAGCCTTCACTGTCTCAGAGTTTGCTCAAATTCATGTCCATTGAGCTGGTTATGCCATCTAACCATCTCATTTTTTGTTGCCCTCTTCCCCTTCTGCCCTCAATATTTCCCAGCATCAGGGTCTTTTCCAATGAGTCAGTCCTTTGCATCATGTGGCCAAAATATTGGAGATTCAGTTTCAGCATCATTCCTTCCAGTGAATATTTTGGGTTGATTTGTTTGATCTCTGTGCAGTCCAAAGGACTCTTAAGAATCTTCTCCAGAATGACAATTCAAAGCATCAATTCTTCAGTACTCTGCCTTCTTTATGGACAAACTCTCACATCTATATGTGACTACTGGAAAAACCACCCCTTTGACTATATGGATCTTTGTCAGCAAAGTGATGTCTCTGCTTTTTAATACATTATCTAGGTTTGTCATAGCTTTCCTTTCACAGAATAAGCATCTTTTAATTTCTTGGCTGCTGTCACCATCCACAGAAATTTTGGAGCCCAGGAAAATAAAATCTGTCACTGCTTTCACTTTCCCCCTTCCATTTGCCATGAAGTGATGGGAATTTTTGAGTTTTAAGTCAGCTTTTTCACTCTCCTCATTTACCCTCATCAAGAGGCTCTTTAGTTTCTCTTCACTTTCTACCATTAGAGTGATATCATCTGCATATCTGCGGTTGTTGATATTTCTCCCAGCAATCTTGATTCCAGCTTGTGATTCATCCAGCTCAGATTTCATGATGTACTCTGCATATAAGTTATATGTTATAAGTTATAGGCAGGGTGACAATATACAGGCTGTTGTACTTCTTTCCCAATTTGGAACTAGTCAATTGTTCCAAGTCCAGTTCTAACTGTTGCTTCTTGACCCTCGTACAGGTTTCTCAGAAGACAGATAAGATGGTATCCCATCTCACTTTTCTTAAATCCACACAGTCAAAGGCTTTAGTGTACTCAATGAAGCAGAAGTAGATATTTTTCTGGAATTCCCTTGCTTTCTCTATTATCCAATGAGTGTTGGCAATTTGATCTTTGGTTTCTCTGCCTCTTCGAAACCCAGCTTGAAATCTGGAGGTTCTTAGTTCACATACTGCTGAAGCCTAGCTTGAAGGATTTTGAGCATAACCTTACCAGCATGTGAAATGAGCACAATTGTACGGTTGTTTGACCATTCTTCAACATTGCCATTTTGGGGACTGGATTGAAAACTGATCTTTTCTAATCCTGTGACCACAGCTCAGTTTTTTCAAATTTGCTGACATATTGAGTGTAGTACTTTAGCTGCATCATCTTTTAGGATTTGAAATAGCTCAGCTGGAATTCAATCACCTCCACTAGCTTTGTTCATAGTAATGCTTCCTAAGGCCCACTTGACTTCAAACTCCAGGGTGTCCAGCTCTAGGTTAGTGACCACACCATAGTGGTTATCCGGGTCATTAAGACCTTTCTTGCATAGTTCTTCTGTGTATTTTTGTTACCTCTTCTTAATCTCTTCTGCTTCCTTATGATTTCTGTCCTTTATCATGCCCTTCCTAGCATGAAATATTCCCTTGACATCTCCAATTTTCTTGATGAGATCTCTAGATTTTCCCATCTATTGTTTTTCTCTGTTTATTTATATTGTTCATTTAATAAGGGCTTCTTATCTCTCCTTGTTATTCTCTTTCTTTTTCTTTCTTGCCTTTTACTTCTCTTCTTTCCTCAGCTATTTGTAAAGCCTTCTCCTCCTCCTCCACTTTGCCTTCTTGCATTTCTTTTCCCTAGGGATGGTTTTGGTCACTGCCTCCTGTTCAATGTTACAAACTTCCTTCCATAGTTCTTCAGGCACTCTGACTACCAAATCTAATCCCTTGAGTGTTTGTCCTTCCCACTGTTTAATCATAAGGAATTTGATTTAGGTCATATGTGAATGGTCTAGTGTTTTCCCTACTTTTTTCAATTTAAGCCTGAATTTTGCATTAAGGAACTCATAATCTGAGCCATAGTCAACTCCAGGTCTTATTATTTCTGACTGTATGGAGTTTCTCCATCTTTGGCTGCAAAGAACATAATCAATCTGATTTCAGTGTTGACCATCTAGTGATGTTCATGTGTAGAGTTGTCTCATGTTGTTAGAAAAGCGTGACCAGCTGTGACCAGCATGGTGTCTTGCTATGGTGTCTTGAACAACTCTGTTAGCATTTGCCCTGCTTAATTTTGTACACTAAGAACAAGCTTGCCTGTTATTGCAGGTATCTTTTGACTTCCTCCTTTTGCATTCTAATCCTCCGTGATGAAAAGTACATCTCTCTCTCTCTATTTTAGTGTTATTCATAGAACCGGTCAACTTCAGCTTCTTCAGCATCAGTGGTTGGGGCATATAGTTGTATTACTGTGATATTGAATGGTTTGCCTTGGAAAGGAATGGAGATTGTTCTGTTACTTTTGAGATTGCACCAGATCTACATTTTGGACTCTTGTTTACCATGAGGGTTACTCCATTTCTTCTAAGGGATTCTTGCTCACAGTAGTAGATACACAGCCATCTGAATTAAATTCACTCATTCCCATCCATTTTAGTTGACTGATTCCTAAGATGCTGATGTTCAGTCTTGCCATCTCCTGCTTGACCATGCCCAATTTACCGTGATCCATGAATCTAACATTCCAGGTACTTATGCAATATTGTTCTTTACAGCCTTGTACTTTACTTTCACCATCAGACACATCCACAGCTGAGTGTTCTTTCTGCTTTGGCCCAGCTGCTTCATTCTTATGGGAGCTATTAGTAATTATTTTCTATTCTTCCCAGGAGCATATTGGACACCTTCTTGCCTAGGGGGCTCATCTTCTGGTGTCATATCTTTTGTTTACCTTTTCATACTGCCCATGGGGTTCTCCAGGCAAGAGTACTGGAGTAGGTTGCCATTTCCTTCTCCAATAGACCGCATTTTGTCAGAAATCTTCTATCCATCCATCTTGGGTGGCCCTGAAGGGTATTGCTCATAGTTTGATTGAGTTATGCAGTTTCTTCACCCCAACAAGTCTATGATCCATAAAGGGGTAGTGTATAGCACAGGGAACTGTATTCAATATCCTGTAGTCAACCATAATGGAAAAGAAAATAAATATGTATATATATCCGTTGTAGCTTAGTTGCTAAAAAGTTTCTGACTCTGTGATCCCATGGACTGCAACCCACCGTGCTCCTCTGTCCATGGGATTTTCCAGACAAGAATACTGGAGTGGGTTGCCATTTCCTTCTGCAGGGGATCGTCTCAGTCCAGGGACTGAACCTGCGTCTCCTATGACGGCAGGGAGATTTCTTTTATCACTGAGCCACAAGGAAGCCCCATACACATACAAACATACAGAACCTGGTCACTTTGGTGCACATCGGGACTAACTCAACACTGTAAATCAAATACACTTCAATTTAAAAATAAATGTAAAAAGGCATTTTATAGTTGCATCATTATATCTTCCAGGGGTAATTTTATTCCTACAGTTGATAAAACATATCACATTTTTCAAAAGCCAGGAGAGCTACTTGAGGAAGATGAGAGTGACTACTTAAATATTCCTGATATAACATCCTATGAAGTGATGGGGAGGAATGGTTCCTACACTGTTTCCAGAAGAATTGGATAGGAATTTGGAGATTGGAAATCTAGGGTGGATCTTTCTAGCTCTTAACGGACATGAGCTCTTGGAAATGACACTTAGGCTTCCCTGTCCTCGGTTTCCTTAAGATTTATTTGTTGATCAGATAAGTCTTTACTCTTTCCACAATACATTTAAATGCATGTGAGAGAAGAATTCATAGATGAAGACAAAACAGGCCAGGGAAAGAATGAAGGCTGAACAGGGCAGAAAGGGAAACAGACACATCCACAGATGGTGTCTGGGGGAAAGAAGCAAGAGATGGAGAAGGCAGCCCTGAAGCAGAGGGGGAAAGGGAGAAAAGTGTTTCAGATAGGAGAGAGGGTGTCTCCCTGAAGTCAGGAAGCAGAAGAGAACAGAAACCGTCTGTTGTCATTTTAGTTCAATCTAAACAAAAGCATGATGACAGTGGAGGTTACGATCATACACAGTTGTTTTCAGGATTTTTAACATGAAAGAAAGAGAATGGTGTCTGTGAGCCAACTGACACCTATAGTGTTTTGTTTTGTTTTTTCCTGAAGAATGGAAGGGGATCTAGGATCTTTACTTACTTAATTAATTAGTCATTTTCTATTTTATTCTAAGATTCCCCAACAGAATTCAGAGAAGGTGCCCCTACTGCATGAAGCTCCACTGTTGCGCAGTTATATCAATCATATACAGAGCTCTAAGGACATAAAGGACAACAGCAAGCTCTTCAAAGCTGTGCCACTTACCTCTGTAGCTTCAGAAGCTGTTACAGTGCCATTTTGAGCCTTCAGGAAATGTTCAGGGCTCAACATCATCATAGATCCTTTGTATCACAATTCAAGAAAAAAAAAAAAGCTCAGTGAAGGGTTTGGAGGTTGTTTGTTTTGTTTTTATTATAGGCAGATGGCAATTTAATTTGCTTCTATGCAACAATCCTGGTGGCTCAGTTGGTAAAGAATTGCCTGCAATTCAGGAGACCTCAGTTCAATCCCTGAGTCAGGAACATACCCTGGAGAAGGGAATGGCAACGCACTCCAGTGTTCTTGCCTGGCGAACTCCATGGACAGAGGAACCTGATGGGCTACAGTCCACGGGATCACGAGTCAGACACAACTGAGTGACTAACCCTCACTTTCGCTTCATATACAACAATGAAGCAACAAAGAGAAACGTGAAAATGAAACAACCCGAGAAACACAGAGAAGAAAAGGGGAGATTGCTGACAGCCTAAGACCACCAAGAAAGTGACAGAGGATGGGATCTGGGGCCCAGATAGCAGAAGAATTCTTTCCATGGAAGGGAGGCGTGATGGAGATAAGGGCGTGTGTAGAGGCAGACCAGGGTCTCCGTGACTGAGTGGGAAGAGTGGGGGAGGGCGGCAGGAAGGAATTTACAGGAGCTTCAGTCCATAAAGAGGGCAGACTATCCGCTGAGTGTGAGGGGAGAAGGGGCACAGTCTGACTTCAGCGGGGCAGGAGGCTATTTGAGATTAGTAAATGAAAGGACTTTTTACATTATGAAGCCAGAGACATGCACTAACTTAGGTTCTTAATGCTATATATCAAAATGTGGTCACGTGATGTAAATACAATCTCAATGAGAAACCAAGTTTATTAATTTAAACATAGGAAGATTTCTAAATTGTACAGCAAAAGAAAAAACTAAAATAGTAAATGTGTAAAACCTGTGAGCATACTAATCATAAAGAAAAAAAGAAAAAAAACTGGGGAAAATTCTTCAGCTAATCAGGAATATAATAATAAAAGTTAACAAACTATTTCTGCCTTTCAAATCAGCAAATTGTTATCTTCTATAAAAATGACCATGTGAACAATATATATTCATCTAATAAAACTAATAAAAATAAAAATGCTGCAAAAAATAATTCAAAACCACTTGAAATTCAACATGTGGAGATATTCACTTTTTAAATTTTGCTGTATCTGCTTTCAAATTTTTCCTGTGCACACACATGTATAAATGCATGCCCACATTTAGAAATACGTAGATTTATCACATATGTTTTCCCAAAGCATCACATAAATTTTCACTTAATATACTATATCTTTTTATGTTAATAAATGTCCATGTGATTATTATTCATAGCCATTTACTATCACAATGTAAAATAAAGTCTGTTTAGCAAAGCCTTTTTAGGATATTTTACTGTTTATAATTGTTACAATTTGTTCCTATTACAAAGAATCTTTCAAGGAACAGTTTTCTACACAATTATTTGCTAAGGGAAAAATTTTTGAAGTGAAATTTTTGAGTCAAAGATTTTGCCCATTAAACACTTTGAAACAAGTGTCCTCCAGAAAGGTTATGATTTTTACCCTAAGAGCAGTGAGCATTTCCCTACAATTATGCCCACCTTGGGTATCAACCTTTATTCCTTGCTATGGTAATAAAATATGCTGTTATTTAATTTACATTTCTTTAAAAACAAGTGAGATTGTAATTTTTTAACTTTCATTAATAGTCATATGTATTCTTCCTTCTTAAAATGATAGTTAATATTCTTTGTCTACATGTTAGTCACTCTGTTGTGTCTGACCCTTGCAACCCCGTAGACTATAGTCCGCCAGACTCCTCTGTCATGGGATTCTCCAGGCAAGAACACTGAAGTGGGTAGCTATGCCCTTCTCCAGAATATCTTCCTGACCCAGGGATCAAACCTGGGTCTCCTGCACTGCAGGCAGGTTCTTTACCATCTGAGCCATCAGGGAAGCTCATACGGTAAATGTACTTACATATAATCATACATCAGTTCAGTTCAGTTCAGTTGCTCAGTCGTGTCCGACTCTCCCATGTGGTAAATATTTCTAATGGTAAATATTTTAATTAATTTATTTATTTTATTGGAGGCTAATTACTTTAAAATATTGTAGTGGTTTTTGCCATACATTGACACGAATCAGCCATGGGTGTACATGTGTTCCCCATCCTGAACCCACCTCCCTCCCCATCCCATCCCTCAGGGTCATCCCAGTGCACTGGCCCTGAGCACCCTGTCTCATGCATCGAACCTGGACTGGCGATCTATTTCACATATGTTAATGTACATGTTTCAATGCCATTCTTCCAAATCATCCCACCCTCGCCTTCTCCCACAGAGTCCGAAAGTCTGTTCTTTACATCTGTGTCTCTTTTGCTGTCTCATATACAGGGTTATCGTTACCATCTTTCTAAATTCCATATATATGCGTTAATATACTGTATTGGTGTTTTTCTTTCAGTTACTTCACTCTATATAATAGGCTCCAGTTTCATCCATCTCATTAGAACTGATTCTTTGTAATCAGTTCAGTTCAGTTCAGTCGCTCAGTCGTGTCCGACTCTCTGAGACCCCATGAATCACAGCACGCCAGGCCTCCCTGTCCATCACCAACTCCCGGAGTTCACTCAAACTCATGTCCACAGAGTCGGTGATGCCATCCAGCCATCTCATTCTCCGTCGTCCCCTTCTCCTCCCACCCTCAACCTTTCCCAGCATCAGAGTCTTTTCCAGTGAGTCAACTCGTCGCATGAGGTGGCCAAAGTATTGCAGTTTCAGCTTTAGCATCAGTCCCTCCAATGAACATCCAGGATTGATCTCCTTTAGAATGGACTGGTTGGATCTCCTTGCAGTATAAGGGACTCTCAAGAGTCTTCTCCAACACCACAGTTCAAAAGCATCGATTCTTCGTCGATCAGCCTTCTTCACAGTCCAACTCTCACATCCATACATGACCACGGGGAAAACCATTGCCTTGACTAGACGGACCTTGGTTGGCAAAGTAATGTCTCTGCTTTTTAATATACTATCAAGGTTAGTCATAACTTTCCTTCCAAGGAGCAAGCGTCTTTTAATTTCATGGCTGCAATCAGCATCAGCAGTGATTCTGGAGCCCAAAAAAATAAAGTCTGACACTGTTTCCACTGTTTTTCCATCTATTTCCCATGAAGTGATGGGACCAGATGCCATGATCTTTGTTTTCTGAATGTTGAGCTTCAAGCCAACCTTCTCACTCTCCTCTTTCACTTTCATCAAGAGGCTTTTGAGTCCCTCTTCACTTTCTGCCATAAGGGTGGTGTCATCTGCATATCTGAGGTTATTGAAATTTCTCCCAGCAATCTTGATTCCAGCTTGTGCTTCTTCCAGCCCAGCGTTCCTCATGATGTACTCTGCATATAAGTTAAATAAGCAAGGTGACAATATACAACCTTGACATACACCCTTTCCTATTTGGAACCAGTCTGTTGTTCCATGTACAGTTCTAACTGTTGCTTCCTGACCTGCATACAGGTTTCTTAAGAGGCAGGTCAGGTGGTCTGGGATTCCCATCTCTTTCAGAATGTTCCACAGTTTATTGTGATTGACACAGTCAAAGGCTTTGAAGTCAATGAAGCAGAAATAGATGTTTTTCTGAAACTCTCTTGCTTTCTCCATGATCCAGCGGATGTTGGCAATTTGATCTCTGGTGCCTCTGCCTTTTCTAAAACCTGCTTGAACATCTGGGAGTTCACGGTTTACATACTGCTGAAGCCTGGCTTGGAGAATTTTGAGCATGACTTCGCTAGAGTGTGAGATGAGTGCAATTGTGAGGTAGTTTGAGCATTCTTTGGCATTGCCTTTCTTTGGGATTGGAATGAAGACTGACCTCTTCCAGTCCTGTGGCCAGCGCTGAGTTTTCCAAATTTGCTGGCATATTGAGTGCAGCACTTTCACAGCATCATCTTTCAAGACTTGAAATAGCTCAACTGGAATTCCATCACCTCCACTAGCTTTGTAAGTAGTGATGCTTTCTAAGGCCCACTTGACTTCACATTCCAAGATGTCTGGCTCTAGGTCAGTGATCACGTTATCGTGACTATCTTGGTCGTGAAGATCTTTTTTGTACAGTTCTTCTGTGTAATAGCCAAGTAATATTCCATTGTGTATATGTAACACAGCTTTCTTATCCATTCGCCTGCCAATGGATATCTAGGTTGCTTCCTTGTCCTAGCTATTGTAAACAGTGCTGCGATGAACATTGGGGTACACGTGTCTCTTTCAATACTGGTTTTGTCGGTGTATATGTGCAGCAGTGGGATTGCTGGGTCATCTGGCAGTTCTGTTCCCAGTTTTTTAAGGAAACTCTACACTCTTCTCCATAGTGGCTACATTAGTTTGCATTCCCACCAACAGTGTAAGAAGGCTCCCTTTTCTCCACACCCTCGCCAGCATTTATTGTTTGTAGACCTTTTGGATAGCAGCCTTTCTGACCGGCGTGAGATGGTACCTCACTGTGGTTTTGATTTCCATTTCTCTGATAATGAGGGATGTTGAGCATCTTTTCATGTGTTTGTTAGCCATCTGTATGTCTTCTTTGGGGAAATGTCTGTTTAGTTCTTTGGCCCATTTTTTGATTGGGTCATTTATTTCTCTGGAATTGAGCTGCAGGAGCTACTTGTATATTTTTGAGATTAATTATTTGTCAGTTGCTGTGTTTGCTATTATTTTCTCCCATTCTGAAGGCTGTCTTTTCACCATGCTTATAGTTTCCTTCGTTGTGCAAAAGCTTTTAAGTTTAATTAGGTCCCATTTGTTTATTTTTCCTTTTATTTCCATTACTCTGGGAGGTGTGTCATAGAGGATCCTGCTGTGATTTATGTCAGAGAGTGTTTTGCCTGCATTTTCCCCTAGGAGTTTTATAATTTCTGGTCTTACATTTGGATCTTTAATCCATTTTGAGTTTATTTTTGTGTATGGTGTTAGAAAGTGTTCTATTTTTTTTTTTTCTTTTACAGGTGGTTGACCAGTTTTACCGGCACCACTTGTTAAAGAGATGGTCTTTTCTCCATTGTATATTCTTGCCTCCTCTGTCAAAGATAAGGTGTCCATAGGTGCATGGATTTATCTCTGGGCTTTCTACTTTGTTCCATTGATCTATGTTTCTGTCTTTGTGCCAGCACCATCTTGTCTGTAGAAACATTTTGATGGTGACACTATTCAGTGCCGACATCCGCAAATATTAGTGACACTGTGAGTTCAGTCACGGTAGCCTTAACTGTGCCTCACATGCCCTTTAACCCATTCACTGAATTTTTAATTTCAAAATTTTCATTTTATAGATGTTCCTT
Source organism: Moschus berezovskii (assembly GCF_049115385.1). Lineage (NCBI taxonomy): Eukaryota > Metazoa > Chordata > Mammalia > Artiodactyla > Moschidae > Moschus > Moschus berezovskii. The sequence continues at coordinate 16,386,266 of NC_142482.1, read as the reverse complement.
TCATGGTTTTTTATTTTTGCTGTTTATTTTTCCTTTTCTGATTTCTATTTTATCTTTTATTTCTTCAAATAGTTCATAATTTAGGTCCTTGACAATCTAACTTGTTGTTGTTGCCATTTACCTTTCCATGTTGACAGTTTGTTTCATTTTACACTTGGTAACTTTTGAATGTGAGCCTCTCTAATGCACCAAGAGCTTGAATCCAGGGAGGAGGGAAGGAAGTGAGCATTTTAAAATAAACCACAAGACACAATGTGTCTCTGTTCTTGTTAGAAATTTTCTTAATTTAAGCTGGTAAAGAATCCGCCTGCAATGCAGGAGACCCCAGTTCAATTCCTGGGTCAGGAAGATCCACTGGAGAAGGGACAGGCTACCCACTCCAGTATTCTTGGGCTTCCCAGGTGGCTCAACTGATAAAGGATCTGCCTGTGATACAGGAGACCTGGGTTCAATCCCAAGGTTGGGAAGACTCCTGGAGAAGGAAAAGGCTACCCACTCTATTGTTCTGGCCTGGAGAATACCATGGACTGTATGCTGCTACTGCTAAGTCACTTTAGTCATGTCCAACTCTGTGCGACCCCATAGATGGCAGTCCATCAGGCTCCCCCGTCCCTGGGATTCTCCAGGCAAGAACACCGGAGTGGGTTGCCATTTCCTTCTCCAATGCATGAAAGTGAAAGTAAAGTCAGTCTTTACTGTTCGACTCGTAGTGACACCATGGACTGCAGCCTACCAGGCTCCTCCGCCCACGGGATTTTCCAGGCAAGAGTACTGGAGTGGGGTGCCATTGCCTTCTCCGATAGATGGGTAAGAATTCCAATAAAAATCAGCCCAACTTTTTGATGGGTAGGGCAGCACAAACTGATTCTATAGTTCATTCGGTTGCAAAGAGTCAGACACGACTGAGTAACTTTCACTTTCTTAACGAATGTAATCAATGCAGGTGTTCAGTGTCCTGCCTTTGTTTCAACTGCAGAATCAGCCTCAAGATTTGTGAATGGAAGTGACTAGGGATGCTGGTACCTCAAGCCCCTAATGAAGTATCCCATGCCCTTGCTATGCTTCTCAAGACACTGCTTCTCCTTCACTTTCACATTAAGAAACTTCTATAAACTTTTCAGGCATGTGTCCTCAGGGCAAAGGCAATGCCTGCGTGTCAACCCACAACAATTTCATCAGTGTTTTCCTTAAGTCTGTGAAACCACCTTTCAAATTCAGGGTTCGTACCTCCAATTTTTCTCCTTCACTATGAATTGGAAAAAGGTCCAAACTAAGAGTTGGAAAACCTTCTGCTTTTTGAACTTCAAACAGTAAAAGATAAGACTGAAAAAGTTTTTGAGAAACAAGTCTTAACTAAGTAATATTTAAACCTAGTGCAATGACTTCCCTGTCCAGATACAATATTTGAGAGAGCGTCAAGTGAGCACCCATTATTTAATGGTCAGGAAGGTGGGTAAGAAAGCAAAAACTAAAATCAGCTTGGGAAGTAGGTACAGAAAAGAACTCTAAGTGTGGTGGTGGGCAGACAGAAAGGGGTGGATGCAAGGAGCCCAAAAACCCAAAGGGATTTGGAGAAAAATGTGTTATCTAAACAAAAAAGAGTCCAGATGATGAAAAAAAAAAAAAAAAGTAATTGACTGAGACTTAAAATTTCCTGTGGGATTTATTGTTTATAGACTTTTTGATGATGCCCATTCTGACCAGTAGTTGTAGTTTTGGCTTGCATCTCTCTAAAAATTAGTTATGTTGAGTACAGTTACATGTGCTTTTTGGCTCTCTGTATGTCTTCTTTGGAGAAAGGTTTATTTAAATCTACCACTCATTTTTATAGGGTCATTTTTTTAATACTGAGCTTTATTAACTGTTTGAAGAGGGTGTGGAGAAAAGGGAACCCTCCTATGCTCTTGGTGGGGATGTAAATTGGTACAACTATTATGAAGAACACTACGGAGCTTTCTTTTTAAAAAAAAGCTAACAGAACTACCATATGACCCAGCAATCCCACTCCTGGGCATGAACCTGGAGAAAATCATAATTTGAAAATATACATGCACCCCAATGTTCATTACAGCACTATTTATAGTAGCCAGGACATGGAAGCAACCTAAATGTCTATTGACATACGAATGGATACAGAAGATGTGGTACATATAAACAATTACTCAGGCACAAAATAAACATATGGATAAACATCACTCAGGCATAAAAAGAACAAAACAATACTGTTTGCAGCAACATGGATGGACCTGAGATTGTCACACTGAATGATGTAAGTCAGACGCAGAAAGACAAACATCCTATGATATTGCTTGTTTATGGAATCTTTTAAAATGGAGTACAAATTGACCTATTTATAAAACGGAAGTAGAGCCATGGATGTGGAAAGCAGATTTACAGTTACCAGAGAATAAGAGGGCAGGAAGATAAATTGAGAGATTGGGAGTGACAGATACACACTACTACTACATATAAAATAGACAGGCAATTAAGAAACTACTGCAAAGCACAGAGAACTATACTCAATACTCCATAATGGCCTCTATGGGAAAAGGATCTTAAAAGAGAGAGTGGACATATGCATGCTGATTCTCTTCGCTGCACACCTGCAACTAACACGACATTGCACAAACTATACTCCAAGAAAGAAAAAGTCCCTATTGGGCCCTAAACTTTCACTAGGAAGGGGCAGGGGTTAGAGAAATGCAGCCACCTTTAAAGCAGTCACTTCAAACATGGATAAGAAGGATGAGGTTAAGCGCACTTTACAAAAAGGGCCTTCTACACAGGATTCCATCGCTGCTGTGAACCTGTGACTTCCAGGGTTCATCCTTTCTACCCTTTTCCCAATAAGAGGTTTGCTGAACTTATCTTACCCTGTTCATCAGGTGCAGGGGCGAGGAGAGGGAGGGGTGATGTGTTATGTTAGTGTATAGATAAGGATCAAGAAGGGCTTCCCATGTGGCACTAGTGGTAAAGAACACGCCCGCCGGTGCAGGAGATGTGAAGAGACTTGGGTTCAGTCCCTGGGTTCGGAAGCTCCCCTGGAGGAGGGCACGGCAACCCACTCCGGTATTCTTGCTGGAGAATCCCACGGCCAGAGGAGCCTTGCAGGCTACAGTCCATGGGGTCACAAAGAGTCGGACGGGGCTGAAGCAAGTTAACGGGCACACAGGGATCGAGAGGAGACATACTTAATGGGAAAGATCACAGAGCCCCGTGGGCCCGGGCTTTGGGATGATACAGTCACTGCCTGGGACTCCACGCTGCCCCTGGAGGAGAGCATCAGTGCGGTCTGCATGACAGAGGGGAGCCCACCTGAGCTTTGGAGCCCAGTGGACACAGTGGCGGCCTCGTTCACACCCGTGTGTTGCTGTCTGTTCCCTCGTCTTTCTCCTGCCGTTACTGCTCAGTCACTCAGTCATGTTTGGCTCTGCAACCCCGTGGACGGCAGCTCGCCAGGCTTCCTTGTCTTTCACCATCTCCTGGTACTTGTTCAAACTCATGTCCATTGAGTCAGTGGTGACATCCAACCATTTCACCCTCTGTTGTCACCTTCTTCTCCTGGTTTCAATCTTTCCCAGCATCAGGGTCTTTTCAAAAGAGTTGGCTCTTTCCATCAGGTGGCCTTGAAAAAGTTGTATCATCTCTTGAGAGATCCCTGCCCATGTATGCGGAACTGATGCTGCTTCTAAGTCTAACCCCAAATGTCTCTTGAACCTGCTCAACTTTATCTTCATGGCTGGGACCAAAAACTTCTGAGATGGAGTCACAGGTGAATGGAGGCACAGGCCCTGAGTGATCAATGCAAAGATAGTCACTCTGTGGGTCTCAGATTGCAGTGAGAAATAGACCACTAAGATTTGACAGAGAAGCTGATGTTAGTTATTCAATAATACAAAACAAGTTGTTTGGCTGCTCCCAAACCATGTAATATACCCTGTAACTGAACCAACAAAGTATGATCCACCATCAACACTAAACTTTTAGAAGTATGTTACTGGGGGTCAAAAGTGAGTGCAAATAAACCTGTAATGGACCTACAACCTCCTTCCAGAAGACCACTGGCCTGCAACCTTAGAGAAGGAGAAGCAAGAAGGCACGTGTGGGGGCAGAGTACCTGAAGAGCTATGGACAGAGGTTCGTAACATTTTACAGGAGGCGGTGGTTAAAACCATCACCAAGGGGAAAAAATGCAAAATGGTTGTCTGAGGAGGTCTTACAAATAGCTGAGAAAAGAAGTGAAAAGCCAGGAAGAAAAGGAAAGATATATCCATCTGAATGTAGACTTCCAAAGAATAGCAAGGAGAGTTAAGAAAGCCTTCATAAGCAATCAGTGCAAAGAAATAGAGGAAAACAATAGAATGGGAAAGACTAGAGACCTCCTCAAGAAAATTAGAGATACCAAGGGAACATTTCATTCAAAGATGGGCACAATAAAGGACAGAAATGGTATGAACCTAACAGAAGCAGAAGATATTAAGAAGAGGTGGCAAGACTACATGGAAAGACTATACAAAAAAGATCTTCGTGACCCAGATAATCACGATGGTGTGATCACTCACCTAGAGCCAGATTCTTGGAATGTGAAGTCAAGTGGGCCTTAGAAAGCATCACTATGAACAAAGCTAGTGGAGGTGATGGAATTCCAGTTGAGCTATTTCAATTCCTAAAAGATGATGCTGTGAAAGTGCTGCACTCAATATGCCAGCAAATTTGGAAAACTCAGCAGTGGCCACAGGACTGGAAAACATCAGTTTTCATTCTAATCCCAAAGAAAGTCAATGCCAAAGAATGCTCAAACTACCTCACAATTGCAGTCATCTCACACCCTAGCAAAGTAATTCTCAAAATTCTCCAAGCCAGACTTCAACAGTACATGAACTGAGAACTTCCAAATATATAAGCTAGATTTAGACAAGGCAGAGGAACTGGAGATAAAATCGCCAACATCCATTGGGTCATAGAAAAAGCAAGAGAATTCCAGAAGAACATCTACTTCTGCTTCACAGACTATGCTAAATCATTTGACTCTGTGGATCACAACAGCTGTGGAAAATTCTTAAAGAGATGAAAATACCAGGAAACCTTACCTGGCTCCAGAGAAATCTGTATGCAGGTCAAGAAGCAACAGAACCATACATGGAACAACAGACTGCTTGGCAGATGGTGACTGCACCCATGAAATTAAAAGATGCTTGCTCCTTGGAAGTAAAGCTATGACAAACCTAGAAAGCATATTATTGGGGCGGCCTTATTATATGCAGGAGGTCACCTAAACATCTGGGAACAGCTGAGCTATGGCAGACATTTAAAGAACCAAGGTAACCAGCATAGATGTTGCTACTTTCTGGAAACTTCAGCATTTACAAAGATCCTGTGGGTGCCCTGAGAGGCATCTGTGTCATCATTCGACCACACAATGGTGAAAATGGAAATTTTTGAAGACATGAAGATAAAGAAGGCTTGTGAAAACTTCCTAAGCCTCCTCTTTTGAGGATGGTTTGTGGTTTGAAAGCTACAGACACATCCGTCTGGGCTCAAGGCAGCTCAAATGCCTTATGGCAAGTCCTTTACTCTGTGGTGTGTCAAATACACTGATCTTGCCAGACTTAAAATCTGCACGCTCTAACTTGGAAACACAAAAGCTGCACTTCTACAATTCAAAGATGACGTCAGCTGTCTCAAGTTTTCATTGCAACTTAGTAGATGTAAAAATCTTGCTAATACTTTTGAGGAAACTTGGTCCTTATAGGTTCGCCAGACTCTTGGGATATTATTAGTAACTGAGTTTTATTCTTTATACAAACTCACTGAGGGTTTAATTAGTCTCTTCCCCATCATTCTTCCTGTTTCCCTCCCAAGAGAACTTCTGGTTTCAGGGGTTAAGCTTCCTCCTGCTGCAATCACGCTTCACCCAAAGAATCATGTCACCGAGGATTTTCTGCCTCCATTCCGCCTTCAGCTACCATAGCACATCCTCACATAACCTGGCTCTTTGAAGCACATCTGTGTCAGTCGGCAGGGAGCACAGGGAACTTGTAGGTGGCTGGGACACCGTGCTCGGTTTGCGAGGCCGTGGGACTACATTTCAGCTCAAACATTTACCTCGGCCAGTTCTAAGGATTTGCTCTTCCTCATCATTCTCAAACCATATTGAGTAGAGAGCTCAAAATTTCCCAAGGTCTGTCCGGACATGAACAGCAACCTTGCTTCCCCAAGATTTTCCTGTACCTTGCCTCCTCCCACAGGGAGAGGAAGCATAGACCCTGAATTCTTTATCACTGTCTGAATCCCTGCCCTCTCTCTCTTTCTCTCCAGCACCCCCTGCCCACCCCGCAGGGGATGGGACTTCCATTTTCCTTGCCTGTAAGATAAGAATTTCCCAGATGATATACTCTTCCTCGGAGAAGGCAATGGCAAGCCACTCCAGTACTCTTGCCTAGAAAATCCCATGGATGGAGGAGCCTGGTAGGCTGCAGTCCATGGGGTCGCTAAGGGTCGGACACGACTGAGCGACTTCACTTTCACTTTCCACTTTCACACATTGGAGAAGGAAATGGCAACCCACTCCAGTGTTCTTGCCTGGAGAATCCCGGGGACGGGGGACCCTGGTGGGCTTCTGTCTATGGGGTCACGCAGAGTCGGACACGACTGAAGTGACTTAGCAGCAGCAGCATATTCTTCCTAGATGCAAATGAGCCTTAGTGCAGAATACTTGTGAGTTTGCAGAAGAAACAAGGTAACAAATACTGAAGGCTCTTCTCCTGGCAGAAGGGACTTCACTGTTCTGAAAGAGGGCGGAAGGGAGCAGGTCCCAGTTTTTAAAAGAATACCATAGCCATAGAAGAGGAAGAAAACTAGTGAGAACTGGGTCCAAGTTGGTGGAATTTTCCACTTCCAGTGGACCTTGAGCCTCATTATACACTCACTGTAATACATTATTAGCTAAATGATACGCTCGCCAGTGCCATGCCAGTTCTGAGGCCAACCATCAAAGACCAAAAAAGAGGGAAATAGCCCAGTTCCTGAAAATCCCCACCCCTTTCCCGAAACAGTTGGTCTATAACGTTACCCAGCCCACAGAAACTGGCCAGGCCATATCTGGGCCTGCTCTCACCTTCTAGGAGGGCCCACACTCTGTCTGTGGAAGGCTTCTCTCCAAATAAATCCACTTCTTACCTATCACTTTGTCTCTCACTGAATCCTTTCTGCGATGAGATGTCAAGAACCTGAGCTTCATTAAACCTTGAAACCAGATGTGTGATCTCTTAAAAGACCATAAGTTCAAGTCCCAATCTGGCTTTTGGCTATGTTTGAGTCCCAGCAACTGTAGATTGAAGCCCCAATGTGAGTTACCCTGAATTTGGGTAACAATCTAAACATTGGTAGCAGCTTTCCAAGGGAAATGGATACCTACTTCCCCGTTTATAGAGGTGAAGTGAACGCATCATAAAGTCACAAACAGAGGCTGCTCTGAGCAGCTCAACAGCAAACTCGATCAAAGAGGTCAGATGCAGTTTACAGTTTTAATACAAATTCAGTGGGGCAGATGGAAGAAACACCTGACTAAATTGTCACAAATTGTTACAGAAATCATTTTCTTATTTATACATGATATGCTGCTGCTGCTGCTGCTAAGTCAATTCAGTCGTGTCCGACTCTGTGTGACCCCATAGACAGAAGCCCACCAGGCTCCCCTGTCCCCGGGATTCTCCAGGCAAGAACACTGGAGTGGGTTGCCATTTCCTTCTCCAATGTGTGCAAATGAAAAGTGAAAGTGAAGTAGCTCAGTCGTGTCCGACCCTTAGCAACCCCACGGACTGCAGCCTACCAGGCTCCTCCATCCATGGGACTTTCTAGGCAAGAGTACTGGAGTGGCTTGCCATTGCCTTCTCCGATACATGATATATAAGGGCAATAAATCCTTCATGAGGAAAAAGAACCCATGATATGCCCTTTTATACTTTTAGAGGATTTAATAAAATTTATATAAATATAGAGTGTGTATTCAGTCATTCTCAACATATCTAGAAGTCTAGAAGTCTTTGAAAATCTAAGGTTAAATTCCCTCTTCAAAAATTTTTGTAAATAAACACTGACATTGGGTAAATAGATCTGACAATTAGAGCCAAAATTCTGGTGGCTGGTGGCAGTAAAACTAGATAAATATTTCCCCTTAGAAATGTCTTAACCCTCAGTTCTCTCCAACCATTGGGTGTTCTTGATTTTTCTACAAAAATAAATAAATAAACCTTCCTCAGGGCCTTTTGCAAACACTGTTCCCTTTGCCTCAAATGTCCTCTACCTCACATATCACAGAATTATCACACTCCCTTCACGCAGGTTTCTGTTCAAATATTAGCCCATCAGAAAAGCATTTTTTGGACCATGTTTTATAAAACAGAACCTCCTTCAATCTGTACCCTCTTGCCGCTTTTATTTTTCTCCAAAGCATCTACTGTTACCTAATGTAATAGATGTGCATTTATCTCCATATTAAATTACCTACAAGAACATAAGTTCCATGAATGCAGAAACATGATCTATCTTGTACGTCTGCATTTATAGCACACAAGAAATATTTGTCAAATACATGAGCTATACTATCAGTCAGTCAGTCAGTTCAGTCGCTCAGTCATGTCCAACTCTCCGCGACCCCATGAATCACAGCACGCCAGGCCTCCCTGTCCATCACCAACTCCCGGAGTTCACTCAAACTCATGTCCATCGAGTCAGTGATGCCATCCAGCCATCTCATTCTCTGTCGTCCCCATCTCCTCCCACCCTCAATCCCTCCCAGCATCAGAGTCTTTTCCAGTGAGTCAACTCATTGCATGAGGTGGCCACAGTATTGGAGTTTCAGCTTTAGCATCAGTCCTTCCAATGAACACCCAGGATTGATCTCCTTTAGAATGGACTGGTTGGATCTATCTTCCTGCAAAAGCCCCATATTACACACATATGTGGCCAAAGAATTGGGGAGCATCAAAATATATGGGAATAGTTGTGGTGAGTTTATATGTAGGTTCACTTGTATTTTTAAAAGTTTAGAATCTATACAATCAAAACTTTAAGATTTTATGAAACTCAAGAAGGTACAAATCAATAGAAATATATCCATGCTCATAGATTAGAAGAATAAATATTGTTAAAATGTCCATACAATTCAAAGCAATCAATAAAGTTAATACAATTCATATCAAAATTCAAATGGCATTTTTCACAGGACTAGAACAATGTGACTTAGCAGCAGCAGCAGCAGCAGAACAATCTTAAAATGTATATGGAACCATGAAACACCTCAAATAGCCACAGTAGTCTTGAAAAAAAAAGAAAGAAGTTGAAAGTATTGAGGATCCCTAATTTCCGTCTATATTATCAGTTCAATAGCTCAGTTGTGTCCAACTCTTTGTGACCCCATGGACTGCAGCACGCCAGGCCTCCCTCCCAGAGCCTACCCAAACTCATGTCCATTGAGTTGGTGATGCCATCCAACCATCTCATCCTCTGTCATTCCCTTCTCCTCCTGCCTTCAATCTTTCCCAGCATCAAGGTCTTTTCCAGTGAGTCAGTTTTTCGCATCAGGTGGCCAAAGTATTGGAGTTTCAGCTTCAGCATCAGTCCTTCCAGTGAATATTCAGGACTGAATTCCTTTAGAACGGACTGGTTGGATCTCCTTGCAGTCCAAGGGACTCTCAAGAGTCTTCTCCAACACCACAGTTCAAAGGCATCAGCTCTTCGGCACTCAATTTTCTTCATAGTCCAACTCTCACATCCACACATGACTACTGGAAAAACCATAGCTTTGACTAGATGGGACTTTGTTGGCAAAGTAATGTCTCTGCTTTCAAATATGCTGTCTAGGTTGGTCATAGCTTTTCTTTCAAGGAGCATCTTTTAATTTCATGGCTGCAGTCACCATCTGCAGTGATTTTGGAGCCCCCCAAGATAAAGTCTGTCACTGTTTCCATTGTTTCCCCATCTAGTGATGGGACCAGATGCCATGATCTTAGTTTTCTGAATGTTGAGTTTTAAGCCAGCTTTTTCACTCTCTTCTTTCACTTTCTTCAATAAGCTCTTTAGTTCTTCTTCACTTTCTGCCATAAGAGTGGTGTCATCTACATATATGAGGTTATTGATATTTCTCCCAGCAATCTTGATAAAAGCTATGATAATCAAAACAGTATGGTATTGGCATAAAAACAAACACATAAATCAATGGAACAGAACACAAAGTCCAGAATAAAGTTTAGAACTTTAAAGAATAATAATTACATAACTTGGGACAAATAGTAGTACCTTCTCAGTTCTCAAAAGTGTTTTTGTAATGATCAAATAAGATAATAAATGTAAAGTTGTTCTGAAAATGACTTTGGTTAATAGAAGATATTGCATTAGTGTAATAATATTTAAATGAAGGTTATACAGCAAAAGTAAACTATTAAGATAATTAACAGCTAATAAATGAGAGAGAATGCAAGCAGATTGGGAGTTCCTGAATAATCCATATTATCTATCTGCACTCACTGGATTATCTGTCCTTTTCTCTCATCTATCAGGATATAACCTTAATTAACATCTACTTCCTTCTGTTTCTCAGTATGCCAGATAGATAGACTTTCAATTATACCTGGATTATATATTCTCCAAGCTACTCCCATAAAAATATGTCTCATGTGTAAAGGCAAACCAGAAATATATTCTACTAAATATTATGACTTCTAAATTTAATTAAACTGTGTTGAAGAACACAGGACATCTTTTTAGATTGCATATTTTAAGAGGAAACAGAAACCTTACTTTTACAACTAATGCCAAAGTAATGCTCAAAATAGTAACAATGACATGGAACTCCAGTGCAATAAAAGAAAGAACAGACTGAAATATCAGAGACAGCAACACGTTTAAGTGAGAAGCACTCTACTTCATACGTGACTCCTCAGGGTTGGAAGAAACCCCCGAAACTTGAATAACTTCTCTAAAATTTTCCGCATCACCCATAACACCTCTTATTTTATATTTAGGTAAATATTTTTCCTTCTCCAGTTTTCCTATCTTTTGAACACACTGGCCTCTTCCCAGAATATTTAACTAACAGCTATAAAATCCATTATAGTATCATTTATGACTTTGAATTCAAGCACATAAAGCCAAGAAACCTGAAAGTAGACTATTATTTCTTAGAAATACAGGCTTATTCATACGAGAAGGTAGGATGAGTAGCACAATTTACAATAAAGAATGCCAATGATCTAAAAAAAAATGTGAATATTTTGTCTTGGCATTATTTTTAAAACCAGTATCTGGTACTCCTGTTAGGGACTATTGGGCCAATCAGCAAAGTGTTTAATGAGCTTAGTGAAGTGCCAATTATGTGATAAAATGCACCTGGTGGAAAAGCTCCTCCAGAACCTCCTTCCTTCTGGACAGGCTCACAAGCCTTGAGCTCATACATTTGGATCTAATATTATTTACTGAATGATCGCTTTACCTTTGACTTGTTTTTTTTTTCTTGTTACAAAGTTAGCACATACTTATAGTAGAAAATGAAAATAATATATAAAGGACTATGTATCAATGTAATATAAAAAGATGAGTATCCTCACCTTTAAAATAATGCAGGTTGTCATGGGACCTGCTTCAAAGGTAGCTGAGAGTATTCAATGAGTTAAAACATGTAACATACTTTCAATAGTGTCTAGAGCTCTGCAACTGTTCCATAAATGCTAGTTTTTACAAGTATTGCCAGTATTTTTGTAAATAGCATGACAGCTGGATGGCAGTTAGGAAATGTTCATGGAGTTCACAGCTGAATGAAAAACAGCCTAGTTGCAAGCCATTTGGTTCTTTGGTAACAGTGATAATTCTCAGGAGTGTCAGGGTGACCCCCAGCTTGATCCAGAATTCTGACCATCTAGAGGCCAAGTTTTAGTAATTCAGTCTCTAGTTCTGTGCACATGTATTCTGAGATGGTTTAAGTGGTTCTCAAGACATCCAGGAGACACGTGTGACACTTGAACACTATGTGTTCACCCAGAATGCAGTTGCAAATCAGGAAGATTTAGTAAAGTTTGGAAGATTTGGTCTTCCCTTGTAGCTCAGTTGATAAAGAGTCCATGTGTAATGCAGGAATTCACCTGCAATGCAGGACACCCAGGTTCGATTCCTGGGTCGGGAAGATCCCCTGGAGATGGAAATGGCAACCCGCCCCAGTATTCTTGCCTGGAAAATCCTATGGACAGAGGAGCTTGGCAGGCTACAGTCCATGGGGTCGCAAGTGTTGGACACAACTTAGTGATTAAACCGTAAGATTTAATAAAGGACGTCTTCAGGGCACCATTCTTGCTCTGTGACCTCATAGTCGGGGGGTCTGAGCATTTTACACCTGATGAATCTGTTTCCTTGTGTGTAATATAATGAGGTGACACAAGAGCCTCAAAGTGCTTGGATTATCATGGGTACTCAAAAAAGCTTTGCTTCCTCCTTTTAATTGCACCATAGAAATGAACAACTTCCACCCCTAAACAAGTGGGGGCCAGGCAGAGGCAGAATGGATCTGTTACAGTCACTCTCCGCCAAGCTTCTCGACAGTGAGACAAAGGAAAGGCCTCTAATTCAATCCAAGTACAAGAACATTTTATTAAAGCAGCCTCTACTGCCAGGAGAGAACTCTTCAGTGCCAAGACACCAAGGCTCACACTGCTATTGTCAAAACGCATCCACCTCACACAACTTTATTTAAAATGGGTAACCAACCAGAACCTACAGTACAGCACAGGGAACTCTGCTCAATATTCTATAACAACCTAAATGGGAAAAGAATTTGAAGGAGAACAGATACATGTATATGTACAACTGAATCACTCTGCTGGACCTGAAACTACCACAATAAAATTAAATTTTAATTAAAAAAATTTAATGCATGGAATATAGTCAGTGACGAATGTGCAACAGCAAAAGTAATGGAAGTTTAAAATTAAAAACTAAAAAAACTTCACCCACCTTGTCTTCAGCCCCGCGCTCCCTGTGAGCGTCCTCATACTAGACCTCTGCTGGTCTGGGGTCACTGCTGAACACTCACCTCTGCTACTGCCTTTCTTCCTCCTGTGTGATCATCTCGACACTGTTAGGTACTTCACCACAGTCCATTTTTCCCCCATGCCCTTCACAATCAACTACAACTACAGTTAGCTCTGGAACAACACAGGTTTCAACTGCGCTGGGTCCACATATATGCACTTTTTTGTTTTGTTTTTAACTAAATGCATACTACAAAACTATACCACCCTTGGTTGGTTGAATCTGAGGATGGAGCTGGGGTGAATATGGAGGACTGACTGTAAAGTTACGTGTAGATTCTGGATCCTCCTGGGGCAGGCACCCATACCTTCCATGTTGCTCAAGGGTAAGCTGTATTTGTTTAGTGCAGACCTTCATTCTGTTGAAACCATGTGCACCCTCCCCAGCCCTCCCCAGCGTGCTGTGCACCTGCCTAGTTCCTGCCACAGCCTCCCTGGTGATAACTTCCCGTCCACAACCTAGTTCTTTGCTGCTACATGTTCACATGCAGGGTCTCTGCTCCTCTGAAGCTTACAGCTCCTTTCCTGCTCATCTGACCAGGAGAGTCCCATATTCTCCCAGATATTTTGCCGTCAGACTCATAGTACTCCTTCCTTCCCACATGTCAAGTGCAGAGTCCACCACACTGCAAATGCTGCTGCTGCTGCTGCTAAGTCACTTCAGTCGTGTCTGACCCTGAGTGACCCCACGGACTGCAGCCTACCAGGCTCCTCCGTCCATGGGATTTTCTAGGCAAGAGTACTGGAGTGGCTTGCCATTGCCTTCTCCGCTGCAAATGCTGATGCTCCTAAATCTGTCTGGGTCTATTCGCATCTTGCTCAGTACATGTATCCTGCTGGCTGGTTTATAATCCCAGGTTGTCAGTTAAAACCCACATGCCCAGCCCCCTAAATCTATTTATTGCATGTATTTTGATTCCTGGACACTATAAATGCCTCCACTGAAGCCTTCTGCAGGCCGTTCACACTGAAAGACTGAGAAAGGATTATATGTGGCCCATGCCTGTAGCCGTTTACCAGTGACGGGCTTCACCACCGTTCAGCTATCCGAGTCTTGTCAATAAACATCAGCCTGATGCGTCCCCTCTTTCTTCATTTTCCAAACCTAAGCAGCCCCTGCATTCTGAGAACTGCATTTCTTTATGCTGCCCACGTCACAACCCCCTACCACTGCCTTCCCACGCCTCGCTAGAACCTCCTTCCTCCTGATCTGGGCTCCCTCTAATCCACTCCTCACTGTGTAGGAGGATGCTGAAACTCACATAAGTTCCTACAGTTTTCCTGCTTAAGATCTCTAGTGGCTCTTCCAAGCTTTAGAGAAACTTCCAAACACCTTAGCATGGGCTGAAAGGCCTTTGTCTGTTGATCCCCTTCATACTTCACTAGACTCGGGGGTCTACTTACCTCCTCCAAATGTTCCACCTCTAAACTTTTCAGCAGGCTAATGTGCATTTCTTTCCACCCTCAGCCTCTCTTCCATCCAAGTCTGGCTAATTCCTGAAACACACTTCAGTACTCAGGCTGAATCAGATTTGACCTTTCCAGATAGCTTTTCCGCAAGTCCATCTCCTCTCCTATCTAGACCACTTCACACTCGGGGTCAGATGCCCCTCTAGGCAGCCCACTAGAATCTTGTGTTTAATTCTAGCACAGTGATACCAGGCTGCATTGAAATGGTCTGTTTAGTTTTCAGTGCCTCAAATTCTTTCCTCTTTCAATCCAAAGTGTCAGTTCCTTGAAGTCACAGTTTGGCTTGACTCATGTAACTCTAGCATCATGCCTAACATTTGGTCAATAAATATTTGATGATGAAGGAAGAGAAGAAGATGAAAGGAAGGCAGGAGGGAGGAACCTGGTTCTCTGGAGCAGCTGAGATCTGGAGATATTCCCAGAGGTCCTTGCAAACATGTCAGACCCACAGGGCTGCTGCTGCTGCTGCTGCTGCTACTAAGTCGCTTCAGTCGTGTCTGACTCTGTGCGACCTGATAGACGGCAGCCCACCAGGCTCCCCCGTCCCTGGGATTCTCCAGGCAAGAACACTGGAGTGGGTTGCCATTTCCTTCTCCAGACTCACAGGGAGCCCTCATCAAAACCAGCAGGAGAGATCAGCAACACCACAAAGATTCAGTATATGAATCCAAAAGTGTCTATTAGAAGAGTTAACCAGAGGTATTCTATTCGGCAGACAGTGCTATCACTTTTATCATGTTCATGGTGTGATAAATGCTACTCCGAGTTTCTTACATGTGTTAATCTATTTGATTCTTAGACCCATACAAGGCAACCATTTTGCAGAGGAGAAACTGTAGGCTAGAAGAAATGACATAACCTCCTCAGAACACACTGGCGGTGGGCGTGGGGGGTGGCGGTGGGCTGAACATAGGCAGTCTGACTTCACAGCCCATCTCCTCACTGCTGTGCCCATATGTCTCTCTTACTGACATCCATTGATATGGAATCACTCTCCATTACTGATTTCCACAAGTGTTTGTACAAACTGTTTTTACTTCATATTTGTTTATAACATGAGCCAAACAAAACACACATACGCACACGTACAAATTAAGATCCAGCTGAGTACAGCAGTGGCAGTGCAGGCATCATTTTTCATACTCAGAGCAGCCAGGAGTTACAGTAAGGAGTGTCTGAGAAACAAGGATGAAGTGTTGGCTGCAACAGGGAGCTGGGGCTGGACGCTCGCTTTCCTACAGGTAACACAGTAAGTGCACGTTATTATCAGAGCCCTTCAGGAGCTGTGCTCAGATGGAGACTCAGCCTCGCCTCCTCACTGCTGGTGAGGGAGCCGAGGCAGAGGACAGGAATACTCTTAGAAAGTCAACATGTTCAGATAATCTTTCTAAGCAACCAGTCCAACCTTCTAAGACTGTACATTGATTTTCCTTCAGGTCTACCTTTTTACAAATGACGAAGAGTTACTATTTCAAAGAAATGACATTTGACCAATTTTCCACCTTTACATATAAGATAGCTTATCCTATTATTTTCCAGACTCACATTTAATGACTGATTAATTGGAAGATGCTCCATTTTTATAGAAGATTTGTAAAATCTGTATAGATTAATAGTTGCCTTTATATTGTCTTTCTAGTGTTAATAGAAGTTATTCAATTCCTCAAATGCTTATTGATTTACTCTAGTTTTGAAGCAAAACTAATAAAGATTTTGGAGATTATAAAGCACTTCTTGGTAAAGAAGTAAAGATGGTAAAGAATCTGCCTGCAATGCAGGAGACCTAGGTTCAGTCCCTGAGTCGGGAAGAGCCCCTGCAGAAGGGAATGGCAACCCACTCGAGTATTCTTGCCTGGAGAATTCCGTGGACAGAGGAGCCTGGTGGGCTACAGTCTGTGGGGTTGCAAAGAGTTGGTCACGACTGAGCGACTAACACAGTTACATATATAATTTCTCAGGGTCACTTTTCCCAGTCTAGCGGCTTAGTCAGTGTGAATTCGCCACCGCCT
Organism: Moschus berezovskii; assembly: GCF_049115385.1. Lineage (NCBI taxonomy): Eukaryota > Metazoa > Chordata > Mammalia > Artiodactyla > Moschidae > Moschus > Moschus berezovskii. The sequence goes on along the minus strand of NC_142482.1, from coordinate 16,369,708 downwards.
GACTGTTTGCAACTTTAATGTCCATCCATGGCATATTGCATCAAATAATTTGGGAGAAAACACTGGAAAGCTGAAAATAAAACTTTAAAATGAAATACTTCTCTAGTGAAATAAACATTAAATACACAAAGTGATGAAACACATAACTGATTTTTAACTTCAAAATACCTATCACATAGGGAGTATTGTGTGATTTTTGTCTGTCTTCTTTTCAGAAAAAATATTTTTCATTTTTGCTAAATTGTTCTTTGGTGTCCAAAACTTTGGACTCCACTCTTACTGCATGCATTCTTGCAAGGATCCTGTGGAGACCCATAAAAACATGCTCTTGTATCCCAGATGGCCCCCCTTTTTTGTTTTTCATTTTTTTAGAGGCAGTACTACTTAATAGCTGATGGTTAGCAGTCCCTTTTCTGAGTGAACTGTTTTTAGTGTTTAACAGAGAATATAATTCTCCAAGGATCCATGCTTAAGGAGAAATACAAAAGCTATCTAGGTGTATTTTAGTAGTAAATTCTGTATTTGCTAAAGCCTGAAGAGTTTTTTGTTAATGAACATCCAAGAAATAGTTTTGAAGTTGTACACACACACAGTTTAACCCATGACATTAATTAGGCTTGTCAATATTTTTTTACATGTGCAAGGATTAAGAAAGAAATACATTTTTACCTGTGAGTTAAAACAGAGCCAAATCTTAGAAAAACCAATATTCCCAAACAGCTTTAAAGCCTGAGTCCAGGCCTGGGTGAGTCCAGGCCTGGGTAACCACAGGTCCAGTTACTGACTATCTTTTTAATGTAGCAACAGGTCAGGGCTGGTGTCCAGGATTCCTGCCCCAGGGTCCATCACACAACACAACCTCCTTAACCCGTTTTCTTTAATCACCTCCCTGCTATAACCCACAGATGGCAGTACAGCCCATCCTGGACTGAATTGTGTACCCCTCCCCAAAAAAATTCATATGTGGAAGTCCTAACCCCTAAGGACCTCAGAATGTGATTGGAGTTGGAAGTAATTGAGACAGTGAGTAGGCCCTAATCCAATATGACTGGCTTCTTTGTATGAAGAGGACGGTTGGGATTTGGGCATCAGAGAACAGAGGACACAGGGAGATGACGGCTATCTACATGCCAAGGACACAGGTCTCAGAAGAATCCAGTCCTGCCAACAGCTGGATCTCAAACTCGCAGCCTCCAGAACTGTGAGACTCTCTGTTGACCAAGCCACCCGACCTTTCATGGTTCTTTGTCATGAGAGCCCAAGAAGACCGATACAGGTATTACTATATCTGTATCAGCATATACAGCTATACAGGAAGCATATACAGGAAGGTCTGCTTCCCCGAGTCCTAGCCCAGAGCATCACACCACCAGTCACATCACCTATTTTCATCGCCTCTCAGCTGGTCATCTGCAGAAGGCAACACAGTCAAGCTGACTTTGAGCCCATAGCATGCATGCACACAACTTCAGACAACAGGAACTAACTGATTAAGAGGAATCAGCAAAATATTTTTGAAAATCAAAGGTTAGGCTCTCTCTTCAGTGGTTAAGAATTTCACATAACCCCAGTTTAAAGCCACATGAAGAGGGAAACAAGAAAATGAATTCATCTTATTTCCAGTGAGCATATTGTCAACAGCAATACTGGCAACATCTTCATTTTCATCTCTGTTTTCTATTTCTTACAGATTATTTGTTCCCTAGTCTTGATATGAACCTTGTGTGGGAGAGTCTCTCATCTTAATTGTGCCTTCTTGCACCCCCTGTGTCTACTGCAATCCCACCAGTAATGACTAAGACGCTGGTTCTAATAACTGTCTTTGAAATGGAAACTTTGACTCATTGATTACTAAGAAAATATCTTTAGAATTGCATGGGACCGTAAAAGCTGTTTTAGCACTATAAAGTTAAATCCATCTCATTTACCCATCTACAGTTGCTTAGTATAATCTGTTCCCAAGATCATGAAAAGAAAGTGAGTAAGTCCATAAATGCTCGGGTGGTTTGTAAGGCATAGTGAAAAGCAGTTCAGTGAATCAGGAGAGACCCCTGTTGACCTTTCCAGGTATTATGAGAAATCCACAACTAGGATAACACTTCCTTGTATACCCTGGTGCTTGTGAGTGTTTGTATAAATCAAGAGCACGTGACATCTTGAGACTGGTGGTCATGTCTGATTTATCTTTGTTTCCTAGTGCCTACGACAGAACCCAGTCACTAGTAGCAGCCCAGTGATATCCATTTTGCTGTTGTTCAGTTGCTCAGTGCTGTCCAAGTCTGTGGCCCCGTGGACTGCAGCACACCAGGCGTCCCTGTCCTTCACTGTCTCCCGGAGCTTACTCAAACTCATGTCCATTGAGCCGGTGATGCCATCCAACCATCTCATCCCCTGTCACCCCCATCTTGTCCCGCCCATTTAGTAATACTGAATTAGACTGGCTGGAAGTGAACTGTTTACAAGTAAGAGGCTCCCACTGAGACAAGTTTAAATGCGAGGGAATTTATATTTATAGAAAGGATGCGGGAACCAGTCACAATTCCAAGAGTGGCACCAGAGCTGGGTCTTAGATCCAGCTGGAAGCTGGCATCTGAATAAAGCCAGGGCTCTCTCCGTCTCTGCTGGCTTCATCTCTGGCCATCTCTTTCTTTAATTCCCTCTCTGTTCACTTCTTCAGCCCACTAAAAAAATCGCCGGTAGACTGGCAGAAGGTTTTTAAATGCTACAGTTTTTCACTGTTTGGAAAGCCTGCTTTGATTGATTGCCAGCCCAGATTCTCTAGCACAGTTTAAGCAGAGGAAGCTGCAAGCCTTAGAGGAAAGCAAAGGGCAGACAGTCCCATTTGGCATCAATTCTGTAGAAGAACGAATGAATGAAAAATGAATACTTTTTAGTACCAGTATATTAAAAGACCTTGAGAAGACACGAACATATAAAAGGACCAGTGCATGCTGAGTCGCTCAGTTGTATCTGACTCTGTGACCCCCATGGACTGCAGCCCACCAGACTCCTCTGTCCATAGGATACTCCAGGCAAAGATACTGAAGTGAATTGCTATGCTCTCCTCCACGGGATCTTCCCAACCCAGGGATTGAACCTGTGTCTTTTATGTCTCCTGCATTGGCAGGTGAGTTCTTTACCACTAATGCCACCTGGGAAACCAAATAAAGAAAAATCCTTTTTAAATAAAAAAGTAAAAAATTTGCTTAAGAGCCAAAATTATTTTAAAAAGCTGAGAGAGATTTACTTAAAACGTGGACTGATTAGACTAAAATATTGGAATATTGGAAAACAGAGAAGAAACCCCGTTTCTGTTGGACATCTGAAAAGTTTGCTTTAGTTTTATATACATTGCTGCTGGTTTTCCCCCAGGCAGGATGAGTCAGGTTGGGTGTGGATTTCATGATTTTTTGCACAGGATATCTCCCTCCATCATAAATCTTTGAGGCATGGCTTTTAGAAGTTTTCTGAAGAATTCAAACAATTTTTCAGCATCACCCTATTGCCTGCCGTGTAGGTTATCGGTAGATATTTGTTGAAGACATGCATCTCCTCTGCTTACTTACTCAACTCTGCGGTTTTCTGACAGATTTCGAAGTGGAAAAAAATGGGGGTGACTAGTGAAGTGTAATGGAGAAGGAAATGGCAACCCACTCCAGTGTTCTTGCCTGGAGAATCCCAGGGATGGCGGAGCCTGGTGGGCTGCCGTCTATGGGGTAGCACAGAGTCGGACACGACTGAAGAGACTTAGCAGCAGCAGTGAAGTGTAAAGAGGCTTTACATGATTCTGAAAGTCAGGGAATTTTATGTTAAAATTCTAAATGGCTATGGAGTCTACACTTGATATTGGTCTATGCTTTAGATCAAATTACATGTTCTGGGAAGTGCTGACATCGTAGAATGGGTATCTATAGGCCAGGATGATTCTGCAGCAGTTGAGTGATGCCTGAATGCTCCTGTCCATCACCCAGAACTAGAAAACGTTCAAGCCACAGACCTGTGTCAGCAGAGACCAAATCACCAGAAAATTTCAGAAAAGAGCTCAGTTCTTTAAAATCTTACCTGAGAATTTCTAGAAAATAAGGTCACTGGGAAGCTTCCAAAGACAGACATCTACCTCATCCTCATCTCATCCTTGTCCTGATGAAATGCAGGTGAGAAGTCTGCAAGGTGGGCTAGACACACACACCCCTTGGTCTGTGTTCCCCATTTTTCCCGTGTCTTCCTAGGTTGAGTGTGATAAGGTGAAAGGATAACTTCCCCTCCCCTCTGCCACATTCTCCAGACGTTCTCGCTTGGAAATTCTGTTTCTCCTCCTCTTCTTCCACACAATGGTCCCTTTAAACAAATAATCTCTCACTTATCCAAGAAAAATCCTGGATCACGATTTGCATTTTCCTTATTTTTACTGAATAAGAGGACTGAAGTATTACAAATCCTACTAGTTTATCTTGTACAGCTGAAGGGTTATTAATAAGGGGCATGATTTGTTTATGTAGAGATAGATTTCACTCCATTTCCTCTTTCTATTTCATCTGGAAACCGGGAATTCAATAACTGTTCTCTGACTAAAGCTTACATGGTTCCACCAACACAATTCAAAGCAGGCATTAGCTTTAAAGATCCTATATAATAAATTTTAGTTCTCAGTTTCAAATCCCATGAACCATCCAAATAAACTTTCGATGATTTGCTTAAATGTTCTCTTTTGGGGTATTTATTTAAACTGTACAATAGCTAATGTGCTATGTTATACTTGATTAATGTTCAATTAAATATGCCAAATTATAAATTTGGCATATTTACCCAGGAGTTAATTTTCCTTATAAAATAGGGTGTATAGTCTTATTTCAGTCAACATTTTCATGTATTTTATCTTTAAATTATATTATCAAATTGCATCATTATTACTGAAGATGCACTGAGCTGTTAAATTTCCATTATGCAATCAAAGATGAAGTCACTATTAACAATCGGCTTAAACTCTCAGCTTCAACAGACATATTAATTACTCATTTTTGTTTTTCATTTTCTTTAATATACTTCTGGGGACTTCCCTGCTCGCTCAGGGTTAAAGAATCTGCCAGCAATGCAGAAGATACAGGAGACATGGGTTCTATTCTTGGGCCAGGAAGATCCCCTGTAGGAGGAAATGGCAACCCACTCCAGTATTCTTGCCTGAAAAATGCCATGGACAAAGGAGTTGAGCAGCTACAGTTCAAAGAGTCGCAAAGAATTGGTCCTAAGTAAGCACCTGAGCTACAGTCAGCTCCTGGTCTTGTTTTTGCTAACTGTATACAGCTTCTCCATCTTTGGCTGCAAAGAATATAATCAATCTGATTTCGGTGTTGACCATCTGGTGATGTCCATGTGTAGAGTCTTCTCTTGTGTTGTTGCAAGAGGGTGTTTGCTATGACCAGTGCGTTCTCTTGACAAAACTCTATTAGCCTTTGCCCTGCTTCATTCCGTGCTCCAAGGCCAAATTTGCCTGTTACTCCAGGTGTTTCTTGACTTCCTACTTTTGCATTCCAGTCCCCTATAATGAAAAGGACATCTTTTTTGGGTGTTAGTTCTAAAAGGTCTTGTAGGTCTTCATAGAACCGTACAACTTCGGCTTCTTCAGCATTACTGATTGGGGCATAGGCCTGGATTACTGTAATATTGAATGGTTTGCCTTGGAAACGAGCAGAAATCATTCTGTCATTTTAAAGATTGCATCCAAGTACTGCATTTCGGACTCTTTTGTTGACCATGATGGCTACTCCATTTCTTCTAAGGGATTCCTGCCCACAGTAGTAGATATAATTATCATCTGAGTTAAATTCACCCATTCCAGTCCATTTTAGTTCACTGATTCCTAGAATGTCTATGTTCACTCTTGCCATCTCCTGTTTGACCACTTCCAATTTGCCTTGATTCATGGACCTAACATTCCAGGTTCCTATGCAATATTGCTCTTTACAGCACCAGACCTTGCTTCTATCACCGGTCACATCCACAACTGGGTATTGGTTTTGCTTTGGCTCCATCCCGTCATTCTTTCTGGAGTTATTTCTCCACTGATCTCCAGTAGCATACTGGGCACCTACCGACCTGGAGAATTCCTCATTCAGTATCCTATCATTTTGCCCTTTGATACTGTTCATGGGGTTCTCAAGGCAAGTATACTGAAGTGGTTTGCCATTCCCTTCTCCAGTGGACCACATTCGGCTGTGGTCCATGTGATCAGATCGACTAGTTTCCTGTGATTATGATTTCATTATGTCTGCCCTCTGATGCCCCCTTGCAATACCTAACGTCTTATTTGGGTTTCTCTTACCTTGGGCGTGGGATATCTCTTCACAACTGCTCCAAGAAAGCGCAGCCGCTGCACCTTACCTTGGATGAGGGGTATCTCCTCAAGGCCTGACTTTGAACGTGAAGTAGCTCCTCTCGGCCCTCCTGTGCCCATGCAGCCACCGCCTATTGGACATGGGGTAGCTCCTCTCGGCCGCCGGCCCCGGTCTCAGGTGTGGGGTAGCTCCTCATGGCCACCCCTCTTTGCGAGGTCAGTTGCACCAGGGCTGGCGTCTCTCGTGTCTCCTTATTGCCAAATTCAGACTTAAATTGAAGAAAGTAGGGAAAATCACTAGACCATTCAGATATGACCTAAATCAAATCCCTTATGATTATACCGTGGAAGTGAGAAATAGATTTAAGGGTCTAGATCTGATAGAGTGCCTGATGAACTCTGGACGGAGGTTCATGACTTTGTACAGGAGACAGGGACCAAGACCATCCCCATGGAAAAGAAATGCAAATAAGCAAAATGGCTGTGTGAGGAGGCCTTACAAATAGCTGTGAAAAGAAGAGAAGTGAAAAGCAAAGGAGAAAAGGAAAGATAAAAGCATCTGAATGCAGAGTTCCAAAGAATAGCAAGGAGAGATAAGAAAGCTTTCTTCAGTGATCAATGAAAAGAAATAGAGGAAAACAACAGAATAGGAAAAATAAGAGATCTCTTCAAGAAAATTAGAGATTCCAAGGGAACATTTCATGCAAAGATGGGCTCGATAAAGGACAGAAATAGTATGGACCTAACAGAAGCAGAAGATATTAAGAAGAGGTGGCAAGAATACACAGAAGAACTGTACAGAAAAGATCTTCACGACCAAGATAGTCACGATAACATGATCACTGACCTAGAGCCAGACATCTTGGAATGTGAAGTCAAGTGGGCCTTAGAAAGCATCACTACGAACAAAGCTAATGGAGGTGATGGAATTCCAGTGGAGCTATTTCAAATCCTAAAAGATGATGCTGTGAAAGTGCTGCACTCAATATTCCAGCAAATTTGGAAAACTCAGCAGTGGCCACAGGACTGGAAAAGGTCAGTTTTCATTCCAATCCCAAAGAAAGGCAATGCCAAAGAATGCTCAAACTACCTCACAATTGCACTCATCTCACACGCTAGTAAAGTCATGCTCAAGGTTCTCCAAGCCAGGCTTCAGCAATATGTGAACCGTGAACTCCCAGATGTTCAAGCAGGTTTTAGAAAAGGCAGAGGCACCAGAGATCAAATGACCAACATCTGCTGGATCGTGGAGAAAGCAAGAGAGTTCCAGAAAAACATCTATTTCTGCTTCATTGACTATGCCAAAGCCTTTGACTCTGTGGATCACAATAAACTGTGGAACATTCTGAAAGACATGGGAATACCAGACCACCTGACCTGCCTCTTGAGAAACCTGTATGCAGGTCAGGAAGCAATAGTTAGAACTGGACATGGAACAACAGACTGGTTCCAAATAGGAAAAGGAGTACATCAAGGCTGTATATTGTCACCTTGCTTATTTAACTTATATGCAGAGTACATCATGAGGAATGGTCGGCTGGAAGAAGCACAAGCTGGAATCAAGATTGCTGGGAGAAATATCAATAATTTAGTTTTGCAGATGACACTACGCTTATGGCAGAAAGTGAAGAGGAACACAAAAGCCTCTTGATGAAAGTGAAAGAGGAGAGTGAAAATGTTGGCTTGAAGCTCACCATTCAGAAAACAAAGATCATGGCATCTGGTCCCATCACTTCATGGGAAATAGATGGAAAAACAGTGGAAACAGTGTCAGACTTTATTTTGGGGGGCTCCAAAATCACTGCAGATGCTGATTGCAGCCGTGAAATTAAAAGACGCTTACTCCTTGGAAGGAAAGTTATGACCAACCTTGACAGTATATTAAAAAGCAGAGACATTACTTTGCCAACAAAGGTCCGTCTAGTCAAGGCTATGGTTTTTCCCGTGGTCATGTATGGATGTGAGAGTTGGACTGTGAAGAAAGCTGATCGCCGAAGAATTGATGCTTTTGAACTGTGGTGCTGGAGAAGACTCTTGAGAGTCCCTTGGACTGCAAGGAGATCCAATCAGTCCATCCTAAAGGAGATCAATCCTGGATGTTCATTGGAGGGATTGATGCTAAAGCTGAAACTGCAATACTTTGGCCACCTCATGCGACGAGTTGACTCACTGGAAAAGACTCTGATGCTGGGAAAGGTTGGGGGCGGGAGGAGAAGGGGACGACAGAGAATGAGATGGCTGGATGGCATCACCGACTCTGTGGACATGAGTTTGAGTGAACTCCGGGAGTTGGTGATGGACAGGGAGGCCTGGCGTGCTGTGATTCACGGGGTCGCGGAGAGTCGGACACGACTGAGCGACTGAACTGAACTGAAGCAGCTGAGCATGCACATGCACGATATACGGCTGACTTAGGCTTCAAAGGGATTTAAATGACTTTCATCCCACTCACTATATCCACTCAATACCCTCAATATTGTATACAATCTAATAGGCTTAGGTATTGTCTTTACTTGTTTTTTCTCCTATGTAGACATAAGACTCCAGAGCATGTTGATTTATTTGATAATACATTTTAAGTGCCTTAATAGTCTAAGCTACTGATTTCTTCACTTCATTTAGAACTGATTCCAAATGAATCAGGCCTACATTCAAACATTCATACTACATATCAGGACTAAGGAAAGGTGTTATGTATAAAGAGACTATACTATCTCTTACTTTGATAAACAAACAAACAGAAAAAAGTAGATGATATTCTCAGTTCAGCTCAGTTCAGTCGTTCAGTTGTGTCCAACTCTTTGTGACCCCATGAATTACAGCACACCAGACCTCCCTGTCCATCACCAACTCCTTGAGTTCACTCAAACTCATGTCCGTAGAGTCGGTGATGCCATCCAGCCATCTCATTCTCTGTCGTCCCCGTCTCCTCCCGCCCCCAATCCCTCCCAGCATCAGAGTCTTTTCCAGTGAGTCAACTCTTCGCATGAGGTGGCCAAAGTATTGGAGTTTCAGCTTTAGCATCAGTCCTTCCAATGAACACCCAGGATCAATCTCCTCTAGAATGGACTGGTTGGATCTCCTTGCAGTCCAAGGGACTCTCAAGAGTCTTCTCCAGCACCACAGTTCAAAAGCATCAATTCTTCAGCAATCAGCTTTCTTCACAGTCCAACTCTCACATCCATACATGACCAGTGGAAAACCATAGCCTTGACTAGACTTAAATGACTTAATTAAATCTTTTAAATGAAGGTTTAATTAATTTTCTAAGATACCTAATATGTCCTTGGGTGATTTATTATTGGTTTCAGATTTCATCTAAATATTATAAAGGCAAGCTCACAAGTTAAAAAAGGTCACTAATTCGTAAAGTCACATAATTTAGTTACTAAATTAGGAACTTTAATACATACAACTTCATACCAAAGTATCTTCTAAATTCTTAAAATTTTTTTAACTCTGTACATTCTTCAAAACTCCTTTCTAAATGTTAAAAAAATACTTTTAATATTTTAATAGACATATGTTGAAGAATTGGTGTCTGAGATAGTTTTTATAATTAAATCTAGTCTGTTTAAGTTATCAAGAGTCCATCTGCATACTTTGAACAATGAAAACAATCTCACCATAGGGGACTCTGAAAAGGAGGGCGTGGGGAAAGTCTATTTATTTGGAAGCAATTGAAAATAAAGAAAAGTCAACGGGACGAGTAATCTCACTCCCTAATAGTTCACTTCTGGACACATGGGAAGAAATTCCCCAATATTTGTATTGCTTCTCAGATTGGATGTGGCTAACTCAACTTGGACTAAGACTTCTCAGCAACCTAAGAAATCACAAAAGTCACAGGAAAATCACTGTGTGGGATGGGGGTTGGAGGCTTGGGCAAATTTTATTTACATCTCCAAGCATAAGTCTTTCCATACAGAAACTGAAAAAAAAAAAATGCAAGGGAGGAGATCAAGATGGCGGAGTAGGAATTTATAGAGCTACTTCCCACAAAGAACATATCCAAAAGGAGAAATACTGTATGACATTCCCTATATGTGGAATCTGAAAATAATGATACAAATGAACTTATTTGCAAAAGAGAAACATTCCTAGACTTAGAGAGCAAACTTGTGGTTGCCAGTAGGGAAGGTTAAGTGAAAGGGACATTTAGGGAGTTTGGGATGGACATGTACACACTGCTATAATTAAAATGAATAACCAACAAACAAGGTCCTACTGTAGAACACAGGGGACTCTGGTCAATGTCATGTGGCAGCCTGGATGGGAGTGGAGTTTGGGAGAGAATGGATACGCGTATATGTATGGCTGAGTCCCTTTGCTGTCCTCCTGAAACTATCAAAACATTGTTAGTCAGCTATCAGTTCAGTTCAGTTCAGTTCAGTCACTCAGTCATGTCCGACTCTTTGCGACCCCATGAATCACAGCATGCCAGGCCTGCCTGTCCATCACCAACTCCCGGAGTTCACTCAGACTCATGTCCATCGAGTCGGTGATGCCATCCAGCCATCTCATTCTCTATCGTCCCCGTCTCCTCCCACCCCCAATCCTTCCCAGCATCAGAGTCTTTTCCAGTGAGTCAACTTGTCTCATGAGGTGGCCAAAGTATTGCAGTTTCAGCTTTAGCATCAGTCCTTCCAATGAACACCCAGGATTGATCTCCTTTAGAATGGACTGGTTGGATCTCCTTGCAAAAACAGTAACATCAAGCATACATGTGGAGCAAGTCTCACTCAACACTGACTGGAGACTGGCAGTAAGACTCATACAGCTGAGGCAGTAAGAAAAACCCACGCACAACGCGGTAGGAAGGGGAAAGAAGTGATCACTTGGGGGAGGGGACACAGAAGGGGAAGCTGATTACATGGGCAGCGGCCAGTCCTGAGCGGTGAGTGCTTCCAGCCACATTTTGAAGACTCCAGCTCTGGGGTCCACCACTGGAAAGATTAGTCCTCTTGGCTGGCTGAAGGGCCATGGGACTCACAGCGGGGCTGTGGGAAGCCTGGACTCCGCTTGTGAGGAATGTGCACAGCCTTGCTTACTCCCAAACACGGGGCAGAGAGCGTAGACTGAAACCGACACACAAAAAGTCACTGGCTGGTCTCCCGTGACTGTCCTGGCAACTGCTCTGCTGAAGAATGGGAGCCCCTCCAGGCCCTGAAAGGGGGCCCTTTAACACTTGGCAGTGAATTGTCCGAGGAGACACATGCTGACAAAGCCTGAGACTTTACCAAGAGGCACCCCGGCGGAGAGCAGTGGGGTAAGGGAGCCCGGGAGGCTGGCTCTGCCACGTTGCTCGCAGCCCGGGCTTATGGGGATGGGATTCCTTTCCAGGTTGTCTCTGGCTTGTTACTCTGGTCCTTCCTGATGGTGTACACGTTGCTCAGCTAAGATGGATTGCAGGGAGGAAGATTCTGGGAGGTGGCTGGACACGGGGAGCGTCCTTTTGACCTTTCCCAGATTCTTCTGGTTGGTGGCGGCTTGTCGATTCCATGTTCCTGACCGGGACCTCCTGTCATGAAGTAACTCAGGCGGACGCTTACTGTGGTGCTGGCCAGGGTGGGAGCTGCAGTCAGGGTGCTTCCCCTAACATCTCCCGCTCTCCTAGGTCCCCACGGGGTGAGGGCTGAGCCACAGCTGTGAGGCACGCAGGGGACTCAGCCCTGGGTGTGGGAGGACCGCAGCTGCTGCTGAAACGGGCAGCACAGCAGAAGTAGGCCGGGTGATGGACTGCAGCCCGGCAACACGGCCCATGCCCAGGTCCATGCCGAGGGCCCATAGCGGGCCCTCAGCTCCAGCACCGGCCCTCTCTGGAGTGAGGCCGTCACTCCAGGAGTGGGGAGAGCGCACCAGGGAGCGGGCCAGCTGAGACCTGACCCTCGGGGCTTCTGCTCCAGCAACCTGCGACTGGACCCTCCTCATAAGGCAGGCCTGGGCACTGAGCAGGGGAGAAGCACCAGCTCACGCTGGCTCCGGCCCTCACCAAACAACACGAGAAGGAACTAAAAGCAGAAGAGAAGAGATAAGACTACAAAAACAAGCGGGAATCGAGTAACGAAAGGGCAGTAAATGCGTACTACCTATAATCACTTCAAATGTCAATGGACTAAATGCTTCAAGCAGAAGACAGGACACCCAATTAAATTCATATCCACCTTAAAGTGATGGAGAAACACAGAAAGATTGTAAAAGATACTGTTTTAATATTACTCACGTGTCATATATATGAGTGGGTGAAAGTCGTTCAGTCGTGTCCGACTGTTTGCGATCCCATGGATTGTAGCCCACCAGTCTCTTCTCTGTCCGTGGGATTCTCCTGGCAAGAATAGTGGAGTCGGTTGCCATTCCCTTCTCCAGGGGATCTTCCCAAACCAGGGATCGAACCCAGCTCTCCTGTTATCTTCTTTTGGTTTTGCTTCCTTTTGGTCTTTACCCTACTGGGGTCTTTGGGAACTGTGCATATGTGTAACAGCATCTATCATACCTCTTCACTTTAGCTTAGGCTGGATTTGAAGAGTCAAAACAGGAAAACATGTAAGGAGACCTAAGATTCTCATAGAGAAAGAAATTAGAGCTGCTGTTTCTTTTACCTTTGCTTTTGTGTTTTTTATTATTTATTTTTTTAAAAAATTTAATCTCTCCTTTTATCAACCTTCATAATTTCATCATTAGTGAAATCACTAAAGGCAAATAACCTTATGATCCTACTGAATGTGAAGAGAAAAGGCCACGGTACAGATGAGTGGATTAGGAGGGAGACACCTAACTCTAGGGGCTTACAGTTGGTAGAAACGCAGGCTTTGTTGTACAATAAGCATCATTGTGTGTTACACAATGACTGGCTACTGATTGCTTGCAGTGACACAAGCATAAGCACCCTTCAAAATCAAGTATAACAAGTAAAAAGCAATACGGAAAAATTCAGAAAGGTCCAGCTATTTCTATTTCTTGGGTGAAACTCTACTGATCAGTAATTGGGTTCCTCAACAAGATGTGAAAACAAGAGAATTTTAGAAAGCAGCAATTTTAAAAAATGAAAGCTATGCAAAATGCATTGCAGTCCTTCATTATATAGTTCATAAATATGAAAAAAAGAATTCTAGGCTGTTAATTAATTCATAATTCTGGAAAATATTTTTCCATGCAGTGGATCTCTCACAATAACTTTTACACAGTCTCTCTCCCTCGCTCTCTTAATGAGCGACCCCTATCGCCAAGTCTTCCCTGGATAGTTTCTGTGCCACCATTTGCTTCCAGTTGCTTCACAAGCCACTCTTAACCCACCCCTGGAAAACTATGTATAAAATCATTTAATGTGTGCTAATGATATGAGCATTTACACATTTAACCAATATATTTTTAACCAAGATAATCCTTTAAACCATGATCATATGAGAAAGTGACATTACATCAATACTACAGACAACTATTTATTTTTTCCTTGGACAAATTCACCTCTTCCCAGAAATATGCAAAGTTCAGTGCAAAAGAGTAACAGTATTATATATAGGCTTGTTTGGTGGCTCAAGTCGATAAGAATCTGCCTGCAATGCAGAAGCTGCTGCTGCTGCTGCTAAGTCACTTCAGTCGTGTCCAACTCTGTGTGACCCCATAGACGGCAGCCCACCAGGCTGCCCCGTCCCTGGGATTCTCCAGGCAAGAACACTGGAGTGGGTTGCCATTTCCTTCTCCAAGGTATGAAAGTGAAAAGTGAAAGTGAAGTCGCTCAGTCGTGTCCAACTCTTAGTGACCCCATGGACTGCAGCCTATCAGGCTCCTCCATCCATCGGATTTTTTAGGCAAGAGTACTGGAGTGGGTTGCCAGTGCCTTCTCTGGCAATGCGGGAGACCCAGATCCAATCCCTGGTCAGTCAGATCCCCTGGAGAAGGAAATGACAGCCCACTCCAATATTCTTGCTGGAAGATCCCTTGGACAAAGGAGCCTGGTGGGCTACAGTTCAAGGGGCTACAATGTCAGACAAGACTTAGTGACTATATCACCTACATATACACACACACACACACACACACACCAACACACATACATATATCTGTTCAGTTCAGGACTGATCTCCTTTAGGGTGGACTGCTTTTATTGCCTTGCAGTCCAGGGGACTGTCAAGAGGCTTCTCCAACACCGCAGTTCAAAAACATCAATTCTTCAATGCTCAGCTTTCTTTATAGTCTGACTCTCACATCCATACATGACTACTGAAAAAACCATAGCCTTGACTAGACGGACCTTGGTTGGCAAAGTAATGTCTATGCTTTTTAATATGCTGTCTAGGTTGGTCATAGCCTTTCTTCCAAGGAGTAAGCATCTTTTAATTTCATGGCTGCAATCACCATCTGCAGTGATTTTGGAGCCCAGAAAAATAAAGTCAGTCACTGTTTCCCCATCTGTTTGCCATGAAGTGATATAGATCTTAGTATATGCCAGATTCTGTCCAAAGTAAGGTATATTAATTAACCCATATAATCCTTACAACAAACATATAAAGGAGTCACTATTAACATTTCCATTTTACAAAGAGGAAATTGAGACCCAGAAAGACTAACCAACCCGCCCAGGGTCATAGAATTAGTAAGGATAGAGTTAGCTTTTGAACTCAGCGAATACAGCTCCACAATCTATGCTGTTAACCACTAGGCTACTTTGTCTCCAGTACTTACCGAATTTCCATGTATGCATGCAAAAATCATGAACATGAAATAAATATTCTAACACAAATGACTCATAGCCTCCTTTTATTCTGCACCATGTTCTTTCAGTTGTTAAATAGTAACATACCTTCAAGGTATTTTCTCGTCAGCACATTCTGATCCACTTTATTCTTAAAGATTGCGCAGGATTTCATTATGTCAACATTCCAAACTATACTTGAACACATCTACATTGATTAATATTAGCAATAATTACAGGTTTGGATCATAGAAATAATGCTCCAAGAAAATAATAGCAGAGGAATTGTTCAAAGGAAATATTTATTTTAAATATTCAAAATATGGCAAAATTTCCTTTTGTAAATGGAGATATTCAACAGCCCTCCCATCTGTCACCCAACATTTCCCCTAAAGGTGAGTTTTCATCAAATTTTGTTTTTAAATTTTCTGCCCATCTGATAAGTGAAAAGTGATCCCCACAGTATTTCATAAATAGCCTGATGTGATGAAACATGTGTTTGGGAAAGATCACGCTGACAGAGCACAGAAGTTAGCTCGGTCACACCAAGAGTCAAACCAGAAAGGACAGATAGGGGGCAGTGACCACAGACTGCATGGAACAGGCACGACTTACCCAGAGCGCAGCTGAGAAGGGGTCAGGAGGAAAGAACAAGGGCCGAGGCCCCAGCAAAAAGGCCAGCTGATATTCAATACTGTGTTAGAGACGGGGAAGAAAGAGGAAGGATTCCAAAATACCTCTGAGGTTTGTGAGGTAGGAAGCCATGAGGATTATAAAGAAAGCAACCATCCTAGGAAACACAGAAGCAGGCATGGACTTGGAGGCGTGCCAGAGGAGGACAGAGCTCCCTAACAAACCTGAGATTCTATTATTCACTTAGAGGAGCTGCCTTCCTCTGTGGCAGGGGCTATTTCAGAATATTCACTGTATTTAATGTCAGTGAACCCTTGGCTTTAGCCACAATATGAAGACAAAGAGACTCACATCAAATGACCCGGCACGGTTAGGAGACCAACTGCTCCATGCCAAAGCGCTCCTGTAGCACTCTGCCATCTAGTGAATAATAATCATTGCTGCAACTGGGCCCGTAAACTGCTCCTTCAGAAAAAAGAAACCAGAACTTTATGACTTCTCATCATGAATCTTTTCAGTTTCACACCATAGAAGCATAATCTGGAAGAGCCTCACTTTTTTTTTTGCAAAATTTAATCTCGTAATTATTAAACTCTTAAACACAGAGGAAAGAATGAAAGCATAAAACCTACCAGCTTAATCCTAAAATTTGACCTTGGGCTTTGCTTGAAAATGTTTGCTGTTAGAGTCAGGGGGTAGTTATTGTGAGTTTCTTTTACATTACACTGTCCCTTTCTGTCATGAAAAATAACAACAAAAACATACACACACACACAAAATCTTTCCTCATTAGCAACTTTTTTCTCTGTAATAAATAAATTTAAGTAAACAGTTTTCACCCATTACTTGAACTATGCTTAGTAATACTATCAAAAATTTATCATCTGAAAAATTATCCTACATAACACATTAGAGATTGTATTTGAATGTTACAGAAGTATGTTATAAAAAATTTGTTACCTCTATTTTTATGAAAATTTTGCTGTTTTCCTGAGTTGATTGCTAATGCATATTATGTATTAAACTTCATATATACACATATTTTAATTGGGGTTTTTTGCAAGCCTGTCTCCTCAAAGGATTTGCAAATTTATTGACTGAGCAGACAGTGTCATATAGTTTTCTGTTATGATGTATTTAGTACCTCTTGGTTTTCAATAAATGCTAATGAATGAATGATTTGAAATGATTGAAAGAATGAATAGAAAATGTCTGAAGTGTCATTCATTTGAATTCAAATTATATTGATATGTGATTTAAAAGAAGCAATCACTGGACTCAGTATTCTTCATGCACCCTAGAAGACACAGCCTGGACATGTCATCTGAGCACCCGCAAGGCTGTGAAAACAGGGATGTACAGTCCTTTGACAAAAGTCCTCCTTTGAAATGTGTCATCATCGGTCATGGCAACATTCCCAGGCTTGTCAACTCATTTCCTTTGGCAGCTCTGTCTTGGTCCATCTGTTGAATTTGGATGCTGAAATGCTCAAAAAGTGAACATGTCTTTATTCTACATGATTATATACCAGCAGAGTGTATGCACTTGAGCTGTTTCAGACTGTCAGCTAAAATTGTTCCCAAGAGAGTTTTTCATTGTCTTATGGATAACTATGGATGAAACCTCAAAATTATGAAGCTTATCCTAAGAATTTGGTATTAGTAATGTGCATTGGTTGCAAAACAGAGAATTGCAAGGAGCGATACGAAGGCGTTCTTAAATGAACAGTGCAAAGAAATAGAGGAAAACAATAGAGTGGAAAGATTAGACATCTCGTCAAGAAAATTGGCAGTATCAATGGAACATTTTATGCAAGGATGGGCACAATAAAGAACAGAAACAGTGAGGACATAACAGAAGCAAAGAGATTAAGAAGAGGTGGCAAGAATACACAGAACAATTGTACAAAAGAGATCTTAATGACCCAGATAACCACAATGGTATGGTCACTCACCTAAGGCCAGAAATCCTGGAATATGAAGTCAAGTGGGCAATAGGAAGCGTTACTAAAAACAAAGCTAGAGGAGGTGACTGAATTTCAGTTGAACTATTTAAAGTCCTAAAAGATGATGCTGTTAAAGTGCTGCACTCAGTATGTCAGCAAACTTGGAAAACTCAGCAGTGGCCACTGAACTGGAAAAGGAAAGTTTTCATTCCAATTCCAAAGAATGTTTAAATGATTGTGTTCATTTCACATGCTGGTAAGGTTATGCACAAAATCCTTTAAGCTAGGCTTCAGCACTGTATGAACCGAGAACTTCCAGATATATAAGCTGGGTTTAGAAAAGGCAGAGGAACCAGAGATCAAATTGCCAACATTTGCTGGGTCATACAGACAGTAAGGGAACTCCAGAAAAACATCTACTTCTGTTTCATTGACTATGCTAAAGTCTTCGACTGTGTGGATCATAACAAACTGTGGAAAATTCTTAAAGAGATGGGAATACCAAACCACCTTACCTGTCTCCTGCGAAACCTGTGTGCAGGTCAAGAAGCAATGGTTAGAACTGGATGTGGAAAAACTGACTGGTTCAAAATTGGGAAAGGAGTATGACAAGGCTATATACTGACTGCTTATTTAACTTATATGCAGAGTATATCATCTGAAATGCCAGGCTGGATGAATCACAAGCTGGAATCAAGATTGTTGGGAGAAATAGCAACAACCTCAGATATGTAGATGATACCTCATGGCAGAAAGTGAAGAGGAACTAAAAAGCCTCTTGATGAGGGTTAAAGAGAATGAAAAATCTGGCTTAAAACTCAACATTCAAAAACTAAGATCATAGCATCTTGCTCATCACTTCATGGCAAATAGAAGGGGGAAAAGTGGAAACAGTGGCAGATTTTACCTTCTTAGCCTTCAAATTCACTGCAGATGGTGACTGCAGCCACAAAATTAAAAGATGCTTGATTTTTGGAGAGAAAGTTATCACAAACCTAGACAGCATATTAAAGAGCAGAGACATCACTTCGTTGACAAAGGTCCATACAGTCAAAGCTATTGTTTTTCCAGTAGTCATGTACAGGTGCGAGAGTTGGACCATAAAGAAGGCTGAGCACTGAGAATTGATGCTTTTGAAGTGTGGTGCTGGAGAAGACTCTTGAGATTCCCTTGGACTGCAAGGAGATCAAACTAGTCAATCCCAAATGAAATTAACCCTGAATATTCATTAGAACGACTGATGCTGAAGCTCCAATACTTTGGCCACTTGATGAGAAGAGCCTGCTCATTGGAGAAGACCCTGATGCTAGGAAAGACAGAGGACAAGAGGAGAAGGGGGCATCAGAGGATGAGATGGTCAGATAGCATCACCAACTCAATGGATATGAATCTGAGCAAATTCTGGAGATAGTGGATGACAGAGGAGTTTGGTTTGCTGCAGTCCATGGGGTTGCAAAGAGTCAGACACAACTCAGTGACTGAACAGCAACAGCAAACTGGTTGTAAATTGAACCTCTGAATCAATCTACATGTCTAACCTGTAATTACTCTAGCCAAGCTAATTCCAAGGAGTTCAGATAAGGGCCTCATCTATTGTTGGAGTTTTTTGTTAATGTTATTACAAACTTGTATTCCTTTGGGCAGCTGTTTTCATTTTTCTTTTCATATTAACACTTCTGCTTTTAAAAATCAAACCTTTGTACTTGTGGGGTGTCATTTGCATTTGTGTGTTTCACAGATTCCCATCTGTCTTGTGGTATGGAAGCTGCAGAAGGAGAAAAATAAGTACTATTTCTCTTAAGTAACATTGTTGCTGTTTCTGTTGTTCAGTTGCTAAGTCGTGTCCGACTCTGTGATCCCATGAACTGCAGAACGCCAGGCTTCTCTGTCATCGCTGTCTCCCTGAGTTTCCTCAAACTCATGTCCACAGAGTCAGTGATGCCATCCAACCATCTCATCTTTTATCACCCGCTTCTCCTCTCGCCCTCAATTTTTCCCAGCATCAGGGTCTTTCCCAGTGAGTTGGCTCTTTTGCATCAGAACCAGTCCACATACACAGTGGGCCCTCTGCATCCACAGTTTCTGTATCTGCAGATTCAACCAACTGTGGATCCAAATAAAACCATTTTTTTAAGGATATCAGAAAGTTCCAAGAAGCAAAACTTGGAATTTGCTGTGCAGACACTGTTTATATAACATTTACATTGTATTTACCACTTATGTAGCAGTTCAGAGCTTCCCTGGTGGCTCAGACAGTAAAGAATCCACCTCCAATGCTGTGGGAGATGTGGGATACACTGTGTTAGGTATGATGAGTAATCTAGAGCTGATTTAGAGTATATGGAGGATGTTCATAGGTCATATGCAAATGTCACACCATATTATATAAGCAATTGAGTATGTGAAGATTTTAGTAACCCAGGATGTCCTGGAACCAATTCCCTTAGAGATAAGGGGGGAAGACTGTAATAGCAAAATAAGAAGACTCAGAGTCGGTTTGTTGGTTGGTTTTGAAAGCTGAACATGTAAAATAATTATATAAATGTAATTAAAAGTAATTTTTAAAAACATTCGTACTTAATTCTTAAGTATTTGCTTAATACTCAAACAAAATAATAATGTAAGAATGAACACATTAAAGAGCTTTCTCTTTCAGGAAAACCTGAGATAAAAGACCTCTCCCAAGGAGGACCCTGAGAACCTGGAAGAATTCATGGATCTAAAGAATCAACAGATTCCAAGGACATTAAATTACACCTGGCAATTCAGACTCCAGAATGGACAGTGCAGCCAGCCCAGTGCCTTCAGGTGTGCTGGGTGAACACAGGCTTGCAGAGCAGCACAGGGAGGGCCCCTGGCATCCACGTGCTCTTCAGGTGGAGACATCTGAGCGCCCTGGAATCGGACTTAACACTGACTCGGGAGGTGGGCCCAGATAAGATCCTCTTCTCTTTCAAACCACACATTTTGGAATTCATGGAGAAAAAAATAGATAGAGTGACTGGGTAACTAAACCTGAGAATTCAGGAGCTCATCGATCAGTCAGCTACAGAGGTCTCTCTTTAAGTGCTGATCCAACCCTGACCTGTTTCGTCAATTACTATAACCCTTCAGTGGAGGTATAACCCAGAAGTGCCCTGCCATGTCCCTTGCGTCCTGTTTTTAGAAAAACTTTAAACTCCATAAGTTTAAAGAGAAAAAATTTAATCAGAGAAGTGAGAAACAAAGGAAAACAGTCAAGCAAGAGAGAAAGTTATAGTTTAGCCATGAAACAAAGTCAAGGACCTTTAGTCCTCCTCAAAGGCTATCACGTGTGTGTGTGCTCAGTTGCTTAGTTGTGTCCAATTCTTTGTGGCCCCATGGACTCTAGCCCAGCAGGCTCCTCTGCCCATGGAATTTTCCAGACAAGAACACTGGAGTGGGGTGCCATTCCCTACTCCAGGGAATCTTCCAGACCCATGCCTCTTGTGTCTCCTGCAATGGCAATGAAATTCGTTACCACTAGCGCCCCCTGGGAAGCTCCCTCAAGAGCTCTAGATAATCTTCTC
Organism: Moschus berezovskii; assembly: GCF_049115385.1. Lineage (NCBI taxonomy): Eukaryota > Metazoa > Chordata > Mammalia > Artiodactyla > Moschidae > Moschus > Moschus berezovskii. The sequence continues at coordinate 16,348,559 of NC_142482.1, read as the reverse complement.
AGCTGTATATTCTGAGCTCCTTTGCAGACACTGAAACGGCCACCAGGTGGAAGAGTTAACTGCATGCTGATCACCAGCACGTGGACCCCAGGATGACTGGAGCCAGAAGACTGAGATGTCTGACTGGTTACCTAACACCAACCAGAGAGTGTTGCACAAGCTGATGATGCGCACACCCTGCTATCCTCTCCCTCACCCTGTCTTTAAGAACGTTTCTCTGAAAGCCACTGGGGAACTGGGTCTTCTGAGCATCAGAGGACCACACACTCCTTGCTTTCCTTGCTTGGTGCCTGCAATAAGCGCTTCACCTTACTTCACTTTACTCCACCACAACCATGTCTCAGCAGATTGGCTTTACTGTGAATGGGCGAGTGGACCGAGTTTGGTTCCATTATAGAAGGAGCTGGCCACAGCTGAGTCTGCAGAAGAACGCTGTCTAAGACCCACTTAAGACTATAAGACAAACCTGAAGGATGTCAGGAAACCAAACCAGTAGCCTGGAAAAGCTGAGAATAGTTTCCCACTATAGAAATAAAGAAGCCAACAGAGGATAAACACAAAGGTAGGCATTACTAACGGAGAAGGCACTGGCAAGCCACTCCAGTACTCTTGCCTGGAAAATCCCATGGACGGAGGGGCCTGGTAGGCTGCAGCCCGTGGGGTCGCTAAGGGTCGGACACAACTGAGTGACTTCACTTTCACTTTTCACTTTCACACATTGGAGAAGGAAATGGCAACCCACTCCAGTGTTCTTGCCTGGAGAATCCCAGGGATGGGGGAGCCTGGTGGGCTTCCGTCTATGGGGTCACACAGAGTCGGACACGACTGAAGTGACGCAGCAGCAGCAGCAGCAGCAGCAGGCATTACTAACTTTTTACATTAGCACAATTGATGTGATCCCCACACCAAGCAACGTTAGTATCACCTGGGAACTTGTTAGAAATGCTAATTTTTATTCTCCGCCACGGACCTATTGGATCAGAAACTTTGGGGAATGGGGGAGGACAGCAATCTGAGGTGTCAGGAGCCCTCCAGGTGATTCTTATAAATGCTGACATTTGAGAACCATCAGCACAGACTACAAAGAAAGAGATTAAACTCCAAGCCATTTTTAAAAGAATCTCATTCACAGTTTATGTAATAAGTAAATGTTGGAAATTTAAAGTAAAAGATGTAAAATCTTATACAATCACATGGTACTGATACGTTTGAAATTACCTATAGATGGGAGCCGAAAAGTGAACTATTTATAACTGATATCATAAAGCTTTCATAAGGCTAGAATGTTTTCTTAAATCTCTTAAATGTACTCTTAACTAGGAAATAATAGAATCAATATTATGTTATATTGTATTTATTATTATTTTGGCTGATTTACTTTTTTAAAGAAGTCAATAAAATTTTCAAAGTTTCCCCTCGTAAAACTAAACTTAATGAGGAAAAATTCAAGTACCAATTCCTTGTGTTTGAGAAGAATATGCTGGGCTTAAGAAGAAAATACAGCTGGGAGCAGACAGCTGGAATGACCCACATACTGAGTTTAATGAACAAACCATATTAAATCAGACATGCAACTTCTAGCTCACAAAATGAGTGAAATTCGTCTGAATAATTGCGCTTTCCTGGTGATGGAGCTTGATCCTGATTCTGAATCGCAGGGCATATCTGATAAGAAAGGAAATGGGTGGAGATGAAGTAAACAGTCAGCTAGCAGACCACTGGAGCGAGGAAATGAAAAGGACGGGAGCCTCACCGAGAAACGCTCTGGTAACAAGAGCTGAAGAGAGAGGCCGTCAACACCTCAACTGAATGACAAGCTGTCAGGTAGGCATGAACCAAAAGGCAGATAAGTTAGCAAATGAAATCTCCCCCTGAAGTTGACTAAAGCCTGATGAAAAAAAATAATAATAAATGCAAAGTTTGCCATGGGAGGTGGAGATCCTTAAGGAAACCCAGGAGAAACTGACATGTGAAATAAGCTGAATTAAGAGGAGGATATGCTTGTGGTTGGCGGGGGGGGGGGGGTGGTGAGGTGAAGACTGTGAGATATAGAGAACAGCAGACTCAGGAGCAAAGAATTGAGGAAACACAGGGTGAACTGCAGAATATGAAGTGGTCCCACTGAAACTAGATTGCTCCCCTCTGAAGACAACCTTGCCTCCCCAGTGGCTCAGCAGGAAGGAGTCTGCCTGCAATGCAGGAGATGCAGGAGACCCGGGTTCGATCCCTGGGTAGGGAAGATCCCCTGGAGAAGGAAATGACAACCCACCCCAGTATTCTTGCCTGGAGAATTCCATGGGCAGAGGAGCCTGGTCGGTGATAGTCCATGGGATTGCGAAGAGTCAGACGGGACTGAGTGACGAACACTTTCACTTTCACAAATCTATGCCCATGGTTCACTACTCACAGCTCCCCAAGTGGGTGGCACAGGAAGCCTGTGAGTTTCCACTCCAGCTCATGTAACTTGATTAACTGACAAATGATATAAAAGTGAGTACCATGGAACAAAATGCATTCTGATAAACTGTAAGCAAGAAGAACAGAACCACTCACACATACTTCTTATTTACCTGTTGTTAGCCTAATTTCTCAGAGAAGGCAATGGCAAGCCACTCCAGTACTCTGGCCTAGAAAATCCCATGGATGGAGGAGCCTGGTAGGCTGCAGTCCGTGGGGTCGCTAAGGGTCGGACACGACTGAGCGACTTCACTTTCACTTTTCACTTTCACACATTGGAGAAGGAAATGGCAACCCACTCCAGTGTTCTTGCCTGAAGAATCCCAGGGACGGGGGAGCCTGGTGGGCTTCTGTCTATGGGGTCGCACAGAGTTGGATACGATTGAAGTGACTTAGCAGCAGCAGCAGCCTAACTTCTAGCCTATTATTACTTTGAATCAGCCTATTAAAGATGGCTGATTAAAAAAAAGATCTAATGAGTAAATATGATAGATTTTTAAGCAAGTATTTATTTTGAAATAAACATTTGATTATTTCTAAATCTACCAGATTTATTCATAAAAGGCATAAATGATTACAAATCTTAAAAGAAAGTAACAAGTTGATGCTAATGATAGAAAAGCCCCCAGTAGAAGGAAAGGAGTACAAGGATGAGAAGTAGACAGAGCCACAAATGTATGTTTAGAGAGAGGAAGAACTCTCCCTGCCTGTGAAGGGACCAGAGCAGAGCTGGTTGAAGCTCTTGCGTTCATCATCGCAGCTGAAGGACCTGCACCGCAGGGCAACCGACCAGGCTTTCCTTCCCACCAGAGCAGGGCTGTGGAGCACAGACCTCTGCTTGACCAGAGACTTGGAAAACTTCTTACAAAATTTGAAAAGATAAAGGATAAATGAGACAGTATGGATATGTGTAGTCACTTGTATTCCTATTATGCATGGTCACACATTTTTGCATTTTGCCATCTTTTCTGCCAATGTTTCTCTAAGCATAACCATTGTGGGACCATGCTATGCTTCTGTGTGTATGACAATGGTGGCATATCTTTTTTATACAGTTTTTAAAAGTTACAGTCTACTTACAGTTATAACAAAATATTGACTCTATTCCCCATGTTGTACAATAATCCCTGTAGCCCTTCTTAATCCTAGTAGCTTGTACCTCTCACTCTCTCACCCCTATAATGCCCCCAACAGTAACCAAATATTTGTTTCTTCTGTGTATCTGTGACTCTGCTTCTTTTTTTAATATTCACTAGTTTGTCATATTTTGATTATGTATTATTATGTTGTATTTTCTCTGTCTGACTCTATGCACTTAGCATAATGTCCTCCAAGTCTATCTATGTCACTGCAAATGGTGATGAGCAGCTCAGTGGTTGGACCACAAACACACTCCAAAGCACATCCCAAAGCAAACTTGCACCAAAAAAAGGTAAAGGTCACTGTTTGGTGGCCGGGTGCCCATCTGATCCACTACAGCTTTCTGAATCCTAGTGAAACCTTATATCTGAGAAGTATGCTCAGCAAACGGATGAGATGCACCAAAAGCTGCAATGACTGTACCCAGCATTGATCAACAGAATGGTGGACCAATGAAGAATCGGTCAGCAATTCTTCTCCATGACAACACCCAACTGCATGTCACACAACCAATGCTTCAAAGTTGAAAGAATTTAGCTACAAAGTTTTGCCTCATCCACCATATTCAACTGACCTCTCACTAAAAAACAAATACTTCTTCAAGCATCTTGACAAATTTTTGCAGGGAAAATGCGTCCACAACAGGCAGGAGTCAGAAAATGCACTCCACAAGTTCACTGAATCCTGAAGCATGGATTTTTATGGTACAATTCAGTTCAGTCGCTCAGTCATGTTCAACTCTTTGTGACCCCATGGACTGAAGCCACCAGGCCTCCCGGTCCATCACCAACTCCTGGAGCTTGCTCAAACTCATGTCCATTGAGTCGGTGATGCCATCCAATCATCTCATCCTCTGTCATCCCCTTCTCTTCTGACCTTCAATCTTTCCTAGCACCAGGGTCTTTTCAAATGAGTCAGCTCTTCGCATCAGGTGGCCAAAGTATTAGAGTTTCAGCTTCAGCATCAGTCCTTCCAATGAACACCCAGGACTGATCTCCTTTAGGATGGACTGGCTAGATTGCCTTGCAGTCCAAGGGACTCTCAAGAGGCTTCTCCAATACCACAGTTCAAAAGCATCAGTTCTTCAGAGCTCAGCTTTCTTTATGGTCCAACTCTCACATCCATATATGACTACTGGAAAAACTATAGCCTTGACTAGATGGAACTTTTCTGGCAAAGTAATGTCCCTGCTTTTTAATATTCTGTCTAGGTTGGTCATAGCTTTTCTTACAAGGATCAAGTGTCTCTTAATTTCATGGCTGCAGTCAACATCTGTAGTGATTTGGGAGCCCCCCAAAATAAAGTCTGTCACTGTTTCCACTGTTTCCCTATTTGCCATGAATTGATGGAACTGGATGCCATGACTTTCATTTTTTGAATGTCGAGTTTTAAGCCAGTTTTCTCATTTTCATCAAAAAGTTCTTTGCTTTCTGCCGTAAGGATGGTCATCTGTGTACATGAGGTGATTGATATTTCTCCCAGCAATATTGATTCCAGCTTGTGCTTCATTCAGTCCAGATTCCTCATGATGTTCTCTGCATATAAGTTAAATAAGTGGGTAACAATATACAGCCTTGAAGTACTCCTTTCCCAATTTGGAACCAGTCTGTTTTTCCAAGTCCAGTTCTAGCTGTTACTTCTTGACTTGCATACAGGTTTCTCAGGAGGCAGGTCAGGTGGTCTGGTATTCCCATCTCTTGAAGAAATTTCCAGTTTGTTGTGATCTGCACAGTCAAAGGCTTCGGTGTAGTCAATAAAGCAGAAATAGATATTTTTCTGGAATTCTCTTGCTTTTTTGATGATCCAATGGATGCTGGCTCTTTGATCTCTGATTCCTCTACCTTTTCTAAATCCAGCTTGAAAAACTAGAAGTTAATGGTTCACGTACTGTTGAAGCCTAACCTGGGGAATTTTGAGAATTACTTTGCTAGTGTGTGAGATGAGTACAGTTGTGCGGTAGTCTGAGAATTATTTGGCATTGTCTTTCTTTGGGATTGAAATGTGGTCACAGTCCTGTGGCCACTGCAGAGTTTTCCAAATTTGCTGGCATATTGAGTGCAACATTCTCAGCATCATCTTTTAGGATTTGAAATAACTCAACCGGAATTCCATCACCTCCACTAGCTTTGTTTGTAGTGATGCTAAGACCCACTTGACTTCGTATTCCAGGATGTCTGGCTCTAGGTGAGTGATCACACCATCATAGTTTTCTGGGTCATGAAGATCCTTTTTGTATAGTTCTTCTGTGTATTCTTGCCACTCTTCTTAATATCTTCTGCTTCTGTTAGGTCCATACCATTTCTGTCCTTTATCGAGCCCATCTTTGCATGAAATGTTCCCTCGGTATCTCTAATTTTATTGAGTAGATCTCTTGTGTTTCCCATTCTCTTGTTTTCCTCTATTTTTCTGCACTGATCACTGAAGAAGACTTTCTTATCTCTCATTGCTATTCTTTGGAACTCTGCATTCAAATGAGTATATCTTTCCTTTTCTCCTTTGCCTTTAGCTTCTCTTCTTTTTTCAGCTATTTGTAGGGCCTCCTCAGACAGCCATTTTCCATTTCTTTTTCTTGGGAATGGTCTTGATCACTGCCTCCTGTACAATTTCACAAATCTCCATCTATAGTTCTTCAGGCACTCTATCTATAAGATCTAGTCCCTTGAATCTATTTGTCACTTCCACTGTATAATCATTAAGGGATTTGATTTAGGTCATACCTGAATGGTCGAGTGGTTTTCCCTACTTTCTTCAATTTAAGTCTGAATTTGGCAATAAGGAGTTCATGATCTGAGCCACAGTCAGCTCCTAGTCTTGTTTTCACTAACTGTGTAAAGCTTCTCCATCTTTGGCTGCAAAGAATATAATCAATCTGATTTCAGTATTGACCATCTGGTGATGTCCATGTGTAGAGTCTCCTCTTGTGTTGTTGAAAAAGGGTGTTTGCTATGACCAGAGCATTCTCTTGACAAAACTCTATTAGCCTTTGCCCTGCTTCATTCCGTGCTCCAAGGCCAAATTTGCCTGTTACTCCAGGTGTTTCTTGACTTCCTACTTTTGCATTCCAGTCCCCTATAATGAAAAGGACATCTTTTTTGGGTGTTAGTTCTAAAAGTTCTTGTAGGTCTTCATAGAACCATTCAACTTTAGCTTCTTCAGCATTACTGGTTGGGGCATAGGCTTGGATTACTGTAATATTGAATGGTTTGTCTTGGAAATGAACAGAGATCATTCTGTCATTTTTAAGATTGCATCCAAGTACTGCATTTTGGACTCTTTTGTTGACCATGATGGCTACTCCATTTCCTCTAAGGGATTCCTGCCCACAGTAGTAGATATAATTATCATGAGTTAAATTCACCCATTCCAGTCCATTTTAGTTCACTGATTCCTAGAATGTCTACTATTCCTAGAATGCCATCTCCTGTTTGACCACTTCCAATTTGCCTTGATTCATAGACCTAACATTCCTGGTTCCTATGCAAGATTGCTCTTTACAGCATCGGACCTTGCTTCTATCACCAGTCACATCCACACCTGGGTGTTGTTTTTGCTTTGGCTCCATACCTTCCTTCTTTCTGGAGTTATTTCTCCACTGATCTCCAGTAGCAAATGGGCACCTACCAACCTGGGGAGCTCATATTTCAGTGTTATATCATTTTTTGCCTTTTCATACTGTTCATGGGGTTCTCAGGGCAAGAATTCTGAAGTGGTTTGCCATTTCTTGCTCCAGTGGACCGCATTTTGTCAGAACTCTCCACCATGATCCATTCATCTTGGGTGGCCCTACACAGCATGGCTCATAGTTTCATTGAGTTAGACAAGGCTGTGGTCCATGTGGCAAGAATACGCAGAAGAACTATACAAAAAAGATCTTCACAACCAAGATAATCACGATGGTGTGATCACTCATCTAGAGCCAGACATCTATGGAGGTGATGGAATTCCAGTGGAGCTATTTCAAATCCTGAAAGATGATGCTGTGAAAGTGCTGCACTCAATATGCCAGCAAATGTGGAAAACTCAGCAGTGGCCACAGGACTGGAAAAGGTCAGTTTTCATTCCAATTCCCAAGAAAGGCAATGCCAAAGAATTCTCAAACTACCATACAATTGCACTCATCTCACACGCTAGTAAAGTCATGCTCAAAATTCTCCAAGCCAGGCTTCAGGAATATGTGAACCGTGAACTTCCGGATGTTCAAGGTGGTTTTAGAAAAGGCAGAGGAACCAGAGATCAAATTGCCAACATCCGCTGGATCATGGAAAAAGCAAGAGAGTTCCAGAAAAACGTCTGTTTCTGCTTTATTGACTATGCCAAAGACTTTGACTGTGTGGATCACAATAAACTGTGGAAAATTCTGAAAGAGATGGGAATACCAGACCACCTGACCTGCCTCTCGAGAAAAATATGTGCAGATCAGGAAGCAACAGTTAGAACTGAACATGGAACAACAGACTGGTTCCAAATAGGAAAAGGAGTACGTCAAGTCTGTATATTGTCATCCTGCTTATTTAACTTCTATGCAGAGCACATCATGAGGAACACTGGACTGGAAGAAGCACAAGCTGGAATCAAGATTGCTGGGAGAAATATCAATAACCTCAGATATGCAGATGACACCACCCTTATGGCAGAAAGTGAAGAGGAACTCAAAAGCCTCCTGATGAAAATGAAAGAGGAGAGTGAAAAGGTTGGCTTGAAGCTCAACATTCAGAAAACAAATATCATGGCATCTGGCCTCTTGTTGAAAGTGAAAGAGGAGAGTGAAAAAGTTGGCTTGAAGCTCAACATTCAGAAAACTAAGATTGTGGCATCTGATCCCATCACTTCATAGCAAATAGACGGGGAAACAGACTTTATTTTGGGGGCTCCAAAATCACTGTAGATGCTGATTGCTGCCATGAAATTAAAAGACGCTTACTCCTTGGAAGGAAAGTTATGACCAGCCTAGTTCAGTTCAGTTCAGTTCAGTCACTCAGTCGTGTTCGACTCTTTGCGACCCCATGAATCACAGCATGCTAGGCCTCCCTGTCTATCCCCAACTCCCGGAGTTCACTCAAACTCATGTCCATCGAGTCGGTGATGCCATCCAGCCATCTCATTCTCGGTCGTCCATGTCTCCTCCCACCCCCAATCCCTCCTATCATCAGAGTCTTTTCCAGTGAGTCAACTCGTCGCATAAGGTGGCCAAAGTATTGGAGTTTCAGCTTTAGCATCAGTCCTTCCAATGAACACCCAGGATTGATCTCCTCTAGAATGGACTGTTTGGATCTCCCTGCAGTCCAAGGGACTCTCAAGAGTCTTCTCCAGCACCACAGTTCAAAAGCATCAGTTCTTCGGTGATCAGCTTTCTTCACGTCCAATTCTCACATCCATACATGACCACGGGAAAAACCATAGCCTTGACTAGATGGACCTTGGTTGGCAAAGTAACATCTCTGCTTTTTAATATGCTATCTATGTTTTTCATAACTTTCCTTCGAGACAACATATTAAAAAGCAGAGACATTACTTTGCCAATATAGGTCTGTCTAGTCAAGGCTATGGTTTTTCCAGTGATCATGTATGGATGTGAGTGTTGGACTGTGAAAAAAGCTGAGCGCCGAAGAATTGATGCTTTTTAACTGTGGTGTTGGAGAAGACTCTTGAGAGTCCCTTGGACTGCAAGGAGATCCAACCAGTCCATTCTAAAGGAGATCAATCCTAGGTGTTCATTGGAAGGACTGATGCTAAAGCTGAAACTCCAATACTTTGGCCACCTCATGTGAAGAGTTGACTCACTGGAAAAAACTCTGATGCTGGGAGGGATTGGTGGAGGAGAAGGGGACGACAGAGAATGAGATGGCTGGATGGCATCACCGACTCGATGGACATGAGTTTGAGTGAACTCCGGAGTTGGTGATGGACAGGGACGCCTGGTGTGCTGTGATTCATGGGGTCGCAAAGAGTGAGACACGACTGAGTGACTGAACTGTGGTCCATGTAATCAGTTTGATTAGTTTTCTGTGATTGTGGTTTTCATCCTGTCTGCTGTCTGACAGATAAGGATAAGAGACTTATGGAAGCTTCCTGTTGGGAGAGACTGACTGGGGGGGAAACTGGGTCTTGTTCTGATGGGCGGGGCAATGCTCAGTTAATCTTTAATCCTATTTTCTGTTGATGGCTGTGTTCCCTCCCTGTTGCTTGACCTGAGACCAGACTGCTAAGTCACTTCAGTCGTGTCCGACTCTGTGCGACCCCGTAGATGGTAGCCCACCAGGCTCCGCCGTCTCTGGGATTCTCCAGGCAAGAACACTGGAGTGGGCTGCCATTTCCTTCTCCAATGCATGAAAGTGAAAAGTGAAAGTGAAGTCGCTCAGTCGTGTCCGACTCTTCGCGACCCCATGGACTACAGCCTACCAGGCTCCTCCACCCATGGGATTTTCCAGGCAAGAGTACTGGAGTGGATTGCCATTGCCTTCTCCGAGACCAGACTATGGCGGAGGTGATGAAGATGCTGCTGACCTCCTTCAAAAGGTCCCACGTGTGCCCTGCAGGACTCAGTTCTGCAGACCCAGCAGCAGGCCACCGCTGACCCACGCCTCCGCCAGACTCCTGGACACTCGCAGCAAGTCCGGGTCAGTCTCTCGTGGGTCCCGGCTCCTTTCTCCTGGGTTCTGGTGCTCACATGGCTTTGTTTGTGCCCTCCCAGAGTCTGTTTCCTAGTCCTGTGGAAGTTCTGTAGTCAAATCCCACTGGCCTCCAGAGTCAAATTCCCTGGGGGTTCTCAGTCCCTTTGCCAGACCCTCAGGTTGGGAAATCTGTTTTGGGTCCTAGAACTTTCTTAACACTGTGAGAATTTCTTTGGTATAATTGTTCTGCAGTGTGTGGGTCATCTGCTCAGTGGCTCTATGGTGGGGTTAATGGTGACCTCCTCCAAGAGGGCTTGTGCCACAGGCTGGTGACCCAGGTCTGCTGCACCCAGAGCCCCTGCCCCTGTGACCAGCCACTGCTGACCGGTACCTCTGCAGGAGACACTCAGACACAGGTCTGGCTCAGTCTCTGGGGCCTCTGGGGCCTGGTTCACACAAGGTTTTGTTTGAGCCCTCCGAGTGTCTCTGGTGGGTCTGGGGTTTGACTCTAAGTGTGATTTTGCCCCTCCTACCATCGTATTGGCTTCTCCTTTGCCCTTGGATGTGGAGTATCTCTTTTTGGTGGGATCCAACATTCTCCTGTTGATGGTTTTTCAGCAATGAGTTGTAATTTTGGACTTCTCACAGGAGAAGATGAGTGCATGTCCTTCTACCCCACCTGTATTATTTATGGTACAGGAAAAAACAAACTTATATCTCATTAGCAAAAATGTGCTGATTGCAATTGTTCCTATTTTGATTGATAAAGATATATTTGAGCCTAGTTATAATGATTTAAAATTCACTGTCTGAAACCAAAATTATGTTTGCACTAATCTAACAGTTGTTAGGTATGTATTTGGAGCTAAGTTAACACTAGAGTAAAATCTGAATTACTATTTGTCAAGATTCCTTGTCTTTGAAATTTAAAAAAAAAAATTTTTTTCAGTTTTTCTCTCACCCTCAAAACACATATCCACTAAGCAATTCTTATATGGACAGTCTAGGCACAAAGAAAATGGTAATAATGGTTAATAAATTTACCGATGGCCTTGAAATACTACATTTTTAACACCAAAAAAAAAATTATTGTGACTGTCTCTAGACTTGGAGTTGAGGTGGCCTTTGTCATTTGTCTTTTTATTTTGATCTTTTAAAACCCAATAATGACTTTTGTATTATAATACTTTTTGTATTCAAATTTTAAGAGGTTCCTGTCTTTTAGGTGGAGCACTCCAGTTTCTAGATCATTCTTTCATGGTTTTTTCCTGATAAATCTTAAAATGAAAGTTTTTCTCCCTTAATCTCTTGGGATTATTTCTGGGCTTCTCTGAATATTGTTTAAAAAACTCCACGAAATATTTATTTTGTCTGATTTTACTTCAACATAATTTCAGCAACTCTGAGACTTTTTGGAAGAAAATAACAATAAATGGAAAAATAAGTTTAATGAGAAAATTCAGAATTTCAAAAATCTTATCCACAAAGACCCAAGGAACTTTCCATTCTAGGGAGTCTTGGGATAAACTGAAAATAAATACTTCATTGTAACCACCAGAGGGCAATGCACTCTAAAGAATGGCCTTGGGCGATTTTTTAAAGATGAAGCCCAATTTACTTTATCTTCAAGATCAAATTTATATAAGAATAACATTAGATTACAAATTTATTTTAAACCCTGTAATGATTACAAAATATAGTTCTGCTATTAGCCACATAACATTTATTTAGCATATTTACAGAAATATAGACACCAGTGAATTATCCTCATTACCCGTTGAAATGTTCCTGCACATTGGGGAAGGCCTGTTTAAAACCAGAAGTCGCTGTGCACAGGTGAGAACCCCATGGAGACAGGAACTGTCCTGTGAACCAGCTGTGTCTTCAGTACACGTGTGTGTGCACTAAGTCACTTCACTTGTGTACAGTTCTTTACAACCCCATGGACTGTACCCCTCCAGGCACCTCTGTCTGTGGAATTTTCCGAGCTAGAATACTGGAGTGAATTGCCATTTTCTATTCCAGGGGATCTTCCCAACATTGTTCGAACCTGCATCTCACGTCTCCTGCATTGGCAGGCGGGTTCTTTACTACTAGCATCACCTGGAAAGCTCAGTATATGTATTAGGTTCCAGTTTATAGTGACAATCCAATAAATATTTGATGAAGAAAAAAGTTAAATTACTAGTTTGAGCCCTTCTCAACCGGTACTCTCCCTAGGCGCCTGTCCTGGACCCTGCACTTTAAAGGCCTATCTTGTTCTCTTCTAGCTGAGCCCTCTCGTCTGTCTGGGACCACCTCCCTGCTTCCCACGGTCACTGTAACCCGGGATCCCTCTTTGACCTCATACTCTGGTGCCTCAGAGAGAGAATCACTAGCATGCATGTCCAGGGCCTCCAAGCCCATCTCCCCCAGGGTTGGTTATCCTTATGAGAGTGGATACCCCAGACCCAGAGGCTAGTTGATAGGAAGCTATTTCTTTGGAATGTGGACAGAATTTCACTGTGAGGTGAAATTTAGGTATGAGGGAAATTGAAGGAGAATTTTATCTCTTTATTCCTTTATTTCTGGATTGCATAAGTTTTAAATAATAACAGATTAACTGTACATTCTTTAAAACACAGAGGGGCAGTTATAGGATGTAGAACCAACTTGACTATGTGGTGGTTTGGATGGCAGGTTAGAAGCAATGAGTGACCTGTGCCTGCAGTCCAGGCTTGGGGGCCTGGGTGAATAACAACATCATCAAATGAAGTGAGGAATTCAAGAAGAGGAGCGGGCTTGGGGGTACAGGCTGAAAACGGCAAGGTCCCTGAGGAACAAGTCGTGTGCAGGACCTGTGTAACGGCCGTGCAAATATCCGGAAGGCAGTCAGAAGTAGTCCTGGAGTCTCAGGTGGACGCTTTAGACTCGTCACACCTTTAGAGGCATCTGTGTAGAGCTGATAATATAAGCAAGGAGCCCACCCCGGAAAAGTATGAAAGTACAAGGAGAATAAGACAAAACTTGGTACCCTGGGAAACATTTCATAAGAGAAGAAGAGTGAACAGGCAGGCAGAAGGATGAGCAGAGAAACCAGAGAGAATGTCAGTAAGAACCAAGGAGTGTCAAGTGGAGCAGGGAACGCCCCTGTGACACGTGCTCACAAGACTGTCTGCACGTGATCTACAGGAGGTCACGCCAGGGGCTGGGCAGGGTGAGGTCCCAGTGCTGCAGGCTGAGCAGGGAATGGGAGCTTGGGAAGCACAGCTGGTGATCACATGTAAGTTTTCAAGACGTCTTTCCTGAGAAGATAAATACAGAAATAGTGTAGTTGTAGAGTGTAGAGACTTTGAAGACTACTTTCAAATATGGCCTCAATTTCTAGTCTTTTCCTTTACCCAAAACTACCAAGATCTATCTTGAAGGGCTGCCAATTAGAAGGCAAACATTACACAGTGAATTATGTTCAATATCCTATAGTAAATCATAATGGAAAAGAATATAAATCCATATTATATAAATATATGTATGTTGTAACAATCACTTTGCTGCATAGAAAAAACTAATACAACATTGAAAATCACCCATATTTCAACAACAGCAAAACACTTTAAAAAAGAACTCAAGCATTAAACAAAGTAACAGTTTCATGCTCACAAGCAATATATTCACTTCTATGAATGTGAACTTCCAAATACTGCATTTCTTGGACTGTAAATCTAGTAACTGAAGTTCCAGTTATTGACCAGATAATCACACTGCTGAGGGTTCTAACAGTGAGAAGTAAGTTGATATGCAAATTTGGTAATGCAGAGTCAGAGGATGGTAAAAGCATCCTTAGGAAAGTCAAAAGAAATGTATACTGCCCAAAGTTTTTTATTCCCTTTGGCAGCCTCATCCAGGCTACTTCAGGTTTGATACTGATTTATGCCAACTTGACTTTAGTGGATTCATTGTTGGTCTAATGCAGAGTCTCCCTTTGGCTTAGATTGCAGACTCCCCCCCCACACCCAGCAGCATTGTTCTCACTCTCACACCAGCCCCACCAGGAGCTCACTGTTACCTAAAGTGAGGTCCCACCGCTCACAGCTCTAAAGTCAATACACTGGAGGCAAGATTGGTGGAAAGGAAAGCTTGCTTTATTTCAGAGGCTGGCAACCTAGGTAGAGAGCGAATACCTGTCCAGAGGCCAAATGCCCCCCACTGACCATCAGTGGGCAAGAGCTTTTATAGTCAGAGGGAGGGGGCTACAGGCAGAAATAGGACAATCAGCTCTGACAGTCATCTTGAAGTTGGTGATTTGTAATCTGGTCAGCATCATCTTGATTGCTCTTAAGTACAGTTAGTCTTTAGTTCCAGGGTTGATTTGTTCCCATTGCTTTGATGCCAGTTCTCAGAATTGTGGCAATTTAAAGCTATGACACACCTAGACAGTGTGTTAAAAGCAGAAACATCACTTTGCCAACAAAGCTCTGTGTAGTCAAAGCTATGGTTTTACCAGTAGTCATGTATGGATGTGAGAGTTGGACCATAAAGAAGGCCAAGCACTGAAGAATTGATGCTTTCAAACTGTGGTACTAGAGAAGACTCTTGAGAATCCCTCAGACAGCAAGGAGATTAAACCAGCCAACCCTAAAGGAAATCAACCCTGAATATTCACTGGAAGGGCTGATGCTGAAGCTCCAATACTTTGGCCACCTAATGTAAAGTGTTGACTCATTTGAAAAGACCCTGATGTTGGGAAAGATTGAGGGCAGGAGGAGAAAGGGACAACAGCAGATGAGATGGTTGGATGACATCACTGACTCAATGGACATGAGTTTGAGCAAGCTCCGGGAGTTGGTGATGGATAGGGAAGCCTGGTGTGCTGCAGTCCATGGGGTCGCAAAGAGTCAGACATGACTGAGCAACAGAACAACAACAATGTCATGGCCTTCTCTGGTCATCATGTAGTTTACTTCTCCACCTGGTGGGAGTTTCAGTATCTATAAAACGGCTCAAAGGATATGGCTCTGAATGTTATCTACAGCTCTTGAGGAGGAACTAAAGTTCCTTGACTTTGCTTAATAACTGTTATAATAATATGCTGTGTTGTGCTCTTCTAAGTCACTCAGCACATGGACTGTAGCCCGCCAGGTTCCCCTGTCCATGGGGATTCTCCAGGCAAGAATACTGGAATGGGTAGCCTTTCCCTTCTCCAGGGGATCTTACCAACCAAGGGATCGAACCCAGGTCTCCTGCATTGCAGGCGGATTCTTTACACTCTAAGCCACCAGGAAAGCACTATTATTATTTCGTCCTATTTGACTGCCTTCCTTTGAGTCTGCATTTTCTCACTTCATCTATTAAGCTTATTCTTTGGATAAAGTTTTTCTATAGACAAAAGGTAGACAGAGGACGTGGGGGCGAGGGGCACGTCCAAAGAGTCCTGCTCTGTCCCATTACAACCTGAGGGGCTGACACCCTGTGAGCCCCAGACACAGCCCACAGCAGCTCCAGAGGAAGCAAGGCTGCGAACTACATGTAATCTGAGTCAAAGGGAACATCCTGAGAAATTAAACCTCAAGCTCTCCTTGGAGCTGTTTTGTTTGTCTATTTGTACCCCTGTGAGATTCTCCCTTCCAATTTTTTAAAATATCCAATTATGTGCTCACAATGTCCAACCACTCTCCCTACCCCCCCTTGGCCTGCTAGCCCAGGGTCCTAAATCTGGTTCATACCATCCAAGTTGCCCTCAATGAAGGACAGGGGTCCCAGCAGACAGTTGGAGGGAGACATGGGCCTCCTTTCCTGAGTGTGTCCCTCTGGGTGAGTTGAGGGAGGCCAGCTGGTATCCCAGGCCTCGCAGGGTCATTAGAGTCCTCTGTTTGGGCACCAGGCTGCAGGCAGCCCTGTTAGACATCGGATACGCCTCTCCAGGATAAAGACAGGCTATCAGACAGTTTTGTTCAAAACATTTGCACCTATAAGGGAAGCACAAAACAGTTTCCTAACTGTCCTCAGCTTAATCTGGGAAGTGCTGCCCCTGATACTGTGACTTACATTATTAAACAGCAGTAACTGCACTTCTCAAGGGTGGATCCCTTAGAAAAGAAGAAGTTTGGTGATAATTGTTCTACTGAGACCTCAGTAAATCCCTTTGCCAAATACCCTTTTTCTCAATTTCTCTCTGGGGGAAGTAGGGGTCTATTTCTGCTATTTCTGCTTATTTCATTTTGGAAAAAGGACCACCATCCAACATGATACAACCCTAGGACACCAGCTGACCCATTCAGTACCTCCCTGAGCTGTCTGATTTTGCTGTATGCCAAATCTTCTCACTGCAGCATTCAATGTAGAATGAAGGATGGTTTGCTGGAAGATATTCTGGTGTGTTTCTACAGCACATGCGATTCGACGCAACGTGTGTTCAGTTATTTATTCAACACACCCATTGTAGAGTGTCTTGCAGTGGGTGTGGGAGATGTGACCGGCACAGGGAGAGACAGAAGTGAGTTAGATCCCTGCCCCTGCAGAGCTTAGGAAAGGACATCGCCAGTCCCTGTGGTGTGACTGGAGCCCTGATAGGAGGCCACACAAGAGCCATGAGGGGAAGAGACTGAACCCCAGTTTGAGGACACACTGGAGGGCCTCCTAGAGGAGGCATCACAAGTGGAGTCTAGGAGGAGTTATTATTCAGATGCCAAGTCCTGTTCAACTCTTGGACTGCAGCACGCCAGGCTTCCCTGACCTTCACTATCTCCCACAGCTTACTCAAATTCATGTCCACTGAGTCAGAGATGCCATCCAGCCATCTCATCCTTGGTCGTCCCCTTCTACTCCTGCCTTCATTCTTTCCCAGCATCAGGGTCTTTTTCCAATGAATCATCTCTTCACATCAGGTGGTCAAAGTATTGTAACTTTAGCTTCAGCATCAGCCCTTCCAGTGAATACTCAGGGTTGATTTCCTTCAGGATGGACTGGTTTGATCTCCTTGCTCTCCAAGGCACTCTCAAGAGGCTTATCCAGCACCATAGTTCAAAAGCATCAGTTCTTTGGCTTTCAGACTTCTTTGTGGTCCACCTCTCACATCCATACTGAAAAAATCAAAGCTTTGACCAGTTGGACCTTTGGCAGCAAAGTGATGTCTCTGCTTTTTAATGTGCTGTCTAGTTTTGTCATAGCTTTCCTTTAAAAGAGCAAACATCTTTTAAATTTCATGGCTGTAGTCACCATCTGCAGTGATTTTGGAGCCCAAGAAAATAAAGCCTTTCACTGTTTCCATTGTTTCCCCAACTATTTGCCTTGAAGTGATGGGACCAGATGCCATGATCTTAGTTTTCTGAATGTTGAGATTTAAGCCAGCTTTTTGACTCTCCTCTTTCACCTTCATCAAGAGACTCTTTAGTTCTTCTTCACTTTCTGCCATAAAGGTGGTGTCATCTGCATATCTGAGGTTATTGATATTTCTCTGGACAATCTTGATTCCAGCTTGTGCTTCATCCAGTCCAGTGTTTCTCATGATATACTCTGCATATAAGTTAAATAAGCAGGGTAACAATATACAGCTTTGACATACTGCTTTCCCAATTTGGAACCAGTCTGTTGTTCCATGTCCAGCTCTAACTGTTGCTTCTTGACCTGCATACAGAATTCTCAGGAGGCAGGTCAGGTGGTCTGGTATTCCCATCTCTTTCAGAATTTTCCACATTTTATTGTGATCCACATAGTCAAAGGCTTTGACATAGTCAATAAAGCAAAAGTAGATGATTTTCTGGAACTCTCTTGCTTTTTCGATGGTCCAGTGGATGTTGGCAATTTGATCTCTTGTTCCTCTGCCTTTTTTAAATCCAACTTAAACATCTGGAAGTTCAAGGTTCACACACTGTTGAAGCTTGGCTTGGAGAATTTTGAGCTTTTCTTTGCTATTGTGTGAGATGAGTGCAATTGTGGAGTAGTTTGAATATTCTTTCAAATGTGACATTGCCTTTCTTCGGGATTGGAGTGAACACTGACCTTTTCCAGTCCTGTAGCCACTGCTGAGTTTTCCAAATTTGCTGGCATATTGAATGCAGCACTTTCACAGCATCATCTTTCAGGATCTGAAATAGTTCAACTGGAATTCCATCACCTCCACTAGCTTTGTTCATAGTGATACTTCCTAAGGCCCATTTGACTTCACATTCCAAGATGTCTGGCTCAAGATGAGTGATCCCACCATCGTGGTTATCTGGGTCATGAAGATCCTTTTTGTATAGTTCTTCTGTGTATTCTTGCCACCTCTTCTTAATATCTTCTGATTCTGTTAGGTCCATACCATTTCTGTCCTTTTTTGTGGCTATCTTTGCATGAAATGTTCCCTTGGTATCTCTAATTTTCTTGAAGAGATATCTAGTGTTTCCAATTCTATTGTTTTCCTCAATTTCTTTCCACTGATCACTAAGGAAGGCTTTCTTATCTCTCCTTGCTATTCTTTGGAAGTCTGCATTCAAATAGGTATATCTTTCATTTTCTCATTTGCCTTTAGCTTCTCTTCTTTTCTCAGCTATTTGTAAGGCCTCCACAGACAGCCATTTATACCTGAATAGCTAGTGTTTTTCCCTACTTTCCACAAGTGGCATAAGTCCTAGAAGGAGGAGTCAGAGTTATTTTGGTTCTGGTGGGGGGATAAGCTGATAAGATTATAAAGGCACAGTGAACAAACTGAAAATGGCTTCCTATCACTGGAAAACCAAACTTCAGGTGAGCAATTTTCCTTAAATAAACTTGGAATGTGTAACCAATATTAATCTGTTTAAGGGGGAAAGTCAGAGGTCGAATCTGTGAACAGAATGATTGTATCTGGTCTGAGAAGTCCAGAAATTTTACAAGTAAAATTTGGGGATTTGGATTGCTAAAACTCAGAAATTCTCATAGTAAGTTTTCTGAGATAAAAGGATATTTTAAATAACTTTTCATTTTCAAATAGTTTTAGATTTACAGAAAAAATAAGTAATCAGTACCCAGAGATTCCATATTGCCCACTCCGGTTTTCTTTATTTGTACTGAAATGGCAACCCACTCCAGTGTTCTTGCCTGGAGAATCCCAGGGACAGGGGAGCCTGGTGGGCTGCCGTCTATGGGGTCGCACAGAGTTGGACATGACTGAAGCAACTTAGCAGCAGCAGCAGCAGTATAGCATAATTGCTGTAATTAACAGGGTTCTATTGATGCACTGTTATATTAGTGAACATTTATACCTTTCCTTTGTTTCTCTAGTTGTTACCACATGTTCTTTTTCTGTCCTAGGATACCATCCGGGATCCCCCATGGTCTGTATATGTCCCCTCAGGCTCCTCATGGTTCTGACAGTTTCTTAGACTGTCCCTATGTGATGACAGCTGTGAGAAGCACTTGTCAGCTGCTTTGTAGCCTGTCCCTCAGTTTGGGTTTGTCTGTCATGGCGCGAGTGAAGTTGTGGGCTTTAGGAGGAGACATAAATTTTCCAATACAACATCTCATGGAGGGAAGGGCAAGGTGGCCTTTCTGAAGCTGGAGAGGGAGTGTAGTGCCCGTTATCTCACTGCCTGGCCTCATCCTCACTCTATCCTCTGCATCCTCATGCTCCTCGCCCTTTGCAGCCCCTGCACCAAAGCTGTCCCCGCCCCGTGCCTCTCCAGCTCCTCTCTGAGGGCCGCTTCCTCTGCCTCCCTCTCTCCCTGTCCATCCAGGCTCACCGGCTCTCCTTTGGATCCTGGACCCCAGAGCGGTCACTCCTGCCATTCTCCGCCTGGAGATGTCTCAGAACACATCCCAGAACCCCTGGTGGCCATCCAACCCCATTCACCTATATATACCTCCCTTCCAGATTTCTGATCCCCAGCAAATGTCAGCTCTCTTGAGAAGACTGCCTGCCACCCCTGCCAGAGCCTGGCTCTCAGAAAGCCAGATGCTTTGATCCTTGGTGCAGCTTGAGCCGTCCCTCAGACTGTCTGTCTCCAATTGCAATCAGGTGCTCATGCAGTTCTGTGATCAATGCCTACTCCCTCCTTTATCCGTAGGATATCAATACATGGGGGAGGACAGAAAACATGTCTATTTTCTTCATTCATTGTTGTCAGTGCCTTGTAGGACTGGTGGACCCTTTCTCCATCCCTGATGCCTGGAGGGAGGAATAGAGATAGGAAGACCATTGAAGCTGCCAGATCAGTCCTTTGACTTGACACAGCCACCATCTGGGATTCTTAAGATTGCAGCAGTGTCAGTTGAGGGATGACACCTCTGTTCTGGGCTGGGCTTCCAGTGGAATGGAAGAGGATACAGTTTACTAAAGGCATGTATGTGTTGGCCACTCAACTGTGTCCGACTGTTTGTGACCCCATGGACTGGAGCCCACCAGGCTCCTCTGTCCATGGAATTTTCCAGGCAAGAATACTGGAGTGGGGTGCCATTTTCTCCTCCAGGGGATCTTCCTGACCCAAGAATTGAACCTGGTTTCTCACAGTGCAAGCAGATTCTTTTTTTTTAAATTTGTTTATTTATTTTAATTGGAGGCTGATTACAATGTTGTGGTGGCTTTTGTCGTACATTAACATGAATCAGCCATGGGTGTACATGTGTCCCCATCCTGAACCCCCCTCCTACCTCCCTCCCCATCCCATCCCTCTGGGTCATCCCAGTGCACCAGCCCTGAGTGCCCTGTCTCATGCATCGAACCTGGACTGGCGATCTGTTTCACATGTGATAATATACATGTTTCAATGCCATTCTCCCAAACCATCCCACCCTTGCCTTCTCCCACAGAGTCTAAAGTTGTTCTTTACATCCGTGTCTCTTTTGCAAGCAGATTCTTTACTGTCTGCATCACCAGGGAAGACCTTACAAAGGGGAGGGGTTGGACAATTTGGAGTACAAGGAGAAAGAGAGATGGAATCAAGTGTTCCTAGTCCTGATGTTAAATGTGGAAAGCCTAATAAGGTGATTATCTACAAGCAAGGGCAATTTTTAGGTAACTCTCCCAGGGTCACACACAGCTGGTACATTTTCCAGTTCAGTAAGTCCCCTACATACAAACCTTCAAGTTGCATACTTTCAAAGATGTGAGCGTGTTGTTTGCATGTTAAGTTACATAAGTTAGCTTACATGCCTGGAATACTATGTCACATGTGCATCCTCTGTAGGTGGTTGTGCTTTTGTGTGCTCTACTGTCCAGTGCTAGAGTACTACTGTACAGTATATTTCAAGCCCAGAATGTCCCCAGACATCGCTGCATCATTTTATCAAGAAGGCAGATAGAACTGAATCCAGCAGGAAACCAGAGCCTGTGCCATCAGCATCAGGCATGAGTGAAATCACAGCCTCTCCTCCATCTCCTTCAGCTCCACCGTCTCCCAGCTCCTCTCCCTCCTCCATCTGTAACTCGTCTTGACTGTTCACTCGATGCCAGCCCCTGGATGCCAGCTGTTACATTGTGCTACTTACTGTATTTTTCGAGGTACTATACTGTAAGTTTAAAACGTGTGTGTGTGTGTGTGTTTGTTCTTTTATGTATTATTTCTGTGAAAAGTATTATAAACCACTACATTATAGTACTATATAGCCAATCATGTTATTTGGGCACCTGAGCTAGCTTCCTTTGACTTATGAACAAAGTGGACTTATGAGTGCAATCTCAGAAGGAAACATTCGTATGTAGGGGACTTACTGTGTATAAAGTTCAGTACTTCTCCCAAAGGGAGTGCATATTTGAAGGGGGCTTCAGAAATGATCTCTTTCGTCTTGTAACCGCAATATTAAATTAGCCTACTCATTTGGCAAAGACTGAGTCAGCCCTCTCTATACCAACCTGGATTCTTGTGGAGCAGTATTGTAGATGATAAAAGAAACAATAATGAAAGGATGATCAAATGGAAATATTCCTCTCACTTGCCTAATGTTAAAAGTCACTTAGTACTTTGTAAGTTCATGTTGATTCAGCCAAGTGGAATTGGGTTGCAAGAATTTGTGAATTCTCCTCATGGGGAAATTTGCTATCAAGGGGAGCTGGTATAAATATAACTTTGATTGGGTCTTGGAACAGAAAAAGGACATTAATGGAAGAACTGTTGAAACCCAAATAAAGCCTGTAGTTTATTTACTAGCATCGTACCAAGGTTTTTCTTCATTCTGGTGAATGCACCACGGTTGTGTAGGGTGTCAGCAAAGGAGAGTAAAAGACATACAAGGGCTTGCTGAAATGCCTTTGCGACTTTTGTGTAAATCTGAGATTATTCCAAATGATAAGTTATATAAAAATAAGCAAAAAAAAAAAAAGGATACTGATTTGTTTCATGGAACTTAAGTAGTTGAAATGCCTCCCAAGGAACTGGAACCATAAAAGAAGAATTAAACAGTGATAGTCACACACAAAATTTTTACCATCACCAACAACTGAAGAAATGCAAATCAACACAAGACAGAATGTATTTCCTTTGAAATCAGCCAGTATAAGAATAACCGATATTGAGCAGATTTGGGGGAAATGAACCTGTATGTACTGTGAGGGATGTTCATTGAATCGTTTTCTTTTTATTGCAGCTAATAGGAAATTCATCTCAACTGGGAATGGAGGGGACACTTTGGTTCAGGTGTTGGGAAAACTCAAGGTTAGGTCAAACTTTAAGGGAGGCCCGGCCCCAGTGAACAGAAATTCACCTTCTTTCCGCCTCTCTTCTCAGCTTCCTGTGATGTCCACTTGACCCGAAGTTGATACCTCATGTACCTCAACACTTCCAGCCATTTCCACAGCTCTGTTATTCTTCCTTTCCATCAAGGAGCCAAGAGAATGATTTTCCCAATCGTCCTGGGAAAGTAAATATTTCTCACCTCAGTGACGGTCCATCCACGAATGTTTACTCTGGCCAGAGGGTGGCTGCACAGAGGGAACCAATCTCTCCCACACTCTCTGGAGGAGACTGTCAGAGGGCTGGCCCATCAGAGGAAATGGGCAACACAGTCCCATGAAGGAAGTGTATCCATTAACTGAATTTTTATAGAAGCTTTTTTAAAATAAGGAATTTCAAACAAACCCAACTTTTTATTTCAAGTAGTCAAAGTTGTACAAAAATAAAAGGAATCATGGACAAGAGATATTCCGGTAATTTTATCCTAGAAAAAAACGTGAAATAATCTAAATTCCCAGCAATAGTATGCTTGTTACACAAGTTACAATTCACTACTTCATGGACTACCAGGCAACCATTAAATATGATACTTATGTTTTTGAACTGTGGTGCTGGAGAAGACTCTTGGGAGTCCCTTGGACTGCAAGGAGATCCAACCAGTCCATTCTGGAGGAGATCAATCCTGGGTGTTCATTGGAAGGACTGATGCTAAAACTGAAACTCCAATACTTTGGCCACCTCATGCGACGAGTTGACTCACTGGAAAAGAGTCTGATGCTGGGAGGGATTGGGGGCGGGAGGAGACGGGGACGACAGAGAATGAGATGGCTGGATGGCATCACCGACTCGATGGACATGAGTTTGAGTGAACTCCGGGGATTGGTGATGGACAGGGAGGCCTGGCGTGCTGTGATTCATGGGGTCACAAAGAGTCGGACACGACTGAGCGACTGAACTGAACTGAATTGAACTGAAGGGTATGTACTGATAGTGAATAAAAGTCATTCTGTACTGGTAAGTTCAACAAATATTTATTGATAGCTTACCATGTGCTGGGCTTCCCTGGTGGCTCAGACAGTAAAGCATCTGCCTGCATGCAAGAGACGGGAGTTCAGTCCCTGGGTTGGAAAGATTCCCTGGAGAAGGGAATGGATACCCACTCCAGTATTCTTGTCTGGAGAATTCTAAGCACAGAGGAGCCTGGTTGGGCTACAGTCCATGGGCTCACAAAGACTCAGACATGACTGAGCGACTAACACTTTCACTTTTTCACTACTATGTGCCAGGTGTAGGGATACACCAATAAACAAAACAAAGAGCCTGATCTCCTGCAATTAAATTTTAAAATAATACTATAAGACAAATTTATGTCAAATCTTTAAAAACCAACATTTGCCAATGTACACACACACAAATATCTGCAAATGAACCAACATTGTCATATATCTGCAGACACAAATACCTATAAAGCTGTACCTCAACATGTTAGCAGTAGTTTGGTTTCGTTTGTTTTTCTGGTCAGTGGTTTGAAGGGGACTTTTAAAATTTCTTTCTGGTATTTTATTCTATTTTCAAAAGTGTCTACCATAAACATATGTTTCCTTTTACAGCCAGTAAATAAGTAACAAATTTGTTATCTTTTTGAAAGAGTGGATATGGAGTTCTGTTGATATGTTGGCATGCACAGAACACCGTGAAATGTTTGAGCCTTTCTCTCCACACTTACCAAGCTAGTAGTTGGGTGGTGAAAGAGGAAACAGAAAAGGGGACGTTGAGCTTACATTCCACACTGAGATCTAATTCCATCTAATTTGTTCAAATCAAACATTTCTTGCACTAAATCTCATTGGGTTTTATAAATGCGGTGATGAATTGATATTTCCCAAGATATACTTGCCAGTTTTGGATTTGTATAAAGCCAGGATTGGATGCAAAGAATGAACATCACCTATTCGTATTATCTAAGATATGATAGCAGAGAGAATGACTCTCACATTTCAGAATTCCCACAGCATGACTTCTGTCTTGTGTTAAAAATAACTCTAACATTGTCTAAGACATTCTGTGTTAACCTTGGTGTGTGAATGCCAAAGCCATTCCCAGGGTAGAGATGTTTTTAGAGTAATTTTCCCATGAGAAAACAAAGCATCTGACTGTGGGTGATGTGAAAAAATAAAATTCCACTCTAACAGCCAGCTTTTCTGTTTTAACTCCTCAGGCCCACACCATTAGTAGTAACAATCTTCTTGCCATATATGGGCTAAAGGTAAGTGTTCTGAAGCATGAATTCTTTTTTTTTATCATTTCTTTTTTATTTCTTAATAAAACCACAGGCTCAAGGTTCTGATAAGCAAAAGAGTTAAAGTACAAATATGAAATAAACATTTTAACATTCTTATTGTCTAGTGCTATGAAGTGTTAATAATTGTATTTGATAAAATTTACATAGTCTGTCATTAAAAATGTAATTTGATCAATGCATACCTCATAAACAATACACATGATGCATTCAAGTGAATGTGATCAACTTTGGTCTTTTAGGATTGACCTAATGGTCAAACAATAGTATAAAGATCCCTTGGAATTGTTGAGTGAGGGATGAGTCATTTCAAATTGATTCCCAGGAGTGTCATATTAAGTTAGTACTCACTTAAATGTTTAACAAAAATCTCTAAAATTCTTTAAGGAAATTCTTAAAGATGTCTTAAAACTGGCCCGGGGACTTCCCTGATGGTCCAGTGGCTAAGATTCTGTGCTTCCCAGTGCAGGGGGCCCAAGTTAGATTCCTGGTCAGGGAACTAAGTCCCACATGTTACAATAACAAGAACAACTAGCCTAAGATTTATGCCAGAAAGAAGCAAAAACAGTTGGCCACTAGATCTTTGACATCTGTCCTTTCACTGTTTGGGGGATACCATTTAAATAATCTTAATTCATCAGAATTAAGTTTTAAGTGCCAGTAATCTTCATGAATAGTGCATGCAGTTAAGTTATAAAAGTGTCAGAGGCCTCTCATTTCAAAATGGCTTTGCAGATCTTGGTAATAACATATCTCACTGTGTAAAAGATCCATAATCATTCCAAGTCTATGGACTAGATGTATAAGTTCCAGAGAGGTGCTGCTTTCATTTTCAAGGAGTCAAGGCAGCCCAGTCTCCCTGTGAGAGATTTAATTCCTTTTGGAGCAAAGGACTATTACGTGGCAGAGGTCAATGATGGTCCAATGCTTGACTACAGGTGTTTTCTACAAAAAAGGAAGTAACTATAAATGTCAGGAATAAACATGTTAAAATTACTAATCAGATTAATACTTTTAAGTTTTATACTTGATACATTTTATGACTTCCTCAAATTTTGAAATTTTTATTCAGTCATAATCTCAAATAAGATTTGGAGAATTAATGTAAATTTTTAAAAATGTTTTAAAGTCTCTAAAACACCTTCCAAAATCAAGGTTCATAGAACAATGCCAATAGTAAGTTTTCAATATAGTTTTTAAATTATCCTGGAAAACATCCTATCAAGTGTTCAACCATTTAATCTGATAGGTAAACACAGGTATATAATGTTGACACTCAAGGCTCAGTGCCAAGAAATTCACCAAGTAGAACATCATGAAGCTCTTCTAAAGCACCAATCACAGTGCACAAATGGGCACTGTAACTGAAAAAAGGTTCACCCTGGCTGCCAAAATCACAAATTCTCCATCATAGCCATAACATGACATGCTACTTGGTAACAAAATATACAAACGTTTGGCTTTATAAAAATAAAATGTTTAAGATCACAAAATAGAATAATAAACTAGTCATCAAGTAAACTGACTACTAGGGATCCATTAGGGTGAGTGCTGGTCCTACCCTTGCCTTAATCTTTAGGAATTTATACTTTGAGACAGTTCAAGTTAAACTGGAATTTGAGCCTGGAATTAGCGAATCCTGTTATTTGTTTATAAAGGGCTTCCCTGGTGGCTCAGATGGGGAAAAAAATCTGCCTGCAATGTGGGAGACCAGAATTTGATCCCTCAGTCAGGAAGATCTCCTGGAGAAGGGAATGGCTACCCACTCCAGTAGTCTTGCCTGGAGAATTCCATGAACAGAGAGCCCAAAACATATTTACTGCAACACTAGTAAACTAAAACATCAGCATCTTTCAGGACTTCCCTGTCAATCTAGTGGTTAAGACTCTGCCCTTCCACTGCAGGGGACAAGGGTTCAATCCCTGGTTGGAGAACTAAGATCCTGCATGCCCTGCAGTGAAAAGAAAACCCCCAAACTTGGGTATTTTTCATGTGTAAAGGCCTTTTTCAAGTCTCTTGAAGGCTCTCCAGCCATATCTGGACACAGTGATATGTTTTTTTGATAAATGAGCTGCAGCCAGCTGAGACCCCTGTCTCTCTCCATGGAGACCTCCTTTCCATCACAACTCTTACACAGGGTCATGCTGGAGGGGCATTCTGAGAACCTGACTGAGAGGATGTACAGCTGAACATCCCTCTAGTTTTGGTTTGGTGAGATATATTCATATGATTTGCAGTCACTCTCAAGTATAGTTAAATACTTGTTAACCACCTCAGTATATGAGATGGTTATGTATGTATGAGTTAACCACCTCACCCAACATCAAGGCACAAGGGTGAAAGACACCAAAAAAATGCCCTATGGCATCTGGCACCAGAAATACCTGGATGATAAAGGAGAAACAAAATGATTCCTCTTTCTATAATCCTATGAGCATATTTCATATCAATTCATGCATAATCTAATCTAATTATATGGCATGTGGTTATAAAATATTCCCTCAAAAATTTTCAAAACATAAAATCTTAATAACACACAAACTCAAGACCAAAAGAAAAAGGAAAGCTTAGAATTACTAGTATGAATGTATAGCCAGCCTCACTAAAAGGTAAAATAATGCTTATCTCATGGTAGTTGCCAAGAAGCTATTGTAAATTATTTTTACTGTGCAAGAGTAACATTAAAATATAAGTTTACATCCTTGTCCTAAAGGTTATGTCCTAGAAAACTGACTAGTGCCAATAAGAAGACATTTCTACAGCAAGATACTTAAAACCACACATGCAGAATAAGATAAAACTCAGCTGAGAAGATGCCAGAAAATGTTTTTGATATCAGTACATTTTTTAATGTTTTCTTACTTTATATATTTATAAAGCACATAGTATGCTAATATTTCTAGCTAACACATATATTATTCCAGACAGTGTTCCAGGCCCTTTACACATGAAGACTAATTTTCAAAGAAAATCTATGAGACATATTTGCTGTTCAGTCTCTCAATCATGTCTGACTCTTTGCAACTCCATGGACTGAAGCACCCCAGGCTTCCTTGTCCTTTGCTATTTCCAGAAGTTTGCTTAAACTCATGTCCATTGAGTTGATGATGTCATTCAACATCTCATCTCCTGTCACCACCCCACCACCCCCTACTTCTCCTCCTGCCTTCAATCTTTCCCAGCATCAGGGTCTTTTCCAGTGAACTGGCTCTTCACATTAGGTGGCCAAAGTGTTGGAGCATCAGTCCTTCCAGTGAATATTCAGGGTTGACTTCCTTTCGAATGGATATATTATTGCCCCATTATACAGAAGAGGAAACTGGGTACCTTGCCTTGCTTGGGAGTGTGTGACTAGTACAAAATGGAACTGAACCTGGACACAACTCCTTTCTTCACTAGTATTAACCTTCTCTTTCCTTGTCACCCCCACCCCTTACCCCCACCCTAGCACCTTTGCCATCTGGAACAAGAAACAAAACTAATAAAGATAAGTGACAAAATCAGTAGAAAGTATTCTGATGATGAAAAGGAGGCTTTAATTTAACAAATCACATCACCCAGAGCCCAAGCTGACATGGAAAAATTCCTTTACTGTCTCCCTTCCTCAAGTGGGTGAAGTTCTTCTAGTCTTCCAAGGGATTTGCTTTATCTTGAGATTTCAGTTTCAGCTCCATTGTTTCCATGGACCCAGTCTCCTGTCCCCACTCAGGATACGATACTCAAGCTCCCAAAGTATTGAGACCAAGACTTGAGCCCAGAGCATCACTTGTAGACTCTCAAAGCTCCAGCATTTGGTTCTGCTTTTGTTTCTGACTCCTAGATATTTCCCTAACTTTCTTTTGAGCTCCTCTAGCCTCATGAAAAAGCTGCCATTCCTGGCATTTCTGGGTGTCCTCCCGGGAGGACTTCCGGCTTTCTACTCACACGCTTCTGAGAACCCCCCTGCTCATCTCCCTGCCTTCCATGGGAGCCCCTGCATGAGACGTGATACTCACCTCTCCCTACGTGGTCAGGGCACCCGCATGTCACCTCCCCCCCTTTCCCAACAGAGACGTTTGCTTTTCTCCTTTCCCTGAGGAAGGGTAGAACAGCTGAGGAAGAACGAGAATTTGGGGAGAGAAGAATTGAAAAGTATCTGTTTTGAAATACTAACATTGTATTCCTTGTGGCAGAGGCTAAAGCGATATTCTCTGATGCTGCCTGCTCTTCGCCAGTGGCCACCAAGGTGACACTTCCTGGCCATCCTTGAGTTCAGGCTGAGACCAACCATCTGTGCAGTTTTCAGCCAGTGGGGTGTGGAAGGGAAAGAACCACACTCTCGGGTCTGCCGTGCAAACCTCCAGCTCTGTACTCCACACGCAGCCTCCTCTGGTGGATGCTGGTGCTTCCCAACAGAAAAAAGCTGACCCCCTGAGTTAGTGGCGAACTCCTCAAAAATGCTGCATCACTGTCATGAAACTGGATGTCGGCAAAGAATGAACTTTTATTGTGCTAAGCAACTGAGTTTGGAGGGTAGGGTAAGTTACTGACATTTATTATCCAGATGAAATATTACCATCACAGTTAATCTGAAACATAGGTTTCAGCTGAAATGCTCAAATATTTGGTAAAGTCAAAACAGTGACTTTATTAGAGTCACTATTATGTTCATGATTAAACTGAAAAATGCATTTGTAGATTCTTATTTGTAAGTTTAGGTGTAAGTTTCAATTGCCTGATTGTTTATTTCAAGTAAGACATCCAAGGAAGAAGGAAATGGCAACCCACTCCAGTATTCTTGCCTGGAGAATCCCTTGGACAGAGGAGCCTGGTGGGCTGCTGGGGTCGCACAGAGTCGGACATGATTGAAGCGACTGAGCAAGACATCCAAATGTTGATGATTATATTTCTGGTAGTTGTACTTTGTTTAAGCAATAGCAACCTCCGAAATGTTCATGAAAAGACAGAAAGGCATCTAGGAAATACAGACAGGCATCTCCACAGCCACACTTCTTGGCCCGTCTAAAACTCAGGTAGGTGCTGTAAGTGAGTGGGGTTCCCTTCTTTGAAAGCAGAATTGATCCTTCATAACATGTTCACACGCATAAGTTGAAATCATCCTTCATAATATGTTCACATGTTATGATAACTAGAATTAATTAGCTCAGAAAAATCTATTTATGGATAAGAAGGAGTTTGAATCCCAAACACAAACTGTTACACAGGCTTCATTTAGTTGTTCTCACGAACCACAAAGCCATGACGGCTGTGGGAAAGTGAGGTCTCATTTTGACGTTGCTGGCAATTGCATTTCATCCCTTTGCAGAGCTTTCTTAGATTGTTTTATAATGTGAGAGGAATTTCTAACTGGGAGGGAATGTCAAGAATACAGAAGCAAAGGGGAAAGAAGGGGAGGGAACTGCTATGCGTAACATACATCAACAGAGGAATATACCAGTACCTGATAACAGCCTACAGTGGAAAAGAATTTGGAAAAGAATAGGCTCATATATATATAGCTGAATCATGTTGCTGTACACCTGAAACTAACACAGCATTGTAAATCAACTATGCTTCAGTGAAATAAATAAATGAATACAGAAACAAAGCACCGCTAAATTAACTGTTTTGCTCACAACTTCAGAGAAGCTGGCAGCAAATCTGAAAACAGACTAATTCTTGCTCCTCCATCTCTCTCCAGCTTTACGTCTCATTATAAAGATCTTCCTATTTTGAAATAAATCTCAAAAATTTAAAAATATTTTTTCTTTCTGCTGTTTGAAACATATGTACATAATTTTCATGCTTGAGAGCAACTTTAGTCTAGAGTCAAAATGTCTTGTACACATTCTACTTTTGTGATTTTCTAAATGAAAATAAGAATTCCCTTAGGGACTTCCCTGGTGGCCCAGTGGCTAAGACTCCTCACTCCCAGTGCAGGGGAGCTTGGGTTCGATCTCCAGTCAGGGATCTAAATCCCACATGCCACAACGAAGACCCAGTACAGTCAAATTTAAAAAACTTTTTTTCTGAGAAAAAGAATTTCCTTAAATATATTCTTGTAGAAAATGCTAATTCTCATTTTCTAATAAAATCCCAGAGCCATAAATTTTTTAAGTTTAGTGAAGAAGCTTCCAATTGTTCTTACTTTTTTTATAGCAAAAGTATGGTATTATTAGGATAAAATGTGAGTTTCCAAATAATCATAATAACAAGAAACAAGCTGGATTTTGTAAGCCAACTCTTGTGGAAGTTCTTTTTGATGAAAGTTGCAAGTTAGAATCCTCAAAGCTCACTCACACTCAGAAGCTGTTTAATTGTCATCTGAATGTAATTTTCCTAGAGTTCAATAAACTGCAAATTGCTTGGCTGCAGAATAAATGACTTCAGCTATTTTAGTATTAAATCAACATATGTTTAAATCACTTTTGAGATTCTGTTGATAAGGCCAGCCAAGCAATGAAAATACCTTCAATATGAAAGAAATAAGTGTTTCTGGATTTATACGATTCTATGGACTAAACTAACTTGCAACATCAAATATCATTAGCTCAATGATCACTTGAAGGATTTTTGTCAGGTAGGACTCATCTCCTTAATTCCCCATCTCTAGGGACAACTGTCTTTTGTTGCCTGGTGTCCAGTATCTTGAAAACTTTTGTGTCATACATTTTGTCTATATTTTTCTTATTGTGTTTTTCAGAATGGGGTGGGGAAGAGGAGGGTAAATATGGTCCCTATTAGTCCTTCTAGGCTGGAAGCAGAGTGACTGAACTGTTTTTAACAAAGGAGCATTCATGAAACATTTGTGGCAGAAGGAAATCCTGAGTTGAAATCATCGTAGATGCTGACACACCAGGCTTTGTGGAATAGCATGAAAAACAATGAATAAAATTTACCTGATTTACTGTCTAATCAGGAAAATGGATTTATTCTGCTCTACTCTAGAAATGTTGGGAAAATTGATCATCTTACTTATCAGGCATCTTTACAGCAAAAACAAAGAAAATCTTCAAAGTCCACTTACTTCTCTTTGTTAGGACCCAGGCTGACAAAGTACCCTCTATTTGGGGCTTAGCTAGTCTAATGGCAGAGGTAAATCTGAAGGTGCTGACATTGCAAAAGGTTGTACAACTTCTTCTCAGATATGACTCACATGATGT
Source organism: Moschus berezovskii (assembly GCF_049115385.1). NCBI lineage: Eukaryota > Metazoa > Chordata > Mammalia > Artiodactyla > Moschidae > Moschus > Moschus berezovskii. The sequence continues at coordinate 16,316,308 of NC_142482.1, read as the reverse complement.
TTATTTATATTTTATTGATCAAAACTAGTCCCATATCTATTCTCATCTGGATATAGGTTCCTGTAAGGGAGGGTCCATATATGTACATTTCCTGAATATTTTCAATAATCATAAAATGTCTCATGCTCAATAAAAATTAAACTAGGGGTTCTTAATCTACTTTGAATTCTGGTGATATCTTCCTAGAAAAATACAAATATGTAACAAACATGAATATTTTTCATATAATATTCTAGGCCTTGTGAAACCCCTGTAAGTGTCCCCAAGACCAGAGGCCAGAGACTGTAGGTTAAGAGCCCCTGACTATATACCTTTGATGTCTATAGCTCTGGGGCCAGAAGAAATCTTAGGTTTCTGTAAATTTTATAGAATTGGAAGGTCATATTTTGAGAAAACCAGAATGTACTGTGATTCTGCTGACTATAAACCCTAATGTTTGTAAATATATGAAGATATGTCATAGAATATAAATGAATATATTAAACATTTGTAAATCATGAAAATTACAAAGTCTTTGAATCTGCCATGATTTATACTCCACTTTCAGAAATCTTAGTTGACCCATTTTAAATAAACTGTTCATTACCCTGAAGCCAGTCTACTAAACTTTATCTGAACTAACTCAGTCATTTGATCCAGCCTGTGAGAATAACAAAACACCTGTTGGTCAAGCAGTGTTATTTCTGTTTCTTTTAAGAGATCTGCCCAGATTTGTCAGACTGTAATACTTTGGCCACCTCTATGCGATGAGTTGACTCACTGGAAAAGACTCTGATGCTGGGAAAGGTTGGGGGCGGGAGGAGAAGGAGACGACAGAGAATGAGATGGCTGGATGGCATCACCGACTCTGTGGACATGAGTTTGAGTGAACTCTGGGAGTTGGTGATGGACAGGGAGGCCTGGCGTGCTGTGATTCATGGGGTCGCGGAGAGTCGGACACGACTAAGCGACTGAACTGATCTGAACTGAACTGAAGCCTGCACATGCTCCATTAAAAGTCAGAGAAGACTATTATAATATGAAATAAGAAATCAAAGAAGTATTTTTTCATTTCAGTTTTGAAGACGGGAAAGCAGAATAAACCAAGAACAAGAAACACCAAGAAAACCCAAAGAGTAAATTATTTCTGTTTAAGACACAATTTTATCCATCTCATTTTGTATGTGAGATGTGTATTTTTGTTATTTATACTGATAGTCTTGATAATGTACATGAAAATGGCTGAGAAAATGCTTTAGTTAAAGGAAAGAACATCATTTTTATGTCTGCAATATTTAGTTAGATTCAGTTTGTTTAAAAATTATAATTTTGTACTTAAAAATAATAAAATATATACAAATAGATTTTCTTTTGTTTTTTAGAACAATGCAAGACTGGAATAAGACACAATAAGAAGATGAAAGACTACTGTCATAATCAATCCATCATTCAAAATGAAAAAATTCTAGGAGATTTGATCCAACATCCACTGGATCATCGAAAAACCAAGAGAGTTCCAGCAAAACATCTACTTTTGCTTTATTGACTACACCAAAGGCTTTGACCTTGTGGATCACAGCAAACTTGGAAAAGTCTTAAAGAGATGGGAATACCAGACCACCTGACCAGTCTCCTGAGAAGTCTGTATGCAGGACAAGAAGCAACATTTAGAACTGGACATGGAAGAACAGACTGGTTCCAAATTGGGAAAGGATTACATCAAGGTTGTATATTGTCACCCTGCTTATTTAACTCATATGCAGAGTACATCATGAGAAATGTCAGGCTGAATGAAGCACAAGCTGGAATCCAGGCTTCTGGGAGAAATATCAATAACCTCAGATATGCAGAGGACACCACCCTTATGGCAAAAAGAGCCCCTTGATGAAAGTGAAAGAGGAGAGTGAAAAAGTTGGTTTAAACTCAACATTCAGAAAACCAAGATCATGGCATCTGGTCCCATCACTTCATGGCAAATAGATGGGGAAAAAATGGAAATAGTGACAGACTATTTTGGGGGGCTCTAAAAACACTGCAGATGGTGACTAAAGCCATGAAATTAAAAGATGCTTGCTTTTTGGAAGAAAAGCTATGACCAACCTAGACAGCATATTAAAAAGCAGAGATATTACTTTACCGACAAAGGTCCATCTAGTCAAAGCAATGGGTTTTCCAGTAGTCATATATGGATGTGAGAGCTGGACTATAAAGAAAGCTGAGTTCTTTGGCCCATTTTTTGATTGGGTCATTTATTTTTCTGGAATTGAGCTGCAGGAGTTGCTTGTATATTTTTGAGATTAATCCTTTGTCAGTTGCTTCATTTGCTATTATTTTCTCCCATTCTGAAGGCTGTCTTTTCACCTTGCTTATAGTTTTCTTTGCTGTGCAGAAGCTTTTAATTTTAATTAGGTCCCATTTGTTTATTTTTGCTTTTATTTCCAATATTCTGGGAGGTGGGTCATGGAGGATCCTGCTGTGATTTATGTCAGAGAGTGTTTTGCCTATGTTCTCCTCTAGGAGTTTTATAGTTTCTGGTCTTACATTTAGATCTTTAATCCATTTTGAGTTTATTTTTGTGTATGGTGTTAGGGAGTGTTCTAGTTTCAAAAAATGGGCCAAAGAACTAAACAGACATTTCTCCAAAGAAGACATACAGATGGCTAACAAACACATGAAAAGATGCTCAACATCACTCATAATCAGAGAAATGCAAATCAAAACCACAATGAGGTACCATTTCACGCCAGTCAGAATGGCTGCTATCCAAACGTCTACAAGCAATAAATGCTGGAGAGGGTGTGGAGAAAAGGGAACCCTCTTACACTGTTGGTGGGAAGGCAAACTAGTAAAGCCACTATGGAGAACAGTGTGGAGATTCCTTTAAAAACTGGAAAAAGAACTGCCATATGATCCAGCAATCACACTCCTGGGCATACACACCGAGGAAACCAGAATTGAAAGAGACACATGTACTCCAATGTTCATCGCAGCACTGTTTATAATAGCCAGAACATGGAAGCAACCTAGATGTCCATCTGCAGATGAATAGATAAGAAAGCTGTGGTACATTTACACAATGGAGTATTACTCAGCAATTAGAAAGAATACATTTGAATCAGTTCTAATGAGGTGGATGAAACTGGAGCCTATTATACAGAGTGAAGTAAGCCAGAAAGAAAAACACCAATACAGTATATTAACGCATATATATGGAATTTAGAAAGATGATAACGATAACCCTGTATATGAGACAGCAAAAGAGACACAGATGTGTATAGAACAGTCTTTTGGACTCTGTGAGAGGACAAGGGTGGGATGATTTGGGAGAATGGCATTGAAACATGTATATTATCATATGTGAAATGAATCGCCAGTTCAAGTTCAATGCATGATACAAGATGCTCGGGGCTGGTGTACTGGGATGACCCAGAGGGATGGGATGGGGAGGGAGGTGGGGGGGGGGTGTTCAAGATGGGTAATATATGTACACCTGGGGCAGATTCATATCAATGTATGGCAAAACCAATACAATAATGTAAAGTAATTAGCCTCCAATTAAAATAAATAAATTTTTAAAAAAAGAAAGCTGAGTTCTGAGGAATTGATGCTTTTGAACTATGGGGTTGGAGAAGACCCTTGAGAGTCCCTTGGACTGCAAGGAGATCCAACAAGTCCATCCTAAAGGAAATCAGTCCTGAATATTCATTGTAAGGACTGATGCTAAAGCTGAAACTCCAATACTTTGGCCACCTGATGTGAAGAACTGACTGATTTGAAAAGATCCTGATGCTGGGAAAGATTGAAGGCGAGAGGAGATGGGAACGACAGAGGATGAGATGATTGGATGGCATCACCGAAGGACATGAGTTTGAGTAAGTTCTGGGAGTTGTTGCTGGACAGGGAGGCCTGGCGTGCTGCAGTCCTCGGGGTCACAAAGAGTCAGACACGACTGAGCAACTGAAACTGAACTGACTGAGAAGATTTGATTTAAAAAGAAACTATTTTCAATAGAGTAGGCAGAGTATAAAGGAAGAACAGGAACATTATGGAATTAGCGTTTACCTCCTCAAAAAAAGAAAAAGAAAAGAAGAAAAGCTCAGATTCAGTGGTTAGAGGACACAGGACCAGAATCTTCTAGGAAAACCTGGCTGAGGAAGGGAAATGACCTTCTGTGGAAAGTCACCATCATCTCAAGATGTTTCCCCAAGGAGGAAAGGGTCAGAGCTGACCTCGCTGTGCCTCCCTGTGACCCAGCTAGAAGAAGTGAGACGTCAAGGAAATCATTGATGATAAGAGACGGTCTCAAGGAGAGACCAGGAGGAAACTGCAGTAAAGTAGGTAAGTACAGAAATGAACGGTCTTGAGAAAATGAAACAATATGATCATATGAGTGGACTACTATAGCATTAAATCTTGTTTCATCATTATCTCTACTTCTCCCATGAAGGTGGGTAAGGAGGGGAATTGGCTTCCTTAGAGATGAGTAGTTTCAAACATCTACATACTCCTCGAGGCAAGTGTCACATCTTATAAATCTTTCTATCCTAAGCAACATCACACACTTAGCACATGATAAATATTTATTAAATTAATTGACTGAATAAGTGAGCAAATCATGTTTAAGTGGGAAGCAATAAATAAATGCCAACAGTCAAAGTGGAAATCTGTATGACAGCTTGCTCGTCCTAAATGGAATTCCTCTGGTGTTTTCCCGTAAACTTAGGTGAAACTGAGATATTTTAATTCTGTGACACTCTGGCCTTGGTTTCAAAATCATTCCTTTAGGCAATCCCATACAATTCTCTGTATATCTAAACATACAACAGGCCCTATGTTTCCAATTTATTTTATGGTGAGATGGCTCTCAAATATATCATCACAAATTCCTCCAGTTTTCTTTGGATGTTATATAGTAACATATTCATCTTTAACTGAAAACAGTAAGATTTGTTGGAATGAAGCACGACTCACAGGGGCCACCCCAGAGAAATAAATCTCAGAACTTTCAGAAGAGCCAGGGGAGCTGTGTTCTTTTGGGCTCAGCTTGGCTCACCCAGAGACTGATCCTCTGTAAATAGCAGAAGGAAAATCCAAGTCCGTTAAAGACAAGTAGCTAAATCCATTTCCAAATCAGTTCTCACTTGACTGGATATGGTGCTCCCTGTGTCAGAAAGGCTATTTCCTCGGACTAATTATGAAGCCATTTTTCTGTCCTTCTCTGTTCCTCCTCCCTTCTCCTACACCAGTGAGGGAGTGGGTAACCATTCCCTTTTCTCCAGGGGATCTTTCTAAGCCAGGGATTGAACCTGGGTATCCCATAATGCAGGCAGATTCTTTACCATATGAACCACCAGGGAATCCCCATACCCGTATTACCAAGTTTAAAGTCATTCTGCTCACCTCATAACAGACAAATATAAAGCCAGACCAACTGGGAGATCAGCTGTTGGGGGAAGGAATAGGAAATTTATAAAGAAAATCAGCAGATGTAGAAAATGGTAGACTAATGTCTAAGAGAACCATCTTCCCTGAGTAAGAATTCCAGCTTATTTTATACTAAAACAGGAAGGGGTGTGACTGTTTGTTAACTTCTTATTGCCAGAATCTTTTATTCTTGAGTTGTCCCTATAGGTCAGGTCATGAGGTTCCAGTAAACCTCAAAAAGACAAATGTTATTCTTAAAACTCAACATTCAAACAACTATGATCATGGCACCTGGTTTCATCACTTCATGGCAAATAGATGGGGGAAACATGGAAATTGTGACAAATTTTATTTCTTAGGCTCCAAAATCACTGTGGATGATGACTGAAGCCATGAAAATAAAAGACACTTGCTCCTTGGAAGAAAAGCTATGACCAACCTAGACAATATATTAAAAAGAGACATTACTTTAATGACTGATGCTAAAGCTGAAACTCCAATACTTTGGCCACCTCATGCGACGAGTTGACTCACTGGAAAAGACTCTTATACTGGGAGGGATTAGGGGTGGGAGGAGATGGGGATGACAGAGAATGAGATGGCTGGATGGCATCACTGACTCTATGGACATGAGTTTGAGTGAACTCCGGGAGTTAGTGATGGACAGGGAGGCCTGGTGTGCTGTGATTCATGGGGTCACAAAGAGTCAGACACAACTGAGCTACTGAACTGAACTGAACTGAACTGAAAGGTTTGTCTAGTCAAAGTTATGGTTTTTCTAGTGGTCATGTATGGATGTGAGAATTGGATCATAAAGAAGGCTGAGCACCAAAGAATTGATAGTTTTGAACTGAGTTACTGGAGAAGATTCTTGAGAGGCCTTTAAACAGCAAGAAGATCAAACCAGTCAATCCTAAAGATCAGTCCTGAATATTCATTGGAAGGACTGATGCTGAAGCTGAGACTGCAATATTGTGGTCACCCAATGCAAAAGAGCCAACTCATTAGAAAAGACCCTGATGCTGGGAATGATTAAGGACAAGAGGAGACGGGGACGACAGAAGATGAGATGGTTGGATGGCATCACCAACTCAATAGACATGAGTTTGAGCAAACTCTGGGAGATGGTGATGGACAGGGAAGCCTGTTGTGCTGCAGTCCATGGTGTCTCAAAGAGTTGGACACAACTTAGTGACTGAACAACAGCAACAACATTCTTTGTTCTGCAATGTTTTGTCTCCGTATGAATGGGAAGGTGTTATGCCTTTAAAGATCAGAGCCTTGAGGACAGTCTATCCCGTATATTTCAGGCTATAGGCACCATTCTTTTACAAAAGGTGCACAGCCAGCATGACAAACAGCAAAGCACAAAGGTGAAAGTAAAAGAAACAGATCCAACAGAGGGTCAGATATATTTTTCCCTATTATACTAGGAGACATCTGTAAAACAGTAAAGCACCCCAAGTGACACAGGCAATTACACAGAGAAAGAAGAAAGCAACAAGTAAATGTACAATTTACCAGCTTTCTTATAGACTTTCTAATAGAACCTGAGGGGATTTTGTTCAAAGTTTATGCATTCTAACTGGAGAGTAGGTATTACAAAAATATTACCTATCTAATATATGGTGGAGGAGGAAATTGAAGAGAACAGAGGGAGGGATGGAAGGAAGAGGGGAGAGAGAGACCTCTACTTATCCATTTAACTGTTGAGTCAAACTCTTCACATCAAAAGTGAAAGTGCTAGTCGCTCAGTCGTGTCCAACTCTTTGCGAACCCAAGAACTATATCCCACCAGGGCCCTCTGTCCATGGGATTCTCCAGGTAAGAATACTGGAGTGGGTTGCCATTTCCTTCTCCAGGGGATCTTCCCACCCAGGGATTGAATCTGGGTTTCCCTGCATTGTGGGCAGATTCTCTACAATCTGATCACCAGAGAAGGAGGGTCACATCAAAGTAATAAAAACAAAACAAAAAAAATGAAGTAAATCTGTAAGAGAGACAATGTGTGTCACCCCAAATCTTTCAGAACCTTAAGTAGATGATACTTTGAGGAACTTTAAACTAGTGAGGAAAAGGACTAGAAAGGAAAAGGGGCTTTTATAGTGCAGGAATATCATATTGACTTAGGTGAACTGTTAAGATGAAGACAAAGCAATTTACATAAAAAGATGTGTTGTTGCTGTCCAGTTGCTAAGTTGTGTGTGAGCTTTGCAGCACACCAGTCTTCCCCATCGTTCACTATCTCCTGGAGTTTGCTCAGACTCATGCTTATTGAGGCGATGATGCTATCTAATAATCTCATCCTCGGTCTCCCTCTTCTCCTTTTGCCTTCAATCTTTTCTAGCACCAGGGTAGTTTTCAATGAGTCAACTCTTCCCATCAGGTGGCCAAAGTATTGGAGCTTCAGCTTCAGCATCAGTCCTTCCAATGAGCATTCAGAGTTGATTTCCTTTAGGACTAACTAGTTTGATCCCCGTGGAGTCCAAGGGACTCTATAAGAGTCTTCTCCAGCATAACAATTCAAAAACATTTAATTGAGTTATGCAAGCCCCTTTACCATGACAGGATGTGACCTCCATGTAAAGAAAGATCACTATGTAGGTTTCAGTTGTGGCTATGACTCAAAATGTGTCTCTGGCAAAGAAAAACAGTATTCTAATCAGTTATACAATCAAGTGTTCATAGATGAACTAAAAACAATTATGAAAAGAAGCTTCTCTTGAAAAGGAGATAATTTCTTCTGTGGTTGCTCAGTAAGACGATATTGTGTGATGCAGAGGAAAAAAAAAAACAACAAACAATAACTTGAAGATATTGGTAGATGTAATCTATAAGAATCTTCCAACTCTTCCAGAGTGTTCCAAGAACTCTGAAATCTAGGAGGTTGCTTCTTTAAATTAAAACATTCATCTTTTCAAGGCTGCTTTCAATTATCAGCCAACATACAGCTATCAGTCCTACAAAGCAACTCAGTACAATTCATTATCAAAAGTTACATTTTGACAACTAGTTTACTTCAGTTCAGTTCAGTCAGTCACTCAGTCATGTCCAACTCTTTGCGACCCATGGTTTACTTAGTGGTCATAATATGAAATTTAAAGGTTTAAAGCTAGACATTCATTGGATGATTGAGGTTTTAATGGTGGGAATTTAATGACATAATATTTTAGCTCTATTTTTAAAAATGTTTTCTAACATGTCCATGTCTTAGGACTTATCAGATGCTAAAATGGGTAGAACCTAGTGAAAAATGGAAGAAATACAATGAGAATATCAAAGCAGGAAAGAATTAGCTAACACAGGCTCTGCTGAGCTAAGTTAAGAAATCATATTCTATCCTCAGAGCAACATGAAACAACTAAAAAGCTTAAACTGAGGCCTGAACCATTATGTTTATATTGTTTTCAGTCTATGGCTCATGTGCTAAACTACAAATTTTTTAAGGGCAGTGGTGGCAGGGATTCATCTTTTTTCTTTTTCCACCCTCAGTCTACTAAGGTAGCGCCTGATATAGGAAACTTGCTGAACTAACTGAATAACTTAGTGGTTGATCGATAGCGCTCATGAGGGCAGGTGGTGGACACCACCCAGTAGACATGGTCTCTGCTCCTGGGGCTCACACCCCATGAAACCCTAGTCATTTGAGCATAGACAGAGCCTGTGACTTGTTTCTAACCAACAAAATTCACCAAATGTGATGGAAACTCATTTCCATGCTTAGGTTGGATAAGATGATAACTTCCATCTTGCTAGCAGACTAGGTAGCTTTCCCGACTTGTATACTGTGGTAGACAAGATGCTGTATTGGAGAGATCCACTTAGTGAGGAATCGTGACTTATCCACATGATAAGTCAGTTTCTTCTTTCTCAGTCAAGCCTTTGGACGAGACTCCCAACTGACTGGCGTCTTGACTACAGCCTCGTGTGAAACCCTGAAGCAGAGAACCCAGTGAAGCCACACCCAGACTCCTGAGACGCACAGAAACTGTTCAGGAGAGCATGTGTGTTGTTTGAAGTCACTGTATTTGTAACAGTTTATTATAGGACAGCAGATACTTGGTATTACAAGGAGGGGGTACTCAGTCCACTGGTCCTTATTGTACTCTGAGGATGTCTTTTCCCTGCAGATGTGGGTGTTCACAGGCCATATTTGGGCTAAGACACCACTTACTTTGGACACAATATTAACCAATCCATGGGTCATCTCCTGACCTCAACCGGGCCACTCAGAATGTCTCCCAAGAAATCAACAGTTGGAAAAGAGAGATAATGGCACATTGCCACTGCCACTCTAGAAAAAAGATTGAAATGACATACTTTGACTGGTGAGGGTACAAGTCAATAATTGTATCTCTGTCAATGGCAATAACAAAATGGATGAATTTCAAAGAATCTCCTACAGATTTAGCCAAAAAGCTAGATTTCATCCATACAAATTTTTAAATTATAATTCAGGTGTGAAAAAAAATAATTTCCAAATTTCTTAGTCCCATAAACATAGCCCTTCATTTTATATGAAGAGAATTGAGTTAAATTTGTAGAATATATATATATATATAAATTTGTTCAAGAATTTGCATTGTGGAAACTGGAGAATACAGGACATCATCCGTAATCATGAGATAGTGGTTAAAGAAAGTGATCAGTGATCAGTGTATCAGCTGGAAGTGAACAAAGATTAAAATTACTTGTAATTTTGAAAGAATGTATAGAAAATACACAGATTTCTTCTTTCTTTCAGGAAATAGAAACTAAAGGAAGAATAAAGTGTGATAAAAATCTGCTTTTCTATTTGTAAAATAAAATGACTGGAAAGGATATATTCATAACCTCCCAGCCTCCTTTGAAGACAAAACTGTTTAGGGCCCTACAAAGAAGAAAAACAACAAAACGAAACTGAAAAACTGAAAGCGAGGACACTCATTTATCTATGCTGCTGCCACTCCATCCTCCTCCAAAAGAGGACAGCACTAAGGAGCAGGACTGAAGACAGCAAGCCTTCTCACTGAATATCATAAATGAACCACGTTTAAAGAAAGACATTTGGGTACAAGAAACACTCAGATAAAACATTTAGAAAGCTATTTGTTGGCAAAATTCAAAGGTACAGCTTGAATTATTATTTATTATAAGCAGTCCCAGATCATCCATCAGCACAATTACTAATACTACAGGAAAATCACCAATAATCTAATGAGGCCTAAAGTTAACTTCAGTTTCCTTTCTAAAAGAAGCAGCTTTCTGGGCTCACAGTGAGGCATAAAATGATACTCAAAACATCAATGTTAATTCAAGGCACCAGGAGGCAGCACTCACTCCAATTCTAGAGGCTGGAATCTGATTAGCATGACATTCCTGGCTTGCTGATGAGAGCATGGAAATTTGAATAGCCACTTTCCTTGTCTTAAATGTGTATGTATTATCACAAGAGATGGAGAAACTGACTTGTGAAGTTGAAATAAGATGCAAGATTGTTTTTCTGTGTGGTCTTTCTTCTTGGCATCTAATTCAAACTCTTTGCAAAGTCTACCAAAAACATAGCAAGAACAATGGTGATCTCTGAATTATTTCAACCTCTTCTTTTTTCACCCCTCAGGCTGTACACAGAAGTAACCACCAAAATCTAAATTATACCCTTAATTGTGGAAAGGATGCCTTACAAAAAGTCTCATGTGTGGATTTATGGTAGAATTTGACCCAATATCTTGTCTTAGCAGGTCCAGTTTTGTTTGTTTGTCACATTTTTTCTGGTTCAACAGGGAATCCTGGCATGTTGCAGTCCATGGGGTTGCAAAGAGTTGGACATGACTTAGTGACTGAACAACAAATATTAGTATATTCTGGGAGAAAAAAAACAACCTAGGATTATAAAACACATTTTGAAAATAGGAGACATTAAGAATTTTTCCATTCAGGGATATTTTTCTATAGTGTGTGGACATGTATATACTTTAATCATCACTAGATAATATTTATGCAAATACATTTTGTTGTTGTTCAGCCACTAAGTCATGTCCAACTCTTTGCGACCCCATGAACACAAATTCCTCTGTCCTTGGAATTCTCAAGGCAGGCATACTGGAGCGGGTAGGTCTTCCCATTTCCAGAGGATCTTCCCAATCCAGAGATTGAACCCAGGTCTCTCACACTAAAATTGAGTCTCCTGAATTGCTGGATGAATCACAAGCTGGAATCAAGATTGCTGGGAGAAATATCAACAACCTCAAATATGCATTGGTACCACTTTGATGACAGAAAGTGAATAGGAACTAAAGAGCCTCTTGATGAAGGTGGAAGAGGAGAGTGAAAAAAACTGGCTTAAAACTCAACAATCAAAGAGCTATGATCATGGCATCTGGTCCCATCACTTCATGACAAGCAGATGGAGAAAAAATAGAAATAGTGACAAATTTTATTTCTTGGGCTCCAAAATCACTGTGGATGATGACTGTAGCCATGAAAATAAAAGACACTTGCTCCTTCAAAGAAAAGTTATGACAAACCTAGACAGTGTATTATAAAGCAGAGACATCACTTTGGCAATGAAGGTCCTTATAGCCAAAGCTGAGGTTTTTCCAGTAGTCATGTATAGATGTGAGAGTTGGACCATAAAGAAGACTGAGCACTGAAGAATTGATGCTTTCAAACTGTGGTGCTATAGAAGACTCCTGAGAGTCCTTTGGTCAGCAAGCAGGGAGATCAACTGGTCAATCCTAAAGGAAATCAACCCTAAATATTCAGTGGAAGGACTGATGCTGAAGCTGAAGCTCCAATACTTTGGCCATGTGATGCAAAGCGTCAACTCATTGGAAAAGACTCTGATGCTGGGAAAGATTGAGGGCAAAAGGAGAAGAAGGGGGTGGAGTGGTGACAGAAGATGAGATGGTTGGATAGCATTACTGACTCAATGGACTTGTGTTTGAGCAAACTCAGGGAGATAATGAAGGATAGGGAAGCCTGTCATGCTGCAGTCCATGGGGTTGCAAAGAGTTGGACACAGCTTAGTGACTGAAAAACAACTCCTACATTCCAGGCAGACTCTTTATCATCTGCACCACCAGGGAAGCCTAAAAGTTGTAGGGTACCCAGTTATTTAAGGCATCTGTTGTTAAAATAACTCCAGAAGAGCAACTTATTTCAAAAGCAAAGTTATTTCAAGCAAACTTATTTCAAGAGCAAGAAAAATAAGTCCCCTACAAATGAACCTCCAAATTGCAAACTTTCAAAGATGTGAGTGTACATTCACACATCCGATCATGTAAGTTAGTTCATGTTTCTGGTGTACATTGTCACACGCATGCATGCATCCTTTAAAAGTCCTTGTACTTTTGTGTACAGTACTGTACACAGTACTGAAGTACAGTGTCTTATTTCAAGCCCGAGATGTCCAGAAGCAAGCACAAAAGCAACAGTGATAGAGCCAGCATTGGCAAGACGAGAAAGAAAGACCTACTGACCAGACATCACTGGATCAGTTTCTCAGGAGGGCAGATCGGACTGAATCCAGCGAGGAACAGAACCTGTGCCATCAGTGTCAGGTGAGTGAAACTGCAGCTTCCCCTCCCTCTCCCATTTCTGACAGTCTCTCAGCTCTACCATTTCTCTGTCTCCTCTCCTTCCTCCTGGCCAGTAACTCTTCTTGACTGTTCACTCAATGCCAGGTCCCATAAGCCAGTTGTTATACTACGCTGCACTTTTCAAGGTACTGTACTGTAAAATTAAAAATGTTTTCTTTATTTTTTGTGTTTGTTTTTTATGTATTATTTGTGTGAAAAGTATTACAAACCTATTACAGTTCAGTACTATATAGCCAATTGTGTTATCTGGGTACCTAGGCTAACTTTGTTGGACTTAAAATTGAATTGAACTTACAAATGCACTCATAGAATGGAACTTGTTCATATATAGGGCACTTATGGTATTCAAGTGTCATATAATTCAGGTGTAGAAACTGCGAGGCAGAATCTTGAACTTTAAGGGAAAAAAATAACATTTTTATCAATGAAATAACTATGCTTGGGGGATGGGACTGTGTGGATCACAATAAACTGGAAAATGCTGAAAGAGATGGGAATACCAGACCACCTCACCTGCCTCTTGAGGAACCTGTATGCAAGTCAGGAAGCAACAGTTAGAACTGGACATGGAACAACAGACTGGTTCCAAATCAAGAAAGGGGTACGTCAAGGCTGTATATTGTCACCCTGCTTATTTAACTTCTATGCAGAGTACATCATGAGGAACACTGGGCTGGAAGAAGCACCAGCTGGAATCAAGATTGTCCAGAGAAATATCAATAACCTCAGATTCGCAGATGACACCACCTTTATGAAAGAAAGCAAAGAAGAACTAAAGAGTCTCTTGATGAAAGTGAAAGAGGAGAGTGGAAAAGTTAGCTTGAAGCTCAACATTCAGAAAACTAAGATCATGGCATCTGGTCCCATCACTTCATGGCAAATAGATGGGGAAACAGTAGAAACAGTGGCTGACTTTATTTTGGGGGGCTCCAAAATCACTGCAGATGATTATTGCAGACATGAAATTAAAAGACACTTACTCCTTGGAAGGAAAGTTATGACCAACCTAGATAGCATATTAAAAAGCAGAGACATTACTTTGTCAACAAAGATCCATCTAGTCAAGGCAATGGTTTTTCCAGTGGTCATGTATGAATGTGAGAGTTGGACTATAAAGAAAGCTGAGCTCTGAAGAAATGATGCTTTTGAACTGTGGTGATGGAGAAGACTCTTGAGAGTCCCTTGGACTGCAAGGAGATCCAACCAGTCCATCCTAAGGGAGATCAGTCCTGGGTATTCATTGGAAGGACTGATGTTGAAGCTGAAACTCCAATATTTTGGCCACCTGATGTGAAGATCTGACTCATTTGAAAGAACCTGATGCTGGGAAACATTGAGGGCGGGAGTAGAGGGGAACGACAGAAGATGAGATGGTTGGATGGCATCACCAACTCAATGGATTTGAGTTTGGATAGACCCCAGGAGTTGGTGATGGACAGGGAGGCCTGGTGTGCTGCAGTTCATGGGGTCGGAAAGAGTCGGACACAACTGAGCGACTGAACTGAACTGATAGTATAACACAACAAAAGTAGTTTGATTTATAGAAAACATTCATAGAGCCTGAAACAAATGACAGTGAAAGCTACAGTGTAGCAAATACAAACATATTAGACTACAGTAGAAAAGACAAGGAATTAGACAAGCTCTGGCTTCAGCTCAAGTATTAATTCCAAATAACAGAAACCATCTGAGACATTTTGTGGAAAATGAGTTATGGACCACAGCTGCATTCACTAGGAATCTAGCCTTTGTACACTGACACCAAATTAAATCTCAGAGACTGAGTTGTGGGTGAAGTTGCAAAGAATCGCTTTATTGCTTTGCCAGGCAAAGGGAGCTAGAGCAGGCTAATGCCCTCAAAACTGTGTCCCAGCCTGGAGAGGGTAGTGAGGAGTTTTATGGTCAGTGTCCAAAGAGGGCATGATTAGCTTGTGGACGTTTTTCTGATTGGTTGGTGGTAAAGTAAATGGGAGTCAGTACCATCAACCTTCTGGTTCTAATCATTTTGGGGCCTATGTGCTTGTGGGCAGACTACAGTTAACTTTTACAACTGGGTGGAAGTTTCAGTATCTGAAAAACAGTGCAAAACTATTTTTATGTGTATCCCTTGAGGGGGAACCAGGACCCTGTCCCAAGGCTGCACTATTGTTTCTTGACTGTTTTTCCCTTGTCTCTGAATCTGCTCCCTTCTCTGATTAGCAATTATTTGAATCTGCCCTTTGGAACTCAGGGAAGTTTATGGAGGCTGAATGAAGCTTGTGTACCTGTACCTGCACCTGCTCAGTCAGTCAGCTGTGTCTGACTCTTTGCAATTCCTTGGACATAGACTGCCCGGCTCCTCTGTCCATGAAATTTTCCAGGCAAGAATACTGGAGTGGGTTGCCATTTCCTTTTGCAGGGGATCTTCCCAATCCAGAAATCAAACCTATGTCTCTTGCGTCTCCTGCATTGGCAGGTGGATTCTTTACTGCTGTGCCACCTGGGTGGCCCAAATGAGGCTTATTGCCTGCAGACAAGAAACAGGGTACATGGAAAGGCTTTTGTGTCCTGCAGCCCCACAGAGTCCTGCTTGGTTTCAATACTGATTACCAAGTTTTACCATAGATGGGTTTGGAAAGGAGCATGTTGAGGGGTGGAAAGTGGGAGTCTTTCATGTGTAGTGTCTCTGTCCTAAGCAATGTTCCCCACAGGTGGTCAGCTCTGTGATTTTCCCCATGTCTTTTTTTCATCTTCAGTAGTTGTAAAACAACAGTGTTGAATGATTTTATATCTAAGATTATTTTCAGTTTTATCATTTTAAATTTGTGCAAAGGGGACTTCCTTGGTGGTCCAGTGACTAGGACTCCATTCTCCCAATGCAGGGGGCAGGGGTTCCATCCTGGTGGGAACTAGACCCACATGCTGCAATTGAGGGTTCACATGCCTCAGCTAAGACCCAGCACAGCTTCAGTAAGTAAGCAAATATATATATATATATATATATATATATATTGAATCTGTTAAATCTGTGCAAAGTATACACAAGCATTTTAGGAAATAAACACTTAAGAGTATTGAGAACATGAAAACATTGTAAATATACAACCCAAATTCTTGTTTTTTTTCTTAAAATAAATGAGTTAGAAGATACAATACAGGATTGTTGTAAAATCTGATGGAAAAGACTATTAAGGCTTTTGCTCAGTGGGTAACATTACAATCATCCTTCTTACATGGAGGTATGAAAACAAAATGCCAAAGTATTTCAAGAAGAAAATATTGTTTATTATTTTCACAGCAGTAGCAAGAATAATTCCAAAAAGAAGCCTCCTGACTTAACATGAAACATTGAGCACAGTTTAGAGATCTGCCTGTCTAAGTACTTCCCTAGCTATTAAGGATTATATACCACATGTAACATATTTGGAAGACCTTATTAATCACAGGTACAGATCCATCAATATTTTGTTCATGTTCCACTTTAAAAGTAGAAAAAATGTAGTCAAGATATGAAAGGAAAGAAAGGTTGTCGTGATTATGAAAAGATGTCTTAATATGAAGTGTTTTAAATCAAACTTGAACCCTAAGCATCTACTGATCTGTAGATAAAGTTTGACACAAACTTTAAAATATGCTCCAACTTAAGTCTCAAACTACTGAAAACTTATTGGTAAAGTGGAGGTGATGGGGCAGAACCTCTATACTTCCACCTTCTTTTTTCTGGTTGTTTTATAGCTGAAAGGGATAAAGTAAATGGAAATATGCATATTTTTTCTACCTAGAAACTGTTTTATTAAAAAAACCATTCTAGAGGACTTGCCTGGTGGTCCAGTGATTAGGAATCTTCCTTCCAATGCAAGGGATACAGGTTAGATGCTTGGTTTGGAAGCTCAAATCCCACATGCTCCCAGACAGCTAGGCTGATGCACTGCAACTACTAAATCTATGCACCACAATGAAGAGCCCAGGTGCTGCAACTGAGACTTGATGCAGACAAAAAATAAGTTTAATTATTAATTTTTAAATGGTTCTAATATTGAGAAATAAAATTTTACTAGAGCTAATCAATGAATATAGTAAAGTTGCAGGATATAAAATCAACACACAGAAATCCCTTGCATTCCTATACACTAACAATGAGAAAACAGAAAGAGAAGTTAGGGAAACAATTCCATTCACCATTGCAATGAAAGGAATAAAATACTTAGGAATAAATCTATTTAAAGAAATAAAAGACCTATATATAGAAAACTATAAAACACTGATGAAAGAAATCAAAGAGGACACAAATAGATGGAGAAATATACCATGTTCATGGATCAGAAGAATCAATATAGTGAAAATGAGTATACTACTCAAAGCAATCTATAGATTCAATACAATCCCTATCAAGCTACCAATGGTATTTTTCAGAGAACTAGAACAAATAACTTCACAATTTGTATGGAAATACAAAAAAAAACCTCTAATAGCCAAAGCAACCTTGAGAAAGAATGCAACTGGAATAATCAACCTGCCTGACTTCAGTTTGTACTACAAAGCTACAGTCTTCAAGACAGTATAGTACTGGCACAAAGACAGAAATATAGCTCAATGGAACAAAATAGAAAGACCAGATATAAATCCACGCACCTATGAACACCTTATCTTTGACAAAGGAGGCAAGAATATTCAATGGAGAAAAAACAATCTTTTTAGCAAGTGGTGCTGGGAAAACTGGTCAACCACTTGTGAAAGAATGAAACTAGAACACTTTATAACACCACACACAAAAATAAACTCAAAATGGATTAAAGATCTAAATATTAGACCAGAAATTATAAAACTCCTAGAGGAAAACATAGGCAAAACACTCTCTGACATAAATCACAGCAGGATCCTCTATGACTCACCCCCCAGAGTAATGGAAATAAAAGCAAAAATAAACAAATTGGACCTAATTAAACTTAAAAGCTTTTGCACAATGAAGGAAACTATAAGCAAGGTGAAAAGACAGCCTTCAGAATGGGAGAAAATAATAAAAAATGCAGCAACTGACAAAGAATTAATCTCAAAAATATACAAGCAGCTCCTGTAGCTCAATTCCAGAAAAATAAGTGACCCAATAAAAAAATGGGCCAAAGAACTAAACAGACACTTCTCCAAAGAAGACATACAGATGGCTAACAAACACATGAAAAGATGCTCAATGTCACTTATTATCGGAGAAATGCAAATCAAAACCACAATGAGGCACCATTTCACACAGGTCAGAATGGCTGCTATCCAAAAGTCTACAAGCAATAAATGCTGGAGAGGGTGTGGAGAAAAGGGAACCCTCTTACACTGTTGGTGGGAATGCAAACTAGCACAGCCACTATGGAGAACAGGTGGAGATTCCTTAAAAAACTGGAAATAGAACTGCCATACAACCCAGCAATCCCACTGCTGGGCATACACACTGAGGAAACCAGAATTGAAAGAGACATGTGTACCCTAATGTTCATCATTGAACTGTTCACAATAGCTAGGACATGGAAGCAACCTAGATGTCCATTGGCAGACAAATGGATAAGAAAACTGTGGTACATATACACAATGGAGTATTACTCAGCCATTAAAAAGAATGTGAGAGTTGGACTGTGAAGAAAGCTGAGCACCAAAGAATTGATGCTTTTGAACTGTGGTGTTGGAGAAGACTCTTGAGAGTCCCTTGGACTGCAAGGAGATCCAACCAGTCCATTCTAAAGGAGATCAATCCTGGGTGTTCATTGGAAGGACTGATGCTAAAGCTGAAACTGCAATACTTTGGCCACCTCATGCGACAAGTTGACTCACTGGAAAAGACTCTGATGCTAGGAAAGGTTGGGGGCGGGAGGAGACGGGGACCACAGAGAATAAGATGGCTGGATGGCATCACCAACTCAATGGACGTGAGTCTGAGTGAACTCCGGGAGTTGGTGATGGACAGGGAGGCCTGGCGTGCTGTGATTCATGGGGTCGCGGAGAGTCGGACACGACTGAGTGACTGAACTGAACTGAACTGAAAAAGAATGCATCTGAATCAGTTCTGATGAGGTGGATGAAACTGGAGCCTATTATACAGAGTGAAGTAAGTCAGAAAGAAAAATACCAATACAATATACTAATGCATATATATGGAATTTAGAAAGATGGCAACGATGAACCTATATGTGAGACAGCAAAAGAGACACAGATGTAAAGAACAGACTTTGGACTCTTTTGGATAAGGCGAGGGTGGGAAGATTTGAGAGAATAGCATTGAAACATGCATATTATCATATGTGAAACAGATCGCCAGTCCAGGTTTGATGCATGAGACAGGGTGCTCAGGGCTGGTGCACTAGGATGACCCTGAGGGATGGAATGGGGAGGGAGGTAGGAGGGGGGCGGAGGATGGGGAACGCATGTACACCATGGCTGCTTCATGTCAGTGTATGGCAAAAACCACGACAATATTGTAAAGTAATTAGCCTTCAATGAAAATAAATTAATTAATTTTAAAAAAAGAAAACCAAAAATATTAAAAGAGAAAATTTGTGCTGAATACACAAAATGAGTTGTAAAATGGCTGTAATTCTGTTCCAGCAAAAGACTGCTTTTCTTTAAGCATAGATAGGAATCACGATTAGTTAGTTGGAGAGAATAATTTAGACACAGCGTTGCCAAGGTAACTTTTCCTCGTTTGGGGAAGACCTTCACAAGTTCAAACGCAGAGCAAGGAGACAATCTTCTTTGTCTTGAGAAGACATGAGAACATGCAATTGAAAGGTGAACTTAAAGCACACCAACCAGAAAAAGACATGTGGCAGACCACAAGTTTCCTCACAAAGAGCATTGGTTAACGATGGCAAGAGATCCAGTGAGGAGGATTATAAACGCTCTTAACTATTTTCCTCTTGAGTCTTACATAGGTTGCTTGCCATGTAAAGTCCTTGAGTCCACTAAGAGCCAGAAAAGGCATATTCTCTGGAGCTTATCTGATTCTAAAATGCAAAATTTCTCTTCTCAAGGAAGATTAAATGGTAATCTATAGTATTTGTAGATTCTTGAGCAAGGAAAAAAATTGTGCATAGGTATTGATGACTTATTAAACCATTCTTTGTACACAGTTTTCAAAAAGTCCCTTTGGGAAAGATGGCTTATTTTCATCAAAATGTATTCCTTCTTTCCTCTACTGTAAGAAAGCTGTAGCTGGGATCGTCACTGGGCTGGAAAGAGTTCCCAGGTGCTTGTGCAGCCTGTCCTGGCCGTGGGCATCTGTCCTTTCTGGTGTGGGCCGTGTTAGCCTGTGAAGTTCATGGTCTTTTCTCAGTGCACAGCTGTGACCCAGTGTGCACTGTGCCAGTGAGGACACGACCCTGGAGGAATAAGGCCCCAAATGGCTCTGTGGAGCAGAGATTCCCCGACAACCTGGATTGTTTCTGTAAGAATTCTCATGTGAGAAAGGAATACATTAATTTTTCTTTAAACTATGGCATTTGAGAGGCTCTTTGTTATAGCAACTGAAATTTTGCATTATAAGATTTTCTGCAGGTATTTGTATATGTATTGTGCAATATCATATATATGATAAAGCAGAGACGACTTCTAGACCCTTTACTCTTATAATCAATAAAACATTATCAGTATGGTTACAGTTCTATGTGATCTTTACCAGTCAAAAAATTTCCTTTACTCAACCTCTGAAGTAACTATCAAGTAATCCTAAATTTGATGTTAATTATTCCTCAATGTGTTTTTACAGTTTTTCTAAACATGTCTGTTTCCTTAAACAATGTATAGACTTACTTGCATTTTATAATGCAATATAAATAGTATCTTCAAAAACCAAGAATCTCAGTTGCAAATGCAAAAGAATCTATTTTGGTTAGTTTAAGCAGAAAGGAATTTATGTTGAATATTAAGTAGTTCATATTAAATAAAATCTCCACAGCTCTCAAAAAGGCAGAATGTGAAACTACACAATCCAATCACACACAAAATCTTTAATGAAAACCAAAATCTTTAATGAAAACATCGATGCTTCTAAAGAGCATCTGTGATCTCTGTGGAATATAGAGAAAATATTTTCTGTGTTTCTGCAAGGTTTGGGATTCCTAAATACATTTTGCTGAAAATTGGGGATCCTGGCACATGATGATGAGAGAATTCCAGGAAGACTGACCTAATCCTGAAGGTATGTGTTTGCATTTCAAGAGAAAATGAGGCCCAGGATCTTGGCGACATCTGTAGGTCATAAAAAGTCAGAGAGATACCCAAAGTTCATGCAGCCTCTGGAGACATGTCTATGCATTCCAGAAGGTTACAGTAAGAACCCAGGGTCCTCCCCATCCCATCTGCACAGAGCAGAGGTGTCTCTCACTCCATTTAGGAGAGGAAAGGGAAGGCAACTGTCCCATGTGTAAGTACAAAGTCCACTCTGCTCACCGATGGAGTGTCCAGCTACTTACGAAGAAGAAACTTCCATCTGGCTCTCATCACTTCCTCTCGGGGGTACGTGCTGAAGTGAAAGAGAATTACACTTGTATTCATGGTAAGGTAATAAATGTGAAATCTGTCTCTGATCAAAAATACCTCATGTACACCTTCAGGACAAATAAAAATGGAATATTAAAATCACAACAAATGCCTCAGACTAGATGCTGTACATTCCAACACGACTTCCCCCAAAACACTGTATGCAGCTGTTGTGCTAACCTGATGCCATAGGTCAGGTTTTTGGGGAAATCCCTTGGTTTGAGACTTTGGGGCAGGAAGTTCCGACTCTTTGCGACCCCATGAATCACAGCACGCCAGGCCTCCCTGTCCATCACCAACTCCCGGAGTTCACTCAAACTCATGTCCACAGAGTCGGTGATGCCATCCAGCCATCTCATTCTCTGTCGTCCCCGTCTCCTCCCACCCCCAATCCTTCCTAGCATCAGAGTCTTTTCCAGTTAGTCAACTCTTCGCATGAGGTGGCCAAAGTATTGGAGTTTCAGCTTTAGTCCTTCCAATGAACACCCAGGATCGATCTCCTTCAGAATGGACTGGTTGGATCTCCTTGCAGTCCAAGGGACTCTCAAGAGTCTTCTCCAACACCACAGTTCAAAAGCATCAATTCTTCGGCTATCAGCTTTCTTCACAGTCCAACTCTCACAATGATGCATGACCATGGGAAAAACCATAGCCTTGACTAGATGGACCTTTGTTGGCAAAGTAATGTCTCTGCTTTTTAATATGCTATCTAAGTTGGTCATAACTTTCCTTAAACTGAACTGAACTGAACACTTGAGATCAGCACCCATGAGAGAGAGAGTGCGTGTGTGTAAGTGGGAAGGGTTAATTTTGAATTCACACTGGGTCTGCTCTGTGACTTTAACCCTTATCTTGCTGCTTTTGCTTTTGTTACTACAGGTATACATCATGGCCTACCTCGGGAGAAGCTGATCATGCCCACCTGTGAAGGACTGTGACTTTCCTAAATTCTCTGTGCAAATGGCAGGTGCCCCTCATCTGCTGCTTACCAGTTTAGCCCAGAAACACACGTTTGGGGAGGCCAGAATCACAGCTGGATGTGGCATCTTTGTTGATATAACAGGAGATATTCCATTTCAAGCCACCCCTGAAATGACTGTAAGGAAGTGAACCTAACACAGCCCCCTGCCTGAGGCTTGCTGAGACATTTGCAAGGATTGAATAGTCTTTTTACTTTGTTTCCCACCCACTTCTGATCCATAAAAGAACCTCACTTATATTCGGGCACCCAGGACCAGACAAGATGGTTCTTTTGAAACATTAGCCTGCCAACTGCTTGGTCAGCTGGGTCCCAAATAAAGTCCCCAGTTAATGCATGTAAGCTGTCTCTTGGGAGGGGGATTAGGCTGCACTTCGTGGGTAATTCCAGAAGGTTACAAACTCAGCTGAGGGCTATCAGCAGCAACACCCTGGCCACTTGTGTTATCAACTCCAAACTTGCACTGCCCGCCACAGGACTGGCCAATAAATTAGATGAATTGTTGGGGCAAAGAATAGCAACTTTATTTGGGAAGCCAGCAGACTAAGATGATGGACTAGTGTCCCAAAGATCCATCTTGTCCAGATGGGATTTCTTGGATGCTAGTTTCTTTTATAGAATAAAGAGAGGGAGGTGAGGAGGGAGACTAAAAAAAATGATAAGTTATTGCAAATATTTCCTGTTTCTGGGCAGACTCCAGAGGGGATGTATTAATTTCTTCTTACCTGCAGCCATTCACAGGTGGTCTGGTCAGGGTGTTTCCTGTGAGCTAAATAAAGGTATTTTACCTTAAGGCTCATTACCTGGGAGACAGGCTTCCCTGAGTTGGGCCATTATGTATACTTCAAGCTATAGACAGTATCCCTTTAGTGATTAACTTGTAGAAAAAGCAATAGAATACAGAGGCAAAAGCAAAGAATCCAATATGGAGCTAGATTTGTCCTTCCCTGTTCCATTGGAGATGAGAGTCTGAGTCTTCAAAGGCGAGATCTGGGCACTGCACAGTCCCACACCAGAGCACCTGCTCATGCTGCTCACTTCTGAATCCAAGGTCCATATGGACCTGTCTGATGGGAGGAAACTTTCAGAAGTATGGTGGTCAAGAAAGGCTTACCTTATTTCAAGTGTGTATTCCACAAAGGACAAAGTGTTTTCCTGTCCCTGATAGAAGGTATCATGAAACTCAGCCTGCAATCAGTTGGTGGCCAGCACTCATGGTATGCATAGGCAGGGTGGAGGCAACAGGGATGGGAGAAGAAGGGGCAGTGACATCAGGATTGGCTGCTATCGCTGGAAACCTAGGCGCTGAGCAGTGCCAGTACCCTGGCCAGATTTCATGGAGGAATATCTGCATTGAGTGATGAAACCACCATGCTAGCAAATATTAATAGTAATTTCAAATGGATAATGACAGCATACAAAGACAGGACATAGGAAAATAAAATAAGGTTTACTTATCTAGTAAGGGCTTCTCTTTTTTAAATTAATTTACATTTTATCGAAGGATAATTACTTTACAGAATTTTGCTGTTTTCTGTCAAACCTCAACATGAATCAGCCATATGTATACAAAGGATTCCCTGATAGCTCAGCTGGTAAAGAATCCACCTGCAATGCAGGAGACCTGGGTTTGATCCCTGGGTTAGGAAGATCACCTGGAGAAGGGAAAGGCTACCCACTCCAGTATTCTGGCTTGGAGAATTCCATGGACTATACAGTCACAAAGAGTTGGACACGACTGAGCAACTCGACATGCTGCTGCTAAGTCACTTCAGTCGTGTCCAACTCTGTGTGACCCCATAGACGGAAGCCCACCAGGCTCCCCCATCCCTGGGATTCTCCAGGCAAGAACACTGGAGTGGGTTGCCATTTCCTTCTCCAATGTGTGAAAGTGAAAAGTGAAAGTGAAGTCGCTCAGTCGGGTCTGACCCTTAGCGACCCCACAGACTACAGCCAACCAGGCTCCTCCATCCATGGGATTTTTCTAGGCAATAGTACTGGAGTGGCTTGCCATTGCCTTCTCCGAACTCGACATGACTTTCACTATTTAGTAAAGTTTACTCAATTTTCTATGGAGTAAGAAAAAACTCAGAGCCATCAGAATATTGCCAAGTAATCAGTAACTTTCAACAGATTTTGGGGTAAATTCCTAAGATCTCCTAGAAAAGGGAATACTAATAACTGCAGGTAAAAAATATATATATGATTGAAAGCTGTGTCAAACTTCCTGAAAGCTCAAATACTTCCCTTTATACCAATGTCATATATTTAAAACTGGAAAAGCTCTTCACATAAGCTAGTCTGGAAATGTACCAGAGACCGGGTCCAGACTTCATTAGTGTATTTGCTGCACAGTATAAAACATGATCACGGAACAGAGCAGAGTTCAGTCAGAGGGTTTATTGTCACCCTTTTCATTGATCACCTTTAGGTTCCCTGGTTTTTTCCTAAAACAAGAGTTAAGAAACCATGATTATTATCAAGAAGCAATGATTACATCTGGGTATAAGGCTATGGTTTTTCCAGTGGTCATGTATGGATGTGAGAGTTGGACTGTGAAGAAAGCTGATCGCCAAAGAATTGATGCTTTTGAACTGTGGTGCTGGAGAAGACTCTTGAGAGTCCCTTGGACTGCAAGGAGATCCAACCAGTCCATCCTGAAGGAGATCGATCCTGGGTGTTCATTGGAAGGACTGATGCTAAAGCTGAAACTCCAATACTTTGGCCACCTTATGTGAAGAGTTGACTCACTGGAAAAGACTCTGATGCTGGGAAGGATTGGGGGCAGGAGGAGACAGGGACCACAGAGAATGAGATGGCTGGATGGCATCACCAACTCAATGGACATGAGTTTGAGAGAACTTCGGGAGTTGGTGATGGACAGGGAGGCCTGGCATGCTGTGATTCATGGGGTCATGACTGACTGAACTGAACTAAACTGAATCATGGTATCATATCCTATTCCTGTTGCCCTAAAGTGGTACAGCCATCTCTACAGGATAAAGCCAAGTCTTTCTAGTTTAATTACTGGAATGTGGGGGAGGAAGGTGTATTTTCCAGATCAATAGCTCCATATCAAGAACCAGGGGCTGTGTCAATTTACCCTGGTAAAACAACTACATCTTCAATGCAGTCCTGCTTGATAAAGCTTGTATTCAAGCCTTTCTTCTCCAAGGCCCAACTACAACAGGAGGGAGCCTGTGACAAGGATAACCACAAAAACATTTTCCTAGTTTTCAATAGCACATATATCTCCATGCAGGAATGCAGTATTTCTTTAGCTTGTATTTGGTAGGGAACTAGTATTACAGTATCTACCACTTGACTCTGTAACAATCTTCAAGCCATTTTGCAAATCTACTCAGTATATCTAATCCAATAATATACTTAGGAAACATAGTGAATAATATAAAGCTGCATTTTCACATCTGACTGGCCCAGTGTGATATGGTCCTGAGCCAAAATTTCATTGATAATCTAATCTCTGTTCTTGTCATGACTGGGGAACCAGAAGACTGTTCTGGGATCAGTTTTCTTTTGTTGATATAATAAATGAGTACATATTTAGATGCTTAAAGCAATACCAATTTTATAATCTCTTAGTTGAGTAGGGTGGAATTCTGACAGTAGTCTCAGCAGGTTAAAATCAAAATGTCACTTGCAGGCTGTATTCAGTTGTTGGCAGAGTTAACTCCCACACTCTTGCTGAACTGAAGTCCCCTTGTCCTTATTGATTTTCACGCAGGGGTCATTCCCAGCCTATAGAGGCCACCTTCACTCTTTGGCTCATGACACCCTCTATCTTCAAGGCCAGAGATGGCTGACCAACTCCTCTGTATGCTCTGACTCTCTCTGATGGTGTCACAGTGTACTTTCTCAAGGATGGCTGATCTTTACTCATTATAGAAGCCCTGAGATTATGAACTAATGATGGGTTGGGAAATTGGTAAGGTGCCAAGCCTACATTGTGTGGCTAAATGGAGTGAGACTATTGGAAAGTGACATAATATAAACTTGGCTAAAACAAATCTCTAATTCAATAAAGTGTTCAAACAATACTTTAAAAATGCTTACAATTTGTAGTAATTTAAATGAACTTTATCTAAAGTGAGGATTATATGTGTGTGCAGTCGCTCAGTCATGTCTGACTCTTTGCAACCCCATGCCCACCAGGTTCCTCTGTCCATGGAATTTTCCAGACAAGTATACTGGAGTGGGTTGCCACATCCTTCTCCAAGAGATCATCCCCATCCAGGGATCAAACCTGCTCAAATGAGGGTTGTATAGTATCAAATATAGAAATGTAAGATTCTAATCTATTTAAATTTTGGGTGCACATATATGTAATACTATGGTATCTGTGTATGTGTGTGTTAATATATGAATAACAAGCAATGGTTATGACAGTGGACATGGAAATGTGTTGTGTCATATGCAAAATGAATAAAATAATGACTTGTTTTTAAAGTATACACATGTATTATTGTACTTTATGTAAAAAAAAGTATGGTTCATATAAAAGAACAATTAGTATTACTTGTATGTTGACAAACCAAATATTTTTGTAGTTAATTTAACATTTATTAGAATATACATTAGGTCATACACAAGAGATTTCTAAATTAAGCTAAAAGTTTATTTTTCTGTCTGGCCATGAACAGTCCAAAGCAAGTTTGAAGGATCTGTTTCGCCTAGTCCTCTGTGGGTCTGCTATCCCTAGCAGATTGGTCTGTTCTACATAGTTTGAGGACTTGCTACCATTTCCACCTTCCAAGCAATGGGATAGAGGAAGGGATCCAAGAAAGCAAGTTCTCCCATGTGAGCACAACCTGCAAATAGCCCTGGTCACTTCTGAGCATATCCCAGGGGACAGCGCTTGGTCACATGGCCACACAGAACCACGGGAGGGTGATCGAGTGCAGAATACAGTCTACACTAAGACCTGCTTTTATGAAGCACCTAGTTACTATACTAAGCCCTTGATGAGGAGTTTTGTTTCTTTTCATTTAATCTTCCCAAGGAAGGTCCATATTACAACTGGTTTGTCTGAAGTTACCATGTTGCCAGGAAACCCAAAATGAAATTAGATGGTTGAGGCAAAACATAATTTTAGATGCTTTTAGACCTTCCACTGAGAAGAAGAATAAAAATGGAAGGCCCCTTGATCTATAAATTATATTCAACCTAAAGATTTTTGCAATTAATTTCACACAAGGAATGAGCATCTCTAAATTTCAGGACCAGGTGTTGACTGGATGCTGCCAACTAAATAATCATGAAAAGGCAATTGTGCATTTTTAGCTCTGTCTGGGACTTTCTCTCTCACACAAGACCCATTGACAAACTCCTTGCTGGGAACTTTGACCTCAAATAAATCCCTTCTTGGTGCAAAGCAAACTTCCATTAAGCAGCTCTTTCCATCGTTGGTTAGTGAGACATTTAACAGCAACAACAGACAACTTATTAGCATTATGGTACGGAAAGAACAATGGTCCAAAAAGTCATCTGTGGTGAGCATGGCACAGCTTAGGAGTCAAAATGGGACAAAATGAGAGTTTATAAAAGTGATGGTGGATTTTAAATATCTTAAAAAAAAAAAAAGCCTTAAGCAACAGCAGTTTACTTAGCTTGCACCTTTCATAAGGACAGAACTTTAGCCAAACATCAGGGGTCAAAACTCACCCTGGAAAGCTTGGTAGAAGAGAACTAGAAAGCTCATGGTTCTGAATAGGGAGGCTGATGTTGCAAACACGTTCAGAAGCAAATCTTTATGGTGACAGAGTTCTATCATCTCAGATGCCTCTAGATATAGAAAGCAGTTTCACTTCCCAGTGGCTCCATTCTCCACTTTTTTTCTTTTGATGTGGCTGTACCTGGTCTTAGCTGTGACACATGGGATCTTTGATCTTCATTGTAGCATGCAGGATCTTTAGTTGCAGCATAGAGACTCCTCAAGTTGTAGCATATGGGATCTAGTTCCCTGACCAGGAATAGAACCCAGGCTACCTGCAGTGGGAACACAGGGTCTTAGCCACTGGAGCACCATGGAAGTCCCACATTCTCCACTTTAAAAATAGAAGAGAGAAAGAAATGGCAAAGAGGACTAGCAAGCTGGGATAAATTCCCTTCCAGGGAAGGAAGCTCTGACATCTGAGTGTACTTGAGTGACCCTTACCTCTCAAGGCAGATGTGAAACAGGAGGGAGGGGGAGCAGGGCACACCCTTCAAAAGAATAACATGGCCTGAGATATGACAAAAATTGTGTAGAGCTGACAAGGTCCTAGCCAACAAGATGGCAGAAGATTTGACTTCCAGTGGACCGTGAGCCTCAGTATACACTCGCTGTAATACATTAGCATCTAAATGACACACCCACCCGTGCCATGACAGTTCTGAGGTAAACCATTAAAGGTCAAAAAGGGGATGGTGGCCCAATTCTTGGAAATCCTTCCCCCTAGTCCTTCCACTCATTAGTCTATGAAATTATCCCATAAAAACTAACCATGCCATATTTTGGGGCCACTCTCATTGTCTGAGATGGCCCACACTCTCTCTGTGGAGTGTGTTTCTCTCTAAATAAATCCATTTCTTATCTATGACTTTGTCCCTCACTGAATTCTTTCTGTGATGAGGCATTAAGAACCTAAGCTTCATTAAGTCCTGAGACTAGGTGTGTTACCTCAGTTAAAAGAATGTGGGTACAGGTCCCAATCTGAGTTTCATGATTCCAGAAGCAAAGACTAAATTTCTCCTGCTGTAGCTACTCATCATTCCACTTCATGGGAGCAATTCCTTCTTTTGCAACACTTTCCCCTCAAGTAGCAGTTATCAAAAGTGGTGAGCAGGGTTAGAAATTCAACCAGGGCCGTGAAGGGCTTGATCTGAACACACAAGCATGGAACATCTCATGCCCCTTGGTTCCTCTGAGTTCACTGGCCTCTAGTGAAAGAGGAAGAAATAGACTGAGGAGATTTTGTGGTCTCTGACACAAGATCCAAAATTGTTTTTAAGAGGGGGAAAAATAGAATGATTTTGTCACCAGCAAAGCATGCTGGAAATCTTCAGATACACAGATGGCTACACAAAAAGTCTTGTGTATTGTGGTTTTACATTTTAAGAACAGAATTCCTCCTCAGAGGACTGACATGATCTTCATCCCACTGTTCCACACCAAAAACTTTTCAGCGGAGAGCAGTTGTGTGGGCAAAGCATGAAGTAGCTGAAGCTGAGATGCTGTGACATTCTTGAGATGTTTCTTACCCCCACTGCCTCCTTTCTTTAAAGAAAATAGGAGCCCCTTTCCTCTTTCAATGACTAGATAAATCATTTTGTCTGGAAGTACCATCTCTCCCCTAACTCTGCCCTAGTACAAACATAAAAGAGAAGAGGCAGGGCTTCCCTGGGGGTCCAGTGGTTGGGAATCTGCCTTGCAGTGCAGGGGACACTGGTTCAACCCCTGATCTAGGAAGATGCCATGCCACATGCCACAGGGCAGCTAAGACCAAGTGCCACCAGCTACTGAAGCTTGAGCACCTAGAGCCCATACTCAGCACCATGAGAAGCCACTGAAGTGAGAAGCCTGTGCACTGCAACTAGAGGAAGCCTGTGCACAGAAATGAATACCCAGCGCAGCCAAAAACAAACAAACAAATACATTTTTAAAAAAGAGAAAAGAGGGAGAAAGGGTGAGAGGAAGCAGTGGCGGTGGGCTGCCCCAGGAACACACACATGGTTAGTCTCTGCCTCCTGGCCCTGGTGTGAGTTGAAGGACCCAAGAGCAGCTGGGCCCAGCTGGCCCCTCCTCTGGCCTCTCAAGAAGCTCGTCCCAGCCTTAAAAATCTTCAAGTCTTGGTTATTTTGGAGGCAATGCTTTTGAAGACCATGGCAATGCACACACTCAAACTGAACCTGGTTGGGAAGCCATCCAAGTAGTTTCCACACCTATCTTATACTGCAAGAGATCTTCTTGGGTCAGCGAAAGGCATGAACAACTACTGTCCTAGCTGCCCTGGCAGCCTCAGCCTTCTCCCCAGTCATCTCGTTGGGCTCCATGGGCTGCTGAATCTTCATATTATATGTTGAGGAATGGAATATTACCTGCATTATTGCTAAACAAGGAGGTCACGGTCATCAGCTATTGCAGCTGCAGTCTATGGCAAGCTGATGAGCACTGAGAGAACTCAGGAAGGAAAGACCACCTGCCATTTAGCAGGCATTAGACTGCAGCCACTCCCCACGGTGAGCCCTGAGGAAACTTAGGATGCAAGAACACAGGATACTGGCCCCAGACAGCTTAGGTGAGTATTAAAGGAATGACTTCAGTGAGCCCTCTCACCCCTTCTCCCTCTTTTCTCTTTTTAAAAAATGTATTTGCTTGTTTGTTTTTGGCTGTACTGGGTCTTGCATCTTCCCATACATAGAAAAGTACAAAATTTCTTAATTGACATATCTGGTTTTCTTTAATTAATAGTACAGTAACTCCCCAGCATACAAACAAGTTCCATTCCGAGAGCACATTCATAAATCCAACAAAGTTAGTCTAGGTGTCCATCTAGTCAAGGCTATGGTTTTTCCAGTGGTCATGTATGGATGTGAGAGTTGGACTATGAAGAAAGCTGATCGCCAAAGAATTGATGCTTTTGAACTGTGGTGCTGGAGAAGACTCTTGAGAGTCCCTTGGACTGCAAGGAGATCCAACCAGTCCATTCTGAAGGAGATCGATTCTGGGTGTTCATTGGAAGGACTGATGCTAAAGCTGAAACTGCAATACTTTGGCCACCTCATGTGAAGAGTTGACTCACTGGAAAAGACTCTGATGCTGGGAAGGATTGGGGGCAGGAGGAGAAGGGGTCGACAGAGAATGAGATGGCTGGATGGCATCACCGACTCGATGGATATGAGTTTGAGTGAACTCAGGGCATTGGTGATAGACAGGGAGGCCTGGTGTGCTGTGATTCATGGGGTTATGGAGAGTCGGACACGACTGAGTGACTGAACTGAACTGAACTGAACCAACTAACACAATCAACTGTATAGTACAGTGTTATAAAAGGTTTATAATACTTTTCACACAAATTATATATAAAGAACAAATGTGAAAAATAAATAAAATGTGTTTAATCTTACAATACAGTACCTTGAAAAGTACAGTAGTACAGTACAACAGCTAGCATACAAGGACATGCTTACGTCTTTGAAAGTTCATTAATTGAAGGTCCATTTAATAGAGCTTTCAAGCTCTATTCATACTATCTTTTAGTTTCATTTCAAAAACCTGAGGGATTATAAGCATTTCAGAGGAATTGTGAGTACATGTTCTGGAAAAGCAAAAGCCAAAGTAAAAATTACTTCCAAATATGATCTTCCTTCACTATCATGATTATCCAGAGTATTTATTGGAATGCAGAGCTACAGAAGATAAGCCAAGACTCTCAATTCTTGAAAATCTAAGTGAAAAAAAAAATAGTTGTAATCCCCAGAGTGGATAGCTTCAAAGTTCAAACAAGTCTGATACAAAGTCAAAAATTTGTCAACAAAAATGATCAGATATGCTCTAATCCTCATGTTAAGAAAGAACAATACAATGAAAGTCACAATGGAAATAAGACTATTTCAAGAAAGTAATTTGAATGCAGTATAAGTGTTAAATTCTTATTGTTCAAATTCAAGGTCTATGGAATGTGCAGCTATTCAAAGACTATTAAAACTAAAATATTTGTTGATATTGCCTTAGACTGCCTTGCTGCTGCTGCTAAGTCACTTCAGTCGTGTCCGACTCTGTGTGACCCCACAGACGGAAGCCCACCAGGCTCCCCTACCCCTGGGATTCTCCAGGCAAGAACACTGGAGTGGGTTGCCATTTCCTTCTGCCTTACCTATACCTTTATGCGGGATTTTTAAAGATTATTTTCACATGGGCACAGAGTGAGGCAGCAGATAAGAAGGAAGGAAATACATTGATTGCGCTGAGAATTACAGTCAGAGAAACGCAAAGCAAAGCCACAGTGAGGTGCCACGTCACACCAGTCAGAACGGCTGCGATCCAAAAGCCTACACGCAATAAATGCTGGAGAGGGTGTGGAGAGAAGGGAACCCTCTTACACTGCTGGTGGGAATGAAAACTAGTACAGCCACTATGGAGAACAGGTGGAGATTCCTTAAAAAACTGGAAATAGAACTGCCATATGACCCAGCAATCCCACTACTGGGCACACACACCGAGGAAACCAGAATTGAAAGAGACACATGTACTCCAATGTTCATTGCAGCACTGTTTATAATAGCCAGGACATGGAAGCAACCTAGATGTCCATCTGCAGACGAATGGATAAGAAAGCTGTGGTACATTTACACAATGGAGTATTACTCAGCCATTAAAAAGAATACATTAGAATCGGTTCTAATGAGGTGGATGAAACTGGAGCCTATTATACAGAGTGAAGTAAGCCAGAAAGAAAAATACCAATACAGTATGCATTGATATAATGCATATATATGGAATTTAGAAAGATGGTAACGATAACCCTGTATGCTGCTGCTGCTGCTGCTGCTAAGTCACTTCAGTCGTGTCCGACTCTGTGTGACCCCATAGACGGCAGCCCACCAGGCTCCCCCGTCCCTGGGATTCTCCAGGCAAGAACACTGGAGTGGGTTGCCATTTCCTTCTCCAATGTGTGAAAGTGAAAGTCAAGTCGCTCAGTCGTGTCAGACTCTTAGCGACCCCACGGACTGCAGCCTACCAGGCTCCTCCATCCATGGGATTTTCTAGGCAAGAGTACTGGAGTGGTTTGCCATTGCCTTCTCCGTAACCCTGTATATGAGACAGCAAAAGAGACACAGATGTATAGAACAGTC
This sequence comes from Moschus berezovskii, assembly GCF_049115385.1. Classification (NCBI taxonomy): domain Eukaryota; kingdom Metazoa; phylum Chordata; class Mammalia; order Artiodactyla; family Moschidae; genus Moschus; species Moschus berezovskii. Next base: position 16,282,993 of record NC_142482.1, on the reverse strand, counting down.
TTTCAGACTCTGTGGGAGAGGCCGAGGGTGGGATGATTTTGGAGAATGGCATTGAAACATGTATATTATCATATGTGAAATGAATCGCCAGTCCAGGTTCAATGCATGATACAGGATGCTCGTGGCTGGTGCACTGGGATGAACCAGAGGGATGGGATGGGGAGGGAGGTGGGAGGGGGGCTCAAGATGGGGAACAGATGTACACTGGGGCAGATTAATGTCAATGTATGGCAAAACCAATACAATATTGTAATTAGCCTTCAATTAAAATAAATAAATTTAAAAAAAGAGATTAAGAGATCAAAGTGTTGAATTTTTCTCTGCTTTTAACCAGATACCTGATATTCACAAAGTCAAGAATTATTTACTTCAGCTTCCTTCTCTAAAATGAGTTTAAAATGCTTACTTTATTTTGTTCATAGGGTACAAGCTTTCTCTGTAAAGTAAGACTTCTCTAAAGATAGCAATAACATTTTCCTCCCAAACATACTGTGTTTTAGACAACCTGTCTTCAATAAACACAAGTGCTTTCTAACCTACTCTTTCCTTTGCAAAAACTATAGACATGAACATTTAGTTTTGAGCTGAAAAGAAAAGCTCATTAGGTTGAGTTTTCAGGTCATGATGCATTTGGTGGCTATAAACACTGAGGGAACCGTGGCCTTCCACACTGGACGAAGGTCATTCTTTCCAGCCATGGCCACATCCAAGTGAATTTCACCACTCCTCCCACACACAGATTGAAATACAATGTTGTGAAGGTCAAATCCACTTCAGAAACACCCAGTGTCCTCATTCCAAAGGTCAGCCAACTCTCCTACTTTTTCCTGAAATCACAAACGGGATGGTACTTCACTTAATTTTTGAATGTATTCAACTGACCACAAAGTTCACTCAGGTTTTCTGCACCTTATGGGAAAATCTGAGCAAACTTTTTGGCCAACCCACTATTTCCAAACAAGTGCTTCTCTCTCCCTTCTTTCTTTTAGAGTCAAGTTTCTCCCTTCTGCTAATATGTAAGAAAAATGAAAGCATCACCATCCAGACTTGTAAATGAACATTCATAGAAGACTTACTCAGAATAGTCCCACACTAGTAATAACCCAACTGTCTATGAACAGGTGAATGAATAATCAAAATGAAATATAGCCATTCAAAAGGATACTATTCAAGGGACTTCCCTGGTGGAGCAGTGGCTAAGAGTTTGCCCTCCCCATGCAGAGGTCCCAGGTTCAATCCTTGGTCTGGGAACTAGATCCAACATGCCACAACTAGGAGTTTGCCTGGCACAACTAAAGATCTTGCATGCTGCAACTAAGATCTGGTGAAGCCAAATAAATATTAAACATTTTTAAAAAAGGTAGCTCCAGCATCATGGATGGATCTTAAAAACATTATGCTGAATGAAAGAAGCCAGAAACGAAAGAGTGCATGGTGCATGATTCCATGTATACAGAGCTCTAGAAAAGAAAACTGTCCATTGATAGTGACAGAAAGCAGCTTGGGCATAAGTGCAGCTGGAAGAGAGGTAAATTATCTGGGGAAAGCCTCAAGAAAACACTTTGAGGCTGATACAAATGTTCTGTAGCTTAATTGTGATGGTTTCACAGGGCACGTATATTTGTCAAAACCTATCAAAATGTCCAATACTTTGGCCACCTGATGTGAAGAACCAACTCATTGGACAAGACCATTATGCTGGGAAAGATTGAAGGCAGGAAGAGCAGAGGATGACAGAAGATGAGATGGTGGGATGGCATCACTGACTCAATGGACATGAGTTTGAGTGAGCTCCAGGAGTTGACGATGGACAGGGAGGCCTGGCATGCTGCAGTCCATGGGGTCACAAAGAGCCGAACACAACTGAGTGACTGAACTGACTGATCAAAATGTATACTTAAAAACAGATGTATTTCAATTCTACGTAAATTATACCTCATGAAGTTATTTTTAAAGTTAACCTATTATATTTGCTAAATATACACAGTAAACAATATCAAGTTTAGTTTATATTTTGGACTTTCAGGAAGAAAGGGAGAGAATAGAGAAAGGCAGGAGATTAAAAAATGACCATACAGATCGATTTCAGGAAGTTTTTAAATTGTGAAATGAGGAGAATAGTTATTTGATTTGTTTATTTTTATTTGAAGGACTTTTTGTGTAATGAGAAATACAAAGCAATTTCAATTGTTTTTGCTCTTAGAATTTTCTTTCCTCTGAGTAATATTATGTATTATGTACCAATTTCATTTAATAAGCATTAATGCAGATTTTCACATAAATACATACATTTGGGAAACAACATTTCTTTGCCAATTTCCTGTGTAGAAATTAGATAATAGTAGGCCTAAAAAGTTATGTAGTTGCTTTTATTTCCAAGCCAAAAGACCAGAATCTCTAACAGTCAATAAGCTTTTCTAATCTCATCAGCAGTTAGTCTTATGGAATGTAGCATCTGGCACCAGAAAACCACTTTATTCCACTGATAATTAGATAATGTGGTCAGGCCCTTAGAAAGCACCAATATTAAATCACACATCACAAAAAGTGAAATTGGGAATTGTGATTTTCCTTAATAGCATGCCTATTTTTTCCTACTATCCACTCCCCCACTGTTTCTCCAAGCTGACTAATTCTCTATCTAGTGTCCAATGTTTTCAAGGCATTTAATTAGCCTGAGTACTTACAAGTCTTCAAAGTCTTGTTTTTCTATTGCCTCTAAAATAATATGGCATTTTGGGGATGGTAACAAAGACATCATAGCACTTTTTGTTTTTCACAAGATAGAAAATGAAAAAAACTTCATTTTCGTTAGCTAGCTGTAGCAAGTTTCACTCAAATAATAAAAACCAGTCTCACTAGAAGCACAGAAGAAAGTTCACTAATTTACTTCCAAGGAGTTATTTAATGAATGAATTGAATGAATAAATAGATGATATAGGAGGAATCGTGGCACTTACCAGCAACAAAGAGGTTTGATTAAACAGTCTTTGTCAACTCAGAGGGATTTATTCAGGAACAAATGTTATCACCTCTTCCAGGAACTGTACAGCATTGCCTGTTGGCACTGCTGACAAGGACCACAGAAGCCACACTCTGGACTGCAGGTAACCTGTTCAGTTAGTATATAAAGAGAGTTGGCTAAGGTAACAGAGGTGCTACCAGTGAATGGTCTTGCTGGCATGAAAGTGGCAAGGGTAAAAACCAGGAATTCTGCTTCACTCACAGCTACGTGATGGAAGGCCATTCCTAGGAAGCCTATCTCATAAGACCTCACCCCCCTGGGTCCCTGAGGTCATGGTGGCTAGATTCTGGGTGTTATCCTTGATTTTAGTAGGACTAATACTGAAACTGAGCAGGACTCTGTGGGGCTCCTGGGCTTGGAAGACTTATCTATGTCCCCTGTTTTTTGTTTGTATGAACTGAGCCTTCATGGGGCTTCTCTGATGGCTCAGATGGTAAAGAATCTACCTGCAATCATTCTACCCTAATACCTGCAAAGAATCTGGAGAAGGGAATGACAACTCATTCTAGTATTCTTACCTGAAGAATTTCATGGATAGAGGAGCCTGGTGGGCTACAGTCCTTGTGGTTGCAAAGAGTTGGACACAACTGAGTGACTAACAGAGACAGCCTCCATGACCTTCCTGGAGTTTCAAGGGGAAGGGTCAAATAGTTGCTAATCAGGGAAGGGAGGGTTGAAGAAACTAAGGAGGAGCAGCCAAGAAACAAGAGTGCAGTTTTGTGGCAGGGCCTTGGTTCCTATTCAAGGGATACACACGACAATATCTTTGAGCTTTTAAGGGAACTAAAACCCCCAACACATGGAAGATGTTAACTACTTAATAGTCAACAAGAGTCCAAAATGCAACACTTGGGTGAAATCTCAAAAACAACAGAATGATCTATGTTTGTTTCCAAGGCAAACCATTCAATATCACAGTAATCCAAGTCTATGCTTGGAGCAGTAATGCTGAAGAAGCTGAAGTTGAACAGTTCTATGAAGACCTACAAGAGCTTCTAGAATTAACACCGAAAACAGATGGCATTTTCATTATAGGGGACTGGAATGCAAAAGTAGGAAGGCAAGAGATTCCTGGAGTAACAGGCAATTTGGCCTTGTAGTACAGAATGAAGCAAGGCAAAGGCTAATAGAGTTTTGCCAAGAGAACACACTGGTCAGAGCACACAACCTCTTCCAACAACACAAAAGAAGACTCAACACATGGACATCACCAGATGGTCAATATTTAAATCAGATTTATTATATTCTTTGCAGCCAAAGATGGAGAAGCTCTATGCAGTCAGCAAAAACAAGACCGGGGGCTGACTGTTGCTCAGATCATGAACTCCTTATTGCCAAATTCAGACTTAAATTGAAGTAGGGAAAACCACTAGACCATTCAGGTATGACCTAAATCAAATCCCTTATGATTATACAGTGGAAGTGAGAAATAGATTTAAGGGACTAGATCTGATAGACAGAGTGCCTGAAGAACTATGGACGGAGGTTCGTGACATTGTACAGGAGACAGGGATCAAGAAAAAGAAATGCAAAAAGGCAAAATGTTTGTCTGAGGAGGCTGTGAAAAGAAAAGAAGAGAAAGGCAAAGGAGAAAAGGAAAGATATACCTATCTGAATACAGAGTTCCAAAGAAAAGCAAGGAGAGATAAGAAAGCCTCCTCAGTGATAAATGCAAAGAAATAGAGGAAAACAATAGAATGGGAAAAACAAGAGATCTCTTCAAGAAAATTAGAGATACAAAGGGAACTTTTCATGCAAAGATGGGCTCAATAAAGTCCAGAAATGGTATGAACCTAACAGAAGCAGAAGATATTAAGAAGAGGTGGCAAGAATACACAGAAGAACTATACAAAAAGGATCTTCATGACCCAGAAAACTATGATGGTGTGATCACTCAGCTAGAGTCAGACATCCTGGAATGTGAAGTCAAGAGGGTTTTAGCATCACTATGAACAAAGCTAGTGGAGGTGATGGAATTCCAGTTATTTCAAATCCTAAAAAATGATGCTGTGAAAGTGTTGCACTCAATATGCCAGCCAATTTGGAAAACTCAGCAGTGGCCACAGGACTGGAAAAGATAAGTTTTTACTCCAATCCCAAAGAAAGGCAATTTCCAAAGAATGCTCAAACTACCACACAATTGCACTCATCTCACAAGCTAGCAAAGTATTGCTCAACATTCTCCAAGTCAGGCTTCAACAGTATGTGAACCGTGAACTTCAGATGTTCAAGCTGGATTCAGAAAAAGCAGAGGAACCAGAGATCAAATTACCAATGTCCGTCAGATCATCAAAAAAGCAAGAGAGTGCCAAAAAACCATCTACTTCTGCTTTATTGATGACGCCAAAGCCTTTGACTGTGTGGATCACAACAACTGTGGAGATGGGAACACCAGACCACTGATAACCTGTCTTCTCACTGTAGTCAGTGATTTATGTGCAATGCACACCTCCTCCTGCTATTTCCTCCCTGCAATCCTGCAAGATTTTTTGGTGTCTGCCTTCTTTCTCTCCAGCCCTGTTCCCATTCCCTACATCTCTGCTCTTATCTTTTGCCACCCTCAACACAAGCTTCCCAAAGCCTAAAATTGACTGTCACTCTCACAGGGCTCTGTTCTCTGGCCAGAGGCCTCAAAGGCAAAGCAGTGAAAGTGACCCCAGAATGTTTGGTGGAACTCTGGCAAGAGAATATTTTTGAAGCTCCCTAGGTGATTCTACGGAGAAGGCAATGGCACCTCACTCCAGTACTCTTGCCTGGAAAATCCCATGGACAGAGGAGCCTGGTAGGCTGCAGTCCATGGAGTTGCTAAGAGTCGGATACGACTGAGCGACTTCACTTTCACTTTTCGCTTTCATGCATTGGAGAAGGAAATGGCAACCCACTCCAGTGTTCTTGCCTGGAGAATCCCAGGGACAGCGGAGCCTGGTGGCTGCTGTCTGTGGGGTCGCACAGAGTCGGACACGATTGAAGTGACTTAGCAGTAGCAGCAGCAGCAGGTGATTCTAATGCAGCCAGAGTTGCGAAACATGGTCACTTAAACCCTTTGTTTTAGAGATTTTAAAAAAAAGAATTCAGGGAAGTTATCAGATTCATCCAGGGTCTCATATCACAGGACTCTCTGTAACATTATTATCATTATTATTATTATTTTGGGGTAAAAATTACTTATTTCAAAATTTCCCTTTGAAATTCACTCTGTAAGATCTATAGACATGTTTCCAATTTGATGTAATGTTATTTTCAACTGGACACTGAGATTGTTGTAGCCAAGCATTCCGGGAAACAAGCTCACTCAGAAGGACAATGCAGATAGTGGACTGCAGTTTGTTACACCAGTGGGCCCAAGGCAGAGTCTCCTCTTAGCCAAGGACCCCGAACAGTTTCTGAGAAAACCTTATATACCCTAAGTGTACGTGCCCAAACTCACCTCACCAAATTTTCTGAAACTAGTCTGAACAAAGGAAAAGAAAGATACAATCAAAGTTAACCCGTGATTCATATGCCTTAAGCCTAGGTAGTTAACAGTGGACGATTATCAATAGGCCTGTGGTCATACCCCAATAAGCATAATAGAATTTATGATTCTATTCAGTTACACAGATAATTACGGTATTCTTTTAGGTGACTTTTCACTTTCACACATTGGAGAAGGAAATGGCAACCCACTCCAGTGTTCTTGCCGGGAGAATCCCAGGGATGGGGGATCCTGGTGGGCTTCCGTCTATGGGGTCGCACAGAGTCGGACACGACTGAAGTGACTTAGATTTAGGTGACGGAGCGTCTAGATACGAGCCCTGGGGCTCTTCCATGGGGGGGTGGGGAGGGGTCTGGTTTTCCAGTTGATATGTCATTTCCATAGATAATGGGCGCATAGCTCAAAGTCCACAGTCCAGCCCAAGATGGAGTCCTGCTTTCAAGATGGAGCCTATTCTGTTTCCTCCTTCAAGATGGGGAAAACATCTTGTCATTGCCTGTCACTCTCTCTTATTCAGAATGACACTCTGTCAGCTACTTCAAGTTGTCCTTTTGAAATTTACTCAAAATTTTTACATGAAAACTTACTTTAGTGGAAGGTAAGGTGGGGCTCAGAAATACCTTAGTGTGTAGGAAACATAATGTACTTATTTCAAATGTGCTATTTGGAGCAAATGAAAATTTTCTATGTAGCTTTTAAGAAAATGTTTTGTTATAACCTTTACAGCTCAAATTTAACTAAAGTCTGGGTTTGTTTCTGGTCTTTTGATTTTAAACTGCAAACAGCCTTTGAGTTTCTTTCTGTTTCCCCATCATGCCTCATAACCATCAACAATTAGGTTGTTAATGTTTTAGCCACAGAGCTGATCATCTGTCGTGTTAACAATTTATACCACGTGCTGTCCCAGATTAGGGGGTGTGATGTTTGACTCTTCACTGGAATCACTACATAATGACAAGGACGGTTTTCTGCCTTCCTCAGACACAACATAGCTAAGACAGCAGTCAAAGAGACAGATCTGTAATTGATGACTCCAAAAAGTGAGCTTCAACCTCTCCCTGAAGATAGTTATCACTCTGAAGATATCAGCAAAGGTCCTAGCCAGAGCACTCTAATTCAATAAACTAAATCACACCAAGATAAAGCAGACCAGCAAGACATCAAAGTGTAAGTGGCTTCATTCACTCTGGCTTAGGTTTTCAATTTATAAAAGCTTCCTGATTCTTTTCTCCTTTGGAACAGTTCTGTTTTAAGGATGTAAATCTAACTGTACTTACAAAACTGAAACAATGTTCAGACTAACTATACACAACAATAGTTGATATGATTAATGTAGTAAGTTTTCATAGCTTGTTTGTGTGTGGGGGAGGTGTTTGTGCATGTGTATTTTGCTGCCCTCTACTGGGAATAGAAGGAATGATCGGCAACACAGCTTTGTAAAGCGACAAAACCTCAACCAAAAAAAAGGAAAAAGAAATTATAGACAGCTCCATCTCAACTGAAATTCTCTTTATGATGGAAATGAAATAATTATCTGGTAAAGCTCTAAGAATCAGGATGAAAATACAATTGATATAAATGCAACTAATGAAATAAAATACAGATAAGATGCCTGAAAATGATTAGCCCCAAGGTTTTGTTGCTTGTTCTTGCTGTTCAGCGGCTGTCTTATCCAATGTTTGTGACCCCACGGACAACAGCACACCAGGCTCTTCTGTCCTCCACGACCTCCTGGAGTTTGCTCGAATTCCTGTCCCTTGAATCAGTGATCTAACCATCTATCTTCTGACGTCCCCTTCTCCTTTTGCCTTCAATGGTTTCCAGCACCAGGGTCTTTTCCAGTGAGTCAGCTCTTTCCATGAGGTGGTCAAAGTATTGGAGCTTCAGCATTAGTCCTTCCAATGAATATTCAAGGTTAATTTCCTTTAGGATTGACTGCTTTGATCCCTTTGCAGTCCAAGGGACCTTAGAGTCTTCCCCAGCACCACAAGTCAAAAGCATCAATTCTTCAGTGCTCAGCCTTCTTTGTGGTCCAAATCTCACACCCATACACGACTACCGGAAAAATCATAGCTTTGACTATGGGGACCTTTGTCGGCAAAATGATATCTCTGCTTTTTAATAACCTATCTAGGTTTGTCATAGCTTTCCTTCCAAGAAGCAAGTGTCTTTTAACTTCAAAATTGCCAACATTCCTTTGATCAGAGACAAAAAGCAAGGGAATCCCAGAAAAACATTTATTTCTGCTTCATTTAGTACACGAAATTCTTTGACTTTGTGGGTCAAAAACAAAGTGTGGAAAATTCTTAAAGAGATGGGAATATAGACCACCTTACCTGTGTGGTGAGAAATCTGTGTGGGTCAGGAAGCAACAGTTAGAATTGGACTTGGAACAACTGACTTGTTCAAAATTGGGAAGGGAGTGTGTCAAGGCTGTATATTGTCACCCTGCTTATTTAACTTCAAGGCAGAGTGCATCATGCCAAATACCTTGGGAGAATCAAAAGCTGGAATCAATATTTCTGGGAGAAATATCAACAACATCAGATATGCAGATGGTTCCACTCTAATGGCAGAAAGTGAAGAGAAACTAAGGAGCCTCTTGATGAAGGAGAAAGATTAAAGTGAAACAACCAACTTGAAACTCAATATTATAAAAAACTAAGATCATGGCATCTGGTCCCATCAGTTCAGTTCAGTTCAGTCGCTCAGTTGTGTCCAACTCTCTGCGACCCCATGAATCACAGCACGCCAGGCCTCCCTGTCCATCACCAACTCCTGGAGTTCACTCAAACTTATGTCCAGAGAGTCGGTGATGCCATCCAGCCATCTCATTCTCTGTCGTCCCCATCTCTTCCCGCCCCCAACCTTTCCCAGCATCAGAGTATTTTCCAGTGAGTCAACTTGTCACATGAGGTGGCCAAAGTATTGGAGTTTCAGCTTTAGCATCAGTCCTTCCAATGAGCACCCAGGATTGATCTCCTTTAGAATGGACTGGTTGGATCTCCTTGCAGTCCAAGGGACTCTGTGGTGCTGGTCCCATCACTTCATGGCAAATAGAAGGGAGTTAAATGGAGCAGTTTCAGATTTTATTTTCTTGGGCTTCAAAATCATTGTACACAGTGACTGTAGCCACAAAATTAAAAAATGCTTGCTCTTGGAAGGAAAGCAGTGACAAACCTAGACAGTGAATTAAAAACAAAGATGACACTTTGCTGACAAAGGTCTATAGAGTCAAAGCTATGGTTTTTCCCACATTCACGTATGTATGGATGTAAGAGCTGGACCATAAAGAAGACTGAGCACCAAAGAATTGATGCTTTTGTTGTGGTGCTGGAGAAGCCTCTTTAAAGTTCCTTGGACTGCAAGGAGCTCAAACCAATCAATCCTAAAGGAAATCAACCCTGAATATCCATTGGAAGGACTGACGCTAAAGCTGAAGCTCCAATACTTCAGCCACCTGGTGCAAAGAGCCAACTCACTGAAAAAGTTGATGCTGGGAAAGACTGAAGGCAAAAGGTGAAGGGGGTGAGGTGGTTAATAGCATCACTGACTCAGTGGACATGAATTTGGGCAAACTCCAGGAGGTCGTGGAGGACAGGGAAGCCTGACATGCTACAGTTCGTGGGGTCACAAAAAGTTGGACACGACTTAGTGACTGAACAATAAATACTACTAAAATTCCTCTTTTAATTTGTGAATAAATTTAGGCACAAATAGATAAAGACATTTCCTGAAGACTCTTACTAGAAAAAGAAAGTGGAAATTTGAACCCAGGCAACCTCACTACAGAAGCCATGCCCTTGTAACTACACTAAGAGGCATGCGAGATGCGGGTGCACCACTGTGGTCAAATGTACTTGTAGAACAAACTCATCCACTTACTTCAAACATCTGTATTTTATGAGTTAGTCTCAAATTAGTACTAACTAATTTGTTAGGCAAGAATATACCCTATACCATGATAAATCACAGAAATATTTCACTTTTAGATAGCAACTTTGAAAGCAGATACTGAAAGTAAATACGATTTTTATTCCCTAGGTTTTGTTCTCAGTTCTCCAGATTTTGTTCATTTTCATTCTCTTTACATGACTTGGCTTGCTAATGTCTCCCAGCCTTCCAATCTCAGTTTAAAATCATGGCTTTAAGGAGTTTTCCCCACCCTCATCTGTTTCACAGCTTGAGCTCCCATATATAACACCACACCGGATGGCTTACACAGTAGAGATGGATTTGCTCTTAGTCCTAGAGACTGGAAGTGCAAGATCAATGCTGGTGACCCTCCTGGTTTCTTTTAAAGTATTTACTACTTGTGTGTTTGTCCGTGCCAGGTCTTAGCTGTAGCACAGGGACCTTTGGTTTTCCTTGCGGCTGTGGGATCTTGCTGTTGTGGCACAGGAAATCCTGGCTGTGGCAAGTGGGATTTAGTTCCCTGAGCAGCAAATGAATCTGGGCCCCCTGCATTGGGAGTGAGGTGTCTTAGCCACTGGACCAGCAGGGAAGTCCTTGACTTTTTTTTAATGCAACTTTTTTAACATTGAAATATAGTTGATTTACAATTATTGTGCTAATTTCAAGTACACAGCAAAGTGATTCAAGTATCAGTTCAGTTCAGTTCAGTCGCTCAGTTGTGACCAACTCTTTGCGACCCCATGAATCACAGCACGCCAGGACTCCCTGTCCATCACCAACTCCCGGAGTTCACTCAAACTCATGTCCATCGAGTCGGTGATGCCATCCAGCCATCTCATTTTCTGTCGTCCCCGTCTCCTCCCACCCCCAATCCCTCCCAGCATCAGACTCTTTTCCAGTGAGTCAACTCGTCGCATGAGGTGGCCAAAGTATTGGAGTTTCAGCTTTAGCATCAGTCCTTCCAATGAACACCCAGGATTGATCTCCTTTAGAATGGACTGGTTGGATCTCCTTGCAGTCCAAGGGACTCTCAAGAGTCTTCTCCAGCACCACAGTTCAAAAGCATCAATTCTTCAGCGATCAGCTTTCTTCACAGTCCAACTCTCACATCCATACATGACCACAGGAAAAGCCATAGCCTTGATAGACGGACCTTTGTTGGCAAAGTAATGTCTCTGCTTTTTAATATACTATTTAGGTTGGTCATAACTTTCCTTCCAAGGAGGTAAGAGAAACCCAAAATAAGATGATTGAAGTATACATATATATGCATATACATATTCTATTTTATAATCTCTTCCATTGAAGGTTACTACAAGATACTGAATATGTGCTATCCAGAAGGTCCTTGTTGTTGATCTGCTTTATATATAGCAGTGTGTGTCTCTTAGCCCCAAACTCCTAATTCGTCCCTCCTCCCTCCTTTCCCCTTTGGTAACCATAAGGTTGTTTTCTGTGTCTGTGAATATATTTCTGTTCTGAAAATAGTTCATCGGTATTGTTTTCATCATTTTCTGTCTGGCTTATTCAGTTAGTATGATAGTTTCCTGGCTCAAAAATCACTGTCTTCTCACTGAGTGCTTACATGGCCTTTTCTCATATGCAGGCATATGAGAAGAGGTCACCAATTGTACAAGATTAGTACACATTCTTACGAACTTATCTAACCATAATCACAGCCTAAAACCTTAATCTCCAAACAGGGTCCCATAGGGAGAGTTTCAACATATGAATTTGGAAGCAACACAATTTAGTCCATAGCATCATCCTATACATTTATATGGGTTTCCCATGTGGCCTTAGTGGTAAAGAACTCACCTGCCAATGCAGGAGACACAAGAGACGTGGGTTCGATCCCTGGGCCAGGAAGATACCCCAGAGGAGGGCATGGCAACCCACTCCAGTATTCTTGCCTGGAGAATCCCATGGACAGAGGAACCTGGCTGACTGCCGTCCGTGGGGTCACAAGAGTTGGACAACAGAAGGGGCTTAGCACGCACACATTTCTATAGCAGTTTCTCCTATTTTAGAATGATTATATAGCAATCTCCTGTTGCTCTACCTGTTTGGTTTTTTTTTTTTTGACATGAGTGTCCTCACGCCAGATCACAGGACTACGTCACCATTGTGTCCCTGGCCAGTTCTGTGCACTTCATGGCCATATGAAACTGAGCAGGACTTTGTGGGGCCCCTGAACATGGAAGCTTTTCTGTCCCCTGTTTCTTGTTTGTAGGGGACAGACTCCAACCTCCATGACCTTCCCTGAGTCCAAACGGCAAGTTCAAACAGTCGCTAATCAGGGAAGGGAAGGGATGCAGAGACAACGGAGGAGCAGTCACGAAACACCAGCACAGCCCTGGGGCAGGGTCCTGGTCCCCCAGGTACTAACGCCCTCAATAAATGGCAGATGTCAGCATTCTTCATTCCAGAGAAGACCACTGGGGCCAGATGAAAGGAACCAGAGAAGCTCATCAAGAGGTCACCTGAGACCGGATGAGAGGAATGCAGACCCTGCACACACCGCACAGTCAGCAACGTGGCCTTGAATCATCGCAGTAAAAACCCCTCACCAAATCCTCCCAGGTTGGGACACACAGCTTCCGAGGACAAGAGTCCACTATGTCCCCTTCTGCCTGGCAAAGCAATAACCGGCCCCGGCGGCGCAGACGCAGGAGACGCCGGCCCCGGCTCCGTGCAACCGACCACGCGCTGAAGTGTGGCCGAGAGGAGCTACTCCACGCCATGGTCAGGGCGGTGGCCGAGAGGAGCTGTCCCACATCCAAGAGGCGGTGGCTGCGCGGGCACAGGAGGGCCGAGAGGAGCTACTCCACGTTCAAGGGCAGGAGGGGCGGCCTTGAGGAGATACCCCTCGTCCAAGGTAAGGTACAGCGGCTGCACTTTGCTGGAGCAGCTGTGAAGAGACAGCTTACGACCAAGGTAAGAGAAACCCAAGTAAGACGGTAGGTTTCGCGAGGAGGCATCAGAGGGCAGACACACTGAAATCATAATCCCATAAAACTAGTCGATCTGATCATATGGACCACAGCCCTGTCTAGCTCAATGAAACTAAGCCACGCTGTGTGGGGCCACCCAGGACGGATGGGTCATGGTGGAGAGGTCTGACAGAATGTGGTCCACTGGAGAAGGGAATGGCAAACCACTTCAGTATACTTGCCTTGAGAACCCCATGAACAGTATCAAAAGGCAAAATGATAGGATACTGAATGAGGAATTCCCCAGGTCGGTAGGCGCCCAGTATGCTGCTGGAGATCAGTGGAGAAATAACTCCAGAAAGAAGGAAGGGATGGAGCCAAAGTGAAACAAATACCCAGTTGTGGATGTGACTGGTGATAGAAGTAAGGTCCGATGCTGTAAAGAGCAATATTGCATAGGAACCGGAAATGTTAGGTCCATGAATCAAGGCAAATAGGAAGTGGTCAAACAGGAGATGACAAGAGTGAACGTCGACATTCTAGGAATCAGTGAACTAAAATGGACTGGAATGGGTGAAATTAACTCAGATGACCATTATATCTACTACTGTGGGCAGGAATCCTTTAGAAGAATTGGAGTAGCCATCATGGTCAACAAAAGAGTCCGAAATGCAGTACTTGGATGCAATCTCAAAAATGACAGAATGATCTCTGTTCGTTTCCAAGGCAAACCATTCAGTATTGCAGTAATCCAAGTCTATGCCCCAACCAGTAATGCTGAAGAAGCCAAAGTTGAACGGTTCTATGAAGACCTACAAGACCTTTTAGAACTAACATCCAAAAAAGATGTCCTTTTCATTACAGTGGACTGGAATGCAAAAGTAGGAAGTCAAGAAACACCTGGAGTAACAGGCAAATTTGGCCTTGGAGCACGGAATGAAGCAGGGCAAAGGCTAATAGAGTTTTGCCAAGAGAACGCATTGGTCATAGCAAACACCCTCTTTCAACAACACAAGAGAAGACTCTACACATGGACATCACCAGATGGTCAACACCGAAATCAGACTGATTATATTCTTTGCAGCCAAAGATGGAGAAGCTCTATACAGTCAGCAAAAACAAGACCAGGAGCTGACTGTGGCTCAGATCATGAACTCCTTATTGCCAAATTCAGACTTAAATTGAAGAAAGTAGGGAAAACCACTAGACCTTTCAGATATGACCTAAATCAAATCCCTTATGATTATACAGTGGAAGTAAGAAATAGATTTAAGGTTCTAGATCTGATAGAGTGCCTGATGAACTCTGGATGAAAGTTCGTGACATTGTACAGGAGACAGGGACCAAGACCATCCCCATGGAAAAGAAATGCAAAAAACCAAAATGGCTGTCTGAGGAGACCTTACAAATAGCTGTGAAAACAAGAGAAGTGAAAAGCAAAGGAGAAAAGGAAAGATATAAGCATCTGAATGCAGAGTTCCAAAGAATATCAAGGAGAGATAAGAAAGCCTTCCTCAGTGATCAATGCAAGGAAATAGAGGAAAACAACAGAATAAGAAAAATAAGAGATCTTTTCAAGAAAATTAAAGATATCAAGGGAACACTTCATGCAAAGACGAGCTCGATAAAGGACAGAAATGGTATGGACCTAACAGAAGCAGAAGATATTAAGAAGAGGTGGCAAGAATACACAGAAGAACTGTACAAAAAAGATCTTCACGATGAAGATAATCACAATGGCGTGATCACTCACCTGGAGCCAGACATCTTGGAATGTGAAGTCAAGTGGGCCTTAGAGAGCATTACTACAAACAAAGCTAGTGGAGGTGATGGAATTCCAGTTGAGCTATTTCAAATCCTGAAAGATGATGCTGTGAATGTGCTGCACTCAATATGCCAGCAAATTTGGAAAACTCAGCAATGGCCATAGGACTGGAAAAGATCAGTCTTCATTCCAATCCCAAAGAAAGGGAATGCAAAAGAATGCTCAAACTACCGCACAATTGCATTCATCTCACACGCTAGTAAAGTCATGCTCAAAATTCTCCAAGCCAGGCTTCAGCAATATGTGAACTGTGAACTTCCAGACGTTCAAGCAGGTTTTAGAAAAGGCAGAGGCACCAGAGATCAAATTGCCAACATACTCTGGATCATGGAGAAAGCAAGAGAGTTCCAGAAAAACATCTATTTCTGCTTCATTGACTATGCCAAAGCCTTTGACTCTGTGGATCACAATAAACTGTGGAACATTCTGAAAGACATGGGAATACCAGACCACCTGACCTGCCTCTTGAGAAACCTGTATGCAGGTCAGGAAGCAACAGTCAGAACTGTACATGGAACAACAGACTGGTTCCAAATAGGAAAAGGAGTACGTCAAGGTTGTATATTGTCACCCTGCTTATTTAACTTATATGCAGAGTACATCATGAGGAACGCTGGGCTGGAAGAATCACCAGCTGGAATCAAGATTGCTGGGAGAAATATCAATAACCTCAGATATGCAGATGACACCACCCTTATGGCAGAAAGTGAAGAGGAACTAAAAAGCCTCTTGATGAAAGTGAAAGAGGAGAGTGAAAAGGTTGGCTTGAAGCTCAACATTCAGAAAACTAAGATCATGGCATCTGGTCCCATCACTTCATGGGAAATAGATGGGGAAATAATGGAAACAGTGTCAGACTTTATTTTTTTGGGTTCCAAAATCACTGCAGATGCTGATTGCAGCCATGAAATTAAAAGACGCTTACTCCTTGGAAGGAAAGTTATGACCAACCTAGATAGCATATTAAAAAGCAGAGACATTACTTTGCCAACCAAGGTCCGTCTAGTCAAGGCTATGGTTTTTCCCGTGGTCATGTATGGCTGTGAGAGTTGGACTGTGAAGAAAGCTGATTGCCGAAGAATTGATGTTTTTGAATTGTGGTGCTGGAGAAGACTCTTGAGAGTCCCTTGGACTGCAAGGAGATCCAACCAGTCCATTCTAGAGGAGATCAATCCTGGGTGTTCATTGGAAGGACTGATGCTAAAACTGAAACTTCAATACTTTGGCCACCTCATGCGATGAGTTGACTCACTGGAAAAGAGTCTGATGCTAAGAAGGATTGGGGGTGGGAGGAGACAGGGACGACAGAGAATGAGATGGCTGGATGGCATCACCGACTCGATGGACATGAGTTTGAGTGAACTCCAGGAGTTGGTGATGGACAGGGAGTCCTGGCATGCTATGATTCATGGGGTCACAAAGAGTCGGACACGACTGAGCGACTGAACTGAACTGATTCTTTTCTATTTTACCCCAAACTCTGTCTTTGAGATTCAATTCAGCTGGAAAACAGGCTGAGTTTTCAGCATCACATGTGCTCCAAGCTGGTTGAAGGAACAAGGGGCAAAAGGAAGTTCCCATTTTGCCCCTTCACCAGGTCTTCCAGAAAATGGTATAATTAGCAGGGGGAGTAGCTTGGTCAGGACTAACAGACACCTGGGGCTTTGCTGCAGACAGAACACCAAAACAAGCCTTAAGCTGATTCAGCTGCTGAATGCATGGGCTTCAGTCCCCTCCAAGGTCCTCATCAAAGTCACAGAAGGACATGACATCAATGAAGCTAAACTCTGGTCACCAGCCATTCCTGGGCCAGAAAGCAGGGGCTGTTCTTGCCCAGGCCAGTGGCACACAACCCAGTGTCTATGTTCTTATGTGAATCAGTCATTTAAAAATAGGGTAAATAATAAATTATACCCACTGAATAAATGATCATTGTGATGCATAATAAACTCAAAATCAGTTATAAGTAAGTATAAAAAATGCTGCATTCAAGCTTTTACAAAATTTTATTATACTTTGAATAACAAGCACGTAACAAATTTAGAGCATGATAAGGATGGAATATCTCAAGTTACATTCCTTACAAAAGCATTAAGTACAGTACACAAAGATTGTTTAAAATATTTTAAAGTCTGCTAAAAAATTATCAAGACATCCTAGGATCTGTGGAGTTACCTTTCCTGTCAACTAGAGCACTGATTCCCATTAGCTTTGCTACAATACAAGTTAACATATATGAACATACACATATAATAAATGAAATGGAAAATGAAGGCATGCAACAAACATTCCAATTACTAAGCAGGTATGAAGAAGAAAGTATTTTTAGTGTTTCTGCACTTATGATTCCTTTGAACGTACTTACCAGGTCTAATGAACCTTTTTCTCCAGAATGTTTTTCATGGTTCATATTTAGACCATCCCCAATGTAATCATTACTCTTTTTTAGCATCATCATTCATTGACTCATTTGAGAATTTGCAAATGGAGTAAGAAACACATTAATCTCTTTCACAGGTGATATTCAAAACGTGGAACGACTAACAGTCTATCACCCCGTCTGATAAGCACAGACACTCATGCGGTGATACAGTCTGTTCCCAAGCTGAGTGTCAGCCCTGATCGCATTTCCCACGGCCAGATGCACGTTTCAGCTAATGTAGAATAGAAGCATGAGCTATGAAACATGAAATTCACACAGACAAGAAATTGAACTCAAATACTCTGCTGCACAGAGGATGAATGTGAAACTTTTCACAGTGACTGAAACTGACTGGCTGACAGGCAATGATGGGTTTTTTTTTTATTCAACTTTGATGAAAACCAATGGACTTACAAGAAACCCTTGAGATTTAGTTAACGCTACCAATCTAAAGGCTCCGAAGAACTGAGGAGCCTTTAAAATCAGTATACGTGACCTTTTCTATATTTTTCCTTAAGGAAAAAACAATAATAAAAACACCGAGGTACTTGAGTTTCTCTTCAAGGGATTACTGTTGTTATCTTCCTGAGATGCAAAGACCACAAAAGAAGAGCACCATGCCGAGGCTGCTGGACGAGGCACCAGAAACTAATAGTTTGGTCCTTTTCTAAAGGGGTCTCTTCCAACAATGACACTAAAACACAGTGATGGGTCACAGATGCCCGGGGGTCCTGGCTGTCCTTGGATTCCTGGTTTTCCGTGGTCTCCATCTTTGCCGGGGAGGCCTGGGTCTCCAGGAGGACCTTCTTTGCTTATTCCAGGGGGGCCCTCTGGACCTATGATGGAACATTAGCAACATATGAACACAGGAGTTTGTTTCTGGGGCTGACACAGCTGAATCTGTAAAACATGTAAACTGGAAAAAAGACTCTCTTCAACATTTTACATATTTTCACTCAAAATGGAAAGAGAAGGAATCCTCTTGATAATTCTATATGCCTTGCATTTGGAAAAGAACTATCCAAAAATAATTTTTCAAAACTAAGCCAAGCTGTGTTATTACAGAAATCATGCAGCTAATGAAGACACAGAGCTAACATTTTAAGATTTCAATTTGTGGATATCACATTTTCACAATTTAAAAAATTTCAATTTTAAGATTTCAATTTGTGAATTTCACATTTTCACAATTTAAAAAAATTTCAATTTTAAGATTTCAATTTGTGAATTTCACATTTTCACAATTTAAAAAAATTTCAATTTTAAGATTTCAATTTGTGGCTAAACTATTTCTTCCTTTCAGCTTATTTTTGCCAATATTATTTTAAATTTACCAGTAATATATCAGTAAGCGAAAACTTTAATGAAGTCAATTTTCTGCCATATTTGCAGTCAAAATGACTATTTTCATTATAGGTATATAGTTTCTACATTGAACTACACTGTCATTAGCATAATATCATAATAATCCATACACAAATATCATAATGAATATAATAATTCAGTATAGGTATATAGTTTCTACATTGAACTACACTGTCATTAGCATCAGTTCAGTTCAGTTCAGTTCAGTCGCTCAGTCGTGTCCAACTCTCCGCGACCCCATGAACCACAGCACGCCAGGCCTCCCTGTCCATCACCAACTCCCGGAGTACACTCAAACTCATGTCCACAGAGTCGGTGATGCCATCCAGCCATCTCATTCTCCGTCGTCCCCTTGTCGTCCCGCCCCCAATCTTTCCCAGCATCAGAGTCTTTTCCAGTGAGTCAACTCGTCGCATGAGGTGGCCAAAGTATTGCAGCTTCAGCTTTAGCATCAGTCCCTCCAATGAACATCCAGGATTGATCTCCTTTAGAATGGACTGGTTGGATCTTCTTGCAGTATAAGGGACTCTCAAGAGTCTTCTCCAACACCACAGTTCAAAAGCATCGATTCTTCGACGATCAGCCTTCTTCACAGTCCAACTCTCACATCCATACATGACCACGGGAAAAACCATTGCCTTGACTAGACAGACCTTGGTTGGCAAAGTAATAGCATAATATCATAATAATCCATACACAATTTGTAAACCATAATTTAATTCAACTAGCATGTTCAAAGAAAGGAAAATTAAATCAAGACTCTGGCCTTTTAAAGTTGGTGACCGAAATATTTAGGTTTGGGGATGGAGCAGTGTGGTTTGGAAGCACTCTCTATCATTAATAATTCTTGCTATTACTACTAATAAATGTTTATTTGACACTTAAGTATTGCTCAAAATGCTTTGGGTACAAATTATTGAATCATCTGCTCCACCTAAAAGCCTCAAAAAGTAGTAACATCTAAAATAATAATGATGATACACATTTATTGAAAACACAGCTTTGGTTGTCATGCACTGTCTGAAAGCACAACATATATTAACTCATTTAATCATCCAACAGTGTCATGATACAAAGAAAGCTGAGCGCTGAAGAATTGATGCTTTTGAACTGTGGTGTTGGAGAAGACTCCTGAGAGTCCCTTGGACTGCAAGGAGATCCAACCAGTCCATCCTAAAGGAAATCAGTCCTGACTATTCATTGGAAGGACTGATGATGAAGCTGAAACTCCAATACTTTGGCCACCTGATGCTAAGAACTGACTCATTTGAAAAGATTTTGATGCTGGGAATGATTGAAGGCAGGAGGAGAAGGGGATAACAGAGGATGAGATGGTCGGATGGCATCACCGACTCAATGGACATGAGTTTGAGTAAACTCCAGAAGTTGGTGATGGACAGAGAAGCCTGGTGTACTGCAGTTCATGGGGTTGCAAAGAGTCAGACACAACTGAGCAAATGAACTGAACTGAACTGAAATAACATTTCATTACTGTTTTACAAATCAGAAAACTGAGGCAAAGCAAAGTTAACACAGCTAGCAGAGTCTGGCTTCTGAGTCCATTTCAGCATTATTTTGCATCCCTGAGAATCATAAAGATAAGACAGTGATATAGACAGTGATACACATTAGACAGGCATGAACGACTGAAACCATATGAGAGCTAGTCTAAGGAGTGGTATTCTAAAGAATCTAAATGATAAGTGAGAGAGAATCTTGAATGATTCATGAATGTAACATAGGATAAAACTTCTAGTAGTTAGATCTCAATGCGCTAAATGTGAATCACTCAAAAAAGGAAAGAAAAGTCTTGATTTCAATCTGTGGACATAGATCTATGGTGGTTTTCCCAAAGCAAAATGTGCAGGAACACTTGTGACCATCACCAGTTCTTACCTGGGGGACCAGGAGGACCTTGTGCTCCAGGGTACCCAAGTCCTTGGCTCCCTTTTGGCCCGTTCCGTCCAGGGAGGCCTACAGAGTGTCAGAGAGGTGAATAAGCTTACTTTTCCCATAAAATCACTTCCTCCTAGATTGTTTCTTCCAAAGCTGTTAATATATACATTAAAGAAAAATAAATCTTTAAAAAACAGTTTCACCTACTTATTATTACTTACTACCTATTTATTATTACTAATGGGAAAGAGAATTTTTTAAGCCACAATTTTTAAAATGATTAGTGGTCTATAAACATAATGAGATTAAATATTAAGAAAGGAAAATTATTGGAATTAATTTTGAAATTATTTAGCCCTCTCTGTTAATCATAGCTGTTCCTTTGATGAAACATCTAAATTGTTCAAATTATATTAAATTAAATGGAAAGAATTATCAACCAACATTTCACATAAACATTCAAAGGCAAAGAGCAGTAAGTTGTGGCCTACTATTAGAAAGTTCGGTTGCAAAACCGAATTTTTCTTTTTTTTTGAGATTTTTTTTTTTAATGTGGACCATTTTTAATGTCTTTATTGCATTTGACACAATAGTGCCTCCACTATTTTTTTTTAATACTTTAGTTTTTTGGCCCCAAGTCATGAGGGATCACAGTTCATTGACCAGGGATCAAACCTATGCCCCCTGTATTGGAAGGCTAAGCCTCAACCACTGGACCACCAGCAAAATCTCTAATTTTTCTTATAATAGAAAACAATGTTGAATACAACAGACGTTACCAAAGTCAAAATAAAGGAAATGGTGTCTGTGATGTTCTATTTAAAGACATTATTCAGTTCAGTTCAGTTCAGTTGCTCAGTCGTGTCTGACTCTTTGCGACCCCATGAATCACAGCACACCAGGCCTCCCTGTCCTAAGTTCATTGTCAACATTTTCTGATTTACAAGTTCACATGCTTCATAACTTTGACCTTTCTCCCTTGACTTTAGGATATGCTTTCAAAAAATACAATAATTATTCTTTAACTCAGTTGGCAAATTATTTAAAGATGTAGGGATAGAAAAATTTTTTGTCTTCAAGAAGACAAACATGAACTCTTGCCTATTAAATCACTTTAAGAGGTGAAAACAAAAAATATCTTTTCTGTTGTTCATTTGCTTACACATACAAATTAAGTACCTTTTAATCCTTTGGCACCTGGGCGTCCTGGAGCCCCCATTAATCCAGGAACACCATCTCTTCCTGGCAAACCAGGGAATCCTCGGGGACCTTCTGGGCCCATGGGACCGGGTGGTCCTGGAATGCCAGGGGAGCCATGCTGGGACTGGCAATGATCACAGCTTTGGATTCTTCCACTTTGAAGTAAGACAGGTAACTGGGCTTGAAAGCAAAGAAACCCCCACCCTTATGTTTAAATGGTGAATGGACATTAATAATAGCACTTATAATTTAACAAAAAATTTACAGATGCTTAACTCTTGGCCAATAACTTCATTTCTAGAAATTTAACTAGGAAATATCCATTGCTGTTTACAATAATTTTATTGTGGAAATTGCTTCAAATAAGAGGGAAAAGTATCTCCCTAAAAGAAACTGTTAAATTATAAGTGTCATATTGGGGAATAAAATTACTAGAATTACATCAGAAAAGAAAATTTAATCAATGGTGAAATAATGATAAATTATTTTATGAAAAAGATTACAAAAGTTACATGTAAAAATACTTATCTAGGAAAGACGAAGATGGATAAATGTCCTTTATTTTCTTCTTTATCTTACTTATACTTTTATAATTTCTATAAAAATATTTATATTACTTCTAAAATTTGAAAGTTATTAAAATCTGTATGTTTGAGACTTACCTCTTAATACATCAGAGCAAACTTGTCGAATAAACTGTTCTGAAAACTCTCTCCCCTGCATCAAATTATTAGGGGTTATAACATGGACATGCCAAATACAAAGAATGAAAACATAAAAACTGTGAAAGAAGCAGAATACATACGGGTTTCCCATCCAGTCCTGGGGGGCCCGGAGGACCTGTTTGCCCGGGTGGCCCCTGGGGGCCTGGGGGGCCCATCAGACCGTCTACCCCAGACTCTCCTTTGGCTCCAGTGGCACCTCTGGCACCAGGCTCTCCCTTTTCACCTCTCTAAAAACAAGAGAAATCCTCACTTCTATTTAAATATTTCAGGAGGTATAATTGCACCATAAAAGTCCTCAAGAATACAGATATGAATAAATACAAATACATATCTAAATTATACAGGTAACTGCTGGGAAACACCATAATTGATCAGGAAGGAAATTTCATACTATATTAAAAAGCAATTTATCCATCCAATCAACCACCCAGCCAACCCTACAAATAACCGTTACTTAGTACATATAGTGATTAGGCAATATGCATAGTACCAGGGATACATCAGTGAATGTGACAGTCTTGTTCCCAAGAAGTTTAAATTCTAGTGGTAGGCATAGAAATGCACAATATTCCTCATTGGAAAATATGCAGAAAAACAGTTCCCAATTCAGAATTGGAATCAATATCATTGACAAATGCATACCATTTCATACCTAATTCAGTGAACCTACATATTCTGAAAATCTCTATTTAGGAACTATCAAAGAACATGAAAGATATTTTCTGTTTGGAATGTCAACAGCTAGATTTATTTATACAGTACTAAAAATTAAGCTGTGAGGACTGGACAGCATAATTCAAGAAGAAACATACCTCTCCTTTTGCACCGTGATGGCCTTGAATTCCCTTCAAAAATTAATAGGAAAAAAAATGTGCAAGTTACAGTACCAGCAATGTGGCATGTACCCTTTAGACATATTTAATCAAACTTTAATTTTTGGTTTGGAAGACAGCAATATAAATAGTGACAAAATTATATATACAAGAGACCTTTTTAAAGGAGACTAATGACTAGGAAATAAGCTAAATGAATAATATAAAAGGGTTAATTTACATAACTTCCATTCGTCTATACGAATATTTTCATAGGATGCAGGTCAAATATGTAGGTTAGAATGTCATTCTATCTGAATTCTTTTAAAACTCTACTCTTATTTTAAAATATATTACTAATTTAAGAAAAATTAAAACTCAAGTCAGGGAATATACCCAATGTTTAATAATAACTCATATGCAGAGTACATCATGAGGATCGCTGGGCTGGAAGAAGCACAAGCTGGAATCAAGATTGCCAGGAGAAATATCAATAACCTCAGATATGCAGATGACACCACACTTATGGCAGAAAGTGAAGAGGAACTCAAAAGGCTCTTGATGAAAGTGAAAGAGGAGAGTGAAAAAGTTAGCCTGAAGCTCAACATTCAGAAAACTAAGATCATGGCATCTGGTTCCATCATTTCATGGGAAATAGATGGGGAAACAGTGGAAACAGTGTCAGACTTTATATTTTTGGGCTCCAAAATCACTGCAGATGCTGATTGCAGCCATGAAATTAAAAGACGCTTACTCCTTGGAAGGAAAGTTATGACCAACCTAGACAGTATATTAAAAAGCAGAGACGCTACTTTGCCAACCAAAGTCCGTCTAGTCAAGGCTATGGTTTTTCCAGTGGTCATGTATGGATGTGAGAGTTGGACTGTGAAGAAAGCTGATCGCCAAAGAATTGTTGCTTTTGAACTGTGGTGCTGGAGAAGACTCTTGAGAGTCCCTTGGACTGCAAGGAGATCCAACCAGTCCATTCTAAAGGAGATTAATCCTGGGTGTTCATTGGAAGGACTGATGCTAAAGCTGAAACTCCAATACTTTGGCCACCTCATGCGAAGAGTTGACTCACTGGAAAAGACTCTGATGCTGGGAGGGATTGGGGGCAGGAGGAGAAGGGGGCAACAGAGAATGAGATGGCTGGATGGCATCACCGACTCAATGGGCATGAGTTTGAGTGAATTCCGGGAATTGGTGATAGACAGTGAGGCCTGGCGTGCTGTGATTCATGGGGTCACAAAGAGTCGGACACGACTAAGCGGCTGAACTGAACTGAACTGAATGACTGTTTAAAAGATAAGAGGAAAAACTTTAAAGGAATCATATCCCATGATTATGATTGTGAGAGAGCTTCAGGTAAAGGTCCCTAGTTTATATCATGGGAAGAAAAAGCTGCCATATTGGTCAACATGCACATATGCATGCTAGGTTGCATTGGTCATGTCTCACTCTCCTATGGCTCCTCTCTCCAAGGGATTCTCCAGGCAAGAATACTGGAGTGGGTTGCCATGCCTCCTCCAGGGGATCTTCCCAACCCAGGGATCAAACCTGCATCTCTTGGGTCTCCTGCATTGGCAGGTGGGTTCTTTAGCACTAGTGACACTTGAGAAACCCATTGTACACAATTTGTGTTGTTCAGTTGCTAAGTCGTGTCTGACTCTTTGCAACCCCATGGATTGCAGCTTATCAGGCTTCCCTGTCCTTAACTATACCCCAGAGTTTCCTCAAAAGAGGAAAGAGTTTTGCCAAAAGAATGCACTGGTCATAGCAAACACCCTCTTCCAACAACACAAGAGAAGACTCTACACATGGACATCACCAGATGGTCAACACCGAAATCAGATTGATTATATTCTTTGCAGCCAAAGATGGAGAAGCTCTGTACAGTTAGCAAAAACAAGATCAGGAGCTGACTGTGGGTCAAATCATGAACTCCTTATTGCCAAATTCAGACTTAAATTGAAGAAAGTAGGGAAAACCACTAGACCATTCAGGTATGACCTAAATCAAATCCCTTATGATTATACAATGGAAGTGAGAAATAGATTTAAAGGAATAGATCTGATAGATAGAGTGCCTGATGATCTATGGACGGAGGTACGTGACATTGTACTGTAGACAGGGACCAAGACCATCCCCATGGAAAAGAAATGCAAAAAAGCAAAATGGCTGTCTGAGGAGGCCTTACAAATAGCTGTGAAAACAAGAGAAGCGAAAAGCAAAGGAGAAACGGAAAGCTATACCCATTAGAATGCAGAGTTCCAAAGAATAGCAAGGAGAGATAAGAAAGCCTTCCTCAGCAATCAATGCAAAGAGAGGAAAACAACAGAATAGGAAAGACAAGATGATCTCTTCAAGAAAATTAGAGATACCAAGGGAACATTTCATGCAAAGATGGGCTTGATAAAGGACAGAAATGGTATGGACCTAACAGAAGCAGAACATATTAAGAAGAGGTGGCAAGAATACACAGAAGAACACAGTCATTACATTGACATTTTTGAAAGATGATAAGAACCTTCAGGAAATACACTAGACTTTTTTGTTTTTGAAATTCATTGTACACTCAGGCTCCAAAATCACCCAATATTAGTTTAGAACAAAGGGTATAGCTTTCACAATACACAGGAAGGATTTCATTAAACAACTTTATTATTTTTTATTGAAATATAGTTGATCATTAATCAACTTTAAAGTTAAAAATTCATGTTCTGCAATTCAGTATAAAATTCAGTGTATAACATTTCAATATGAAATTCAGTGCATAACAAACATTTCAATAGAGAATTCCATGAATTTCTAGGTTCCTTCAACATGAAGATCCAAAGGAGACAGAAGAAAAAATTAGGGAAAATCAGTGTTTGGCACAGAGTAAGGGAGAGTCTCAAAACTTGAACATAAAGACACTAAATTTTAGTTTTCATATAAAAATCCATCAGTGAGTAAAACACTCTTTGTCAAGCCATTCTTTAAATATAGAGGTTCCTGAAGAAATGCAGAGATGTCCCCTACAAGATAGAATCTTCCAGTTGGATCCAGGTAAGGGGAAAGATTGATCCTGGGTGTTCACTGGAAGGACTCATGATAAAGCTGAAACTCCAATACTTTGGCCACCTCATGCGAAGAGTTGGCTCACTGGAAAAGAGTCTGATGCTGGGAGGGATTGGGGGTGGGAGGAGACGGGGACGACAGAGAATGAGATGGCTGGATGGCATCACCGACTCAATGGACATGAGTTTGAGTGAACTCCAAGAGTTGGTGATGGACAGGGAGGCCTGGAGTGCTATGATTCATGGGGTCGCAGAGTCGGTCACGACTGAGCGACTGAACTGAACTGAACTGAAGGGGAAAGATAAAAGATAAAAAGATCAAAGCTTCTAGGACTAGAACCAAATTAGATCTGAAACTGAAAACAGCTGTCAACTGAGAATCCACTTATATGATCTTGTGAGAGAAAGCATTCGCTTGGCCCCCACTCACAAAAGGAAGGCCAAAAAAATCAAATCGAACACGTGCAGCACTTGGTAGGATGACAGGTAACTTAGGGCTTTGTTTACTTAGAGGGGTGGGGCAACCACTCAGCAGCCGAGAGGCCACAGCTGCCCTGACCCTCTGCAGACTCAGGTCATGGTGGTGGAAACGCAGCTTCCAGCACACCCAGGACAGAGCTTTCCAGGAAACCCAAATCCTGCCTTGGGGGAGCAGGCTAGAAAAAAAAAAAGAAGATGTTAAGGGAGCCTTGCCAAGAGTGTCATCTGTCAACCAGTGAGCTAGCCAAATTGTGCACTCAGAATCCAAAGGAAGTAGACTCCTATTGGAGTTTCTGTGAGTAAAAGCGTGGGAGCAACGGCCGGGGTCATAGAAGCTGACACATGAAGAGGTGAGGCTCTCCTTGAGAAGAGCCGTGTACGATGCTGTGTTGTTAACACGGGCAAACAGAGCAGGGCGGCCAGGAGCAGGGACAGAGCTGCCTGTCATGCAGTGGTTTACCATGGGGTGAAATGGCCCAAACTGAGGAGACCTTTCTCCCTGACCATCACTGCACATGGGCGGACTCGGTCCTGTGCGCTCTCAGGGACGCCTGCTCTGAAGTTCAGCTTCTAGGTTCTCGATTTCCCAACAACCAGCCGTCACCTTTTATCTAGGACATGCCCGGGGCCATGTGCTTCCAAACACATGCCTTCCCACCCGCCAGGGCCTCTCCCATTGCTCCAAGTGAGGGGCCCAGACTCCCCGCCCTTGGAGGCACCACCTCACAGTTAGTTTCATCCCCCCGCCACCAGGGCCAGTGCCACTAGGGAGTCTGCCTTACGCCCACACTCCCTGTCAGTTGGATGATTTTTTTGGTCCAGTTTGGCTCTGACTGCACCTACACGCCACGTAACAATCTCACAGAAACATGACTTCAGGAGGAGTTTAGTCAAAGAAGAAGAAAGTTAGCACTGAAGCAGACAGGTTGCACTGTGTCAGACAGATAGCTGGTGGGAAGTTGCTGTGGAGCTCAGCCTGGAGCGCTGGGATGGGGCTGGGAGGCAGGCTCAAGAGGGAGGGGATACATGTGTGCTTATGGCTGGTTCCCATTGTCATACAGCAGAAACCGACACAACGTTGTAAAGCAATTATACTCCCATTAAAATTTTCCTTAAAAAAGAAGAAAAGTATGTATTATGTATCTACTCCATGACAGTTCCCTGAGATGGGATTAACACATCTGTAGGGTAGCGAATTGTGTCTTTGAACAAACTAGAGGGAAACAAGTCGATTCTTTCACTACACAGGGCCTCAACTGCTCACATTTTAAGAAGAAAATAAAAACTCAATGACAGGTACAGAGATGCTGCTATGGGTGGCTGCCTTGGGCCATTACTACTCCCAGAAACAGGTAGAATTGTCTACCTTCAGTCATTTTTTAAAATGTGGACCATTTTTAAAGTCTTCATTGAATTTATTACAACATTGCTTCTCTTTTTACATTTTGGATTTTTGGCTGAGAGGCATGTGAGATCTCAGCTCCCCGACAAGGGATTGAAACTGTACCTCCTGCACTAGAAAGCAAAGTCCTAACCACAGGACTGCCAGGGAAGTCCCGACCTTTAGTCATTTACTTGGTCAGACATAAGTACTGAAAATCAAGTTTCACAGCCTCAGAGAGTATCAGCATGGGAAAATGAAAATATAAATCAAACAATTAAAGCAAGCCCTGATCACCGTCACCACGACGATTCTCATCGCTGTGCAATTAGAATGCACACTACACCTCCCCTTCCCCTCACTCGTTTTTATTTGCAAGTAACTCTCTCAGTCTTGTTCAGTACGTGATTTGTTAATTCATTTTCCATTAAAAAAAAATACCTGTGATCCTGGAATCCCTGGTCTTCCATTTTCTCCCTTTTGACCCTTTAAAATTGAATAAATGTTATTTATTAGTTTACACATACATGATGCATTCACACATACAATGCATACTACGTACTTTGCTGCTACCTAGAACAAAGGTCACAAGAGCAGTGATGCAAATATGCAAAACGATGCAAGAGAAGAGAAAAAAAGGAAGTGAGAGGAAAGTCAGCCTAACCTTAGAGTTAAAACTGACGGAGAAAAGGAACAAACTACTGACTTGGGGAACATGTAAACAAAACATGTTAGACAATTGAGGGTATTCTGCGGAGTCCATGTTCATGACATGAAAACTGTTTAAGAATCCAGTGACTGTGGTCATTTTCTTAACTTCAGTGGCATTATGTTTGGCATGGATTATGCACATGTGTGGTCTAGAAGACCACTTTAAAGACATTTTAAATTTAAAAGACATTTTTACATTTACACTGTGAAAATATTTTGAATGAAGATCTTTAAATTGGGAAAAATAAAACTTAAAGATACAAACATATTTGTCCATTCAATTAATATTTTGTATAAGACATTCATCTTGTATAAGACGTTGGGTCAGACTCTGAAATATCACTATTCCATCCCTATGTTGAAAAGGTAATTAATATAGTCTAGTAAAACATACACCTAGATATACAATTAATTACAGATCTAGTGATTGAAATTTTAAGCCAACTCCTGAATAGCAGGGTTTTTTTTCATTTACTTACATCCATGCATTCCCAGGGACCTGCTTGCTGCAGGGCCCTGTAACAGCATCCTTATGATGCCATCAAGTTGCTTACCGCGTGGTTCAGAAGCTAAGCAAATTAATATCTTAAATATGCAGGTAAATTCCAAACTTCAAAGTGGCTAAGATACTAAATCTTAACTGTTTTCAAAACAAAAACAACTAACGTGACATGATAAAGGAATTAGCTGACCCTACAGTAGTAACTGGGGGCAGGAGGAAAAGGGGACGACAAAGGATGAGATGGCTGGATGGCATCACCGACTCGATGGACATGAGTTTGAGTGAACTCCGGGAGTTGGTGATGGACAGGGAGGCCTGGTGTGCTGTGATTCATGGGGTCGCAAAGAGTCGGGCATGACTGAGCGACTGAACTGAACTGAACAGTAGTAATCATATTGCAGTATATAAATGGATCAAACCAACACCTTTTATACCCTCAACTTACACAACTTACACATTTCTTGTGGTTGGGGGAAAGGGTGACTGGACTCAAATAGACCAGTTGGAATGATTCTTCAGTCACCCAGGACCCATGACGAGAAATGACCAGGGTGGTGGATTTCAGAGAAGGGGCTTAATTCAACTTTCATTGTCTGAAACACATTGAGACTGTGACCCGAGCAGGTTTTTATTCTGAAATTTTCTTTTATGCCTCCAGATATTCCAGAGTTTTGAAAATTCTGGGAAATTTTGCAGTGTTTTTGTTTTTATGTGAAGCTTATTTTATGTAGCAAAACTCAGCCGCTATCACTAAGCTTTGTAATTTTAAAAACACTGCTGAAATACTGTCTGTCCGGATTTACAGTTTTGGTAGGAAAAATCTTATATATTTCTAGAATGTGAAAGACTGAAAGGCTGACAGATACAGTTTATTCCTGATTAGTGTGTCACTGATTCAGACAGCAGCGTCCTGTTCGTGGACCAGCGATCAGTTAAGGAAAAATCCCCTCTAGAGCCTCTTGGACTGAGGGGCAACTGTCCTCCCCTCTCAAAGCTGCAGCACATTTCTTCTCTTCACCTTTTTCACTAAGACACCCAAAACCAAATGTTCTTCTAAATCACCCTAGATTTCTTCAGCCTGATCTAATTTTCTGGTATAATTCTCCTTCTTTTTATTAGTTTGAATATGCTTTATATGTAGAGTGAATAGTGTCTTATCAAATTCATTAGTGCTATAAGTCATGTCAAATCATCTAGGGAAACCAACTCACCATAAAGTATATAAATGAACAGATATTACAAGAATCAAGCATAAAGTCCTGAATTTATTGCAAGCCAAAAAAATAGCCAGTAACGTACCTGAATTCCCCTTTCACCTTGATTTCCTTTGTCCCCCTGCAAAAAGGCAGTTTTACATGTAGCATAATATAATATATTCTGTATCCTTTCAAATAAACATGTTTTTCTTCAGCAAAGAAAAATACATGGTCTCATGCAAATTCCACAAGTGCCTTATATACAGAAGCTAACATAATATTTGGGAAGAGAGTAAAACCACATTATGTCAAAGTGATGTTCCAAATGAATACTTTCTTGTGCTCTTATACTCAAAAGAAACTTTACTACAATTTCTTTGTTATAAGGAAGAAGAAAACTTTTCCACATTGATGACAATCTGAGGTTAAACAAAGAGAAGACTTGACAAATCTTGTTTTATGAAATCAAACTGAAAAGTCTTCTTACTATTTAGCTAACAGTAAAGCTGAAACTGCAATACTTTGGCCACCTCATGCGACGAGTTGACTCACTGGAAAAGACTCTGATGCTGGGAAAGGTTGGGGGCGGGAGGAGAAGGGGACGACGGAGAATGAGATGGCTGGATGGCATCACCGACTCTGTGGACATGAGTTTGAGTGAACTTCGGGAGTTGGTGATGGACAGGGAGGCCTGGCGTGCTGTGATTCATGGGGTCGCGGAGAGTCGGACACGACTGAGCGACTGAACTGAACTGAACTGAGCCACAGATTTATAAGAAACAATGAAATCAAACAATGTTGAAATGGTATTTTAGAAAATATATGCTTCAAAAATTAACTTTTGGGGGAAAAGTCATATACCATAATATTGTTTCCTGGAGTTTTTCAGCCAGGAGAGATGTTTGAAGCCAACTAGTTCAATGTCTTTGCTCTTTTAATGAACACACAGATCTGGAAAGGTAAGCATTTGCCCAAAGTTGAACTTGGACTATGCTAGCCGAACGTAGAGTTTGTGCTTACAGCAAATAAAACACAGGTTTTCTTTTAACTGGCAAGTTTCTGAACAAGGAAATTCTCTAAATCCAAACATACATTTACATAGATTTAGTAAGTAAATACTATAGTCGATAGTATTGAGTAAATACTATCCACTAAGAGTCCAACCGGAGAAGGCAATGGCAAGCCACTCCAGTACTCTTGCCTAGAAAATCCCATGGACAGAGGAGCCTGGTGGGCTACAGTCCATGGGGTCGCTACTAGTTGGACAAGACTGAGCAACTTCACTTTCACTTTTCACTTTCACACGTTGGAGAAGGAAATGGCAACCCACTCCAGTATTCTTGCCTGGAGAATCCCAGGGATGGCGGAGCCTGGTGGGCTGCCGTCCATGGGGTCGCACAGAGTCGGACACGACTGAAGTGACTTAGCAGCAGCAGCAGCAGCAGCAAGAGTCCAACACTTAATCACTGCTGTGTGGACCATCCCTGCGTCAGCAAGTGCTGCCTGCCACTCATCAAAGCAAAAAGGATCACTCTGAGTACAATAACCTAGGGCCCGAGCAGCTAACACATGAGGGATAGAAAAAATGAAATGATACAAAACTGAAACAGCAAGGGATACAAAGATGGAGACATAAGAATTTGTACCCTTTACAGAACAAAACTGGTACACTCACTTTTAACCTGAATGTTTAGATGACTCAGGGATGTGGACTTCTCTGACAGATAGCCAGTTAAGTTCTTGCTCAAAGCCTTCAAGCCAACAATAACATTTATACAGATATTACTCAGAGCTCTTTTATTTAACGGGATAGAGAAAGAACCCAAGGGAATGCTATCTTATCTCACCAAAATATTTTATGTGAATATATAAACCTTATATTTTAAACTCAAATTAATTTTAGATGAACTGTTATGTAATATAATTGTTTCAGAGACAAGAATGTCATGGTCAAGCATTCTGGTTGTAATTTTTATCATTTCAGACTTTTGCTCCAGTTTGGGAGAGATATTCATACTTTGGTTAAGAGTGGCTCAAGTTAATATTTGAGTAACCTGGAAGGGTTAGTTTTAAATTTACACTGCATCTGCTTCTGTGACTTTAACCCTTTTTTGTTATTGTTAGCATACACAGTGGCCTGCCTGAGGGAGATAACCTGAGCCACCTGTGAAGGACTGTCGGGAAGTGCAACTAACACATCCCCTTGCCTGAGCCTTGAGATTCTATAGGATACTTGCAAGGACTGAATAGTCTTTTTCCTTTGTTCCATACAAAAACCTGACAAGAAGGTTCTTTGGGGGCACTAGCCTGCATCTTCCTGGTCAGCTGGTTCCCCAATTAAAGCCTCTTTCTTGCCTCAAACCTCGTCTCTCGGATTCACTGACTTGTTGTGTGGAGAGCAGAGCGAGCTTGGACTCGGTCACACTTTCCCTAAAAAATTCTTGACTCGCCTGGGTCGACTACTGAACAATATGAATTTATAGGATGTTACTTAACTGTATGTTTTCTGACCTATCTCTTCCAAGGTCCTCACACAGGAGACAGTACCCATGCAGGGACACGAAAGATGCCACAGCTCTTGGCATGGGGTTGAACACATTATATATGCACCAAGTACGGAGGTCACCTCACCGCTGAATGCATCATCGGTCCTCCTGTGCTACTCGCCCAAAAGGAAAACCTACATGTTCACAGCTGATTAACACTGAATTATGTATCCTAAAAATCATACCTTTTTCCCTTGAATTCCAGGTAAACCCAGGTATCCTGGTTCTCCTGGGGGACCCACCGCTCCTGGCTCTCCCTAAATGACACAGAAATCACATGAAAATCACAGACCCACTGCTTGTGAATAGCCCCACTGCTTGTATCTCTACATACATCTCAGATTTAAAACTGATAGTTAAAAACTTTATGAACATTCAGAGATATTATTACAGAACTAGTAAAGAGTGAAAAGTCCACGGATGTCCTAATAAAATTTTTTGTTTCTTCCTATCTTTTCTAGTTAAGAAATTCTGAGAGCATGTGATATTTGAAAGCTTCATAAATAGTTGGTATTTTTCTTATATTTATAACTTCAACAATAAAAAATTAAGCAGTGAAAATAATAAACATGGGTATCACTCTTTGCATTTACTAATATTTTCTCTTCATCCTTGAAATTGCTTTTTCTCATAAATCCTCTTTTAAAAAATTTGTTACAAAATTGGTAATAAAAAAAGCAATAAAATTATCAAAAATTTCATTACCCAATATTTTTATTTGGTTATATGATTTCCCTCTACCTCTCATAAACATATAGGCAACTTAGTTACTAAAATGTGCTCTGTATGCATAATTTTATAATAAATTATTTACTTCAAAATACATTAATATTGAAATTTTTAATATACCATTATATATTTTAAATTTTTTTAAATTATAGGTCATTCAGTTGTATTGATTTACCATATTTAATAAAATTCCTACTGCCAAACACTCATTTTCCCCATTTTTATAAACAATATTGGGGTGAACATTGTTATCATTAAATATACACATTTACGATTTTTACTTTATATATCTGGAATATTATTTTCTTAAACATAAAAATTCTTGAGCTCTTTTCAGAGCAAAGAATATTCCGGGAGTTATCTTAACTGAGCTTTCTACTCCCTATCATGTCATAGGTATTATTTCCTTTCTTTTAAATGCCTTAAATAAGAAAGACTTACAACGTGAAAGTATATGATGATGATGTCTCAACAACATTTAGGTTAAACTTGTAAGAGATCCTGAACATGCTTCATGGGTGTTTTGGGTTTGCTTTGTTTGTTTTACTGTTTGTCCTAAACTCTTGTCACATTAACTAAAAATGACTCTCTTGTGAAAACTAAGTTCTGTTCTCTTTGCTCACTGTGAGTTGTTGAATATGACTCTAGATTTTTAAAGGCTAGAAAAGAATTTAAAATGACTGATACCAACTATTTGGTTTGGAGGAAACTGGTAAGGCATTTGTGACTCCCAAACTGAAAATAAAGTCCCATCAATCATCAACCAAGGAACAGCACCACCCTGGGAGATACACACACATACTCTCATGCTCAGCTGCAGAAGAGAGGATATTCCCATTAGCAACCAACTTTTACCAAGTCTGGAAAACCAAGGTATATGTCATGCCTTTATTACCCAAACTATGATAAAATATCCAAGACAAAGAAATGAAATTGGCCCACATTCACCACTGGCTTTCAGGTACCTTAATTTTATGCTAATAGGTCATCCTTCATTTCATATATCTTTTCTTAATACAACTGTTAATCTCACCAAAAAATGAGAGGACCGCATACTTTGAAAACATTTCCAAATGCATGAAAACACAGTGAATTACCTTGAGCCCAGAAGCCCCAGGCAGCCCCTGAAGTCCAGGTTCACCTTTAGTTCCCTGTCAATGCATCAAAATCATTTTAAATTTTGAATTTAGTCACCATATATATATTTAGTCATCAGACATTTAAAGGAACATATTTTAAACAAGTTTTTCAGTTTCAATTTTCCAATTGTTTGAAAAATAGAATCTATATGTTAGGTCTTCTTATTAAGAAAAACTATTTTAAGCAAGGAAGTGAGTCTGCGTATTTATAAAGTCTTCAATGAGCCTGTTTGAAGTAAAAAAATCTTTAGGGACCAGCCCTAATCAGTAGGTCTGTGTTGCAGAGGCCAGACCCATGTATCATAATAGCATCCTCTAGGCTGGAAATCATCCTTCCCTGTTTCACTTTCTCATTTTCAGTATGTAACTGAAGGAAAGAACGCTAGCCTCAAATGCACTCTTGAGTGGCTTTTGGAAGAAGCATGGATCAGATAACATTCAGTTTGCATGCTTTTTCAGAATTCCAGTCCAGTCCTTGCTAACAGACACTTGGAAAGCAAGACCAAGTTGTTAGAGCAAAGCATGGAAGATAGGAAAACAGGACTGGTTATAAAAAGAGACAACCCGCCTCCTGGTTCATCAGGAGAGATTGTCAGAGGAGGTTCTGGCTTTCAAATACGCTCTGACACCTGAAATCATAACCCGGCCCATGTCTGGCAAAACCCTGTTATTAGAGAGGTCGGCGTGACACCTAGGGGAGGGGGTTGAAGACCACCCAGAGTCAGGGCAGGTTTAGTGATCAGCAAAGGGAACCACCTTCACTCTCAGCTCATGTTGAGAACCACACGAACATAATATCTGCACTCAATTAAAGCATTTGTCACATTAACAGCATGATTATACTGTAGCATCATGGTTCCTTAAAATTTCTGATTTTACAAATGGTTAAGCTGAAACTCACAGGGGTGACAGGACTGGCTGAAAGCTATATGACTTGATTATGTTAATGTACTTTGATGTGATTTAGGTAATATTTTACAAAACTGGAATCTGGTATGGTAAAAAAGGCTTACATGTGGTTCAACACCTATTCTAGAAACGAGTATTATAGTGGAAATTGGAAGTTCTCTAAAGATCTGCACAGAGCCTCAGCATCACAGCTGCCTTGCTTGCAACAGCTTCACTGTCCTACTCTTGACCTTGTATCAGTTGATATTGCAGGCACTGTTCCCAAATACATTAGTTGACACAACCAGAGGGATACGGGAATATAGAGCAGCAGTCCCCAAAGTTCTTGGCATCAGGGACTGGTTTCGTGGAAGGTTTCCACAGACTGGGCAGGGGATGGTCCAGGTGGTAACACAAGTGATGGGGAGCGAAGGGGAGCAGCAGCTGAAGCTTCATTGCTACCCCACCCCTCACCTCCTGCTATGTGGCCCAGTTCCTAACAGGATGGTACCAAGGCCCAGGGGTTGGGGACTCCTGACACAGAGGCAGGTAAGCTATGACCTGTGGGCTAAGTCAGCCCAACGCCTGTTTTTATGAAGTTGTGCAGGAACATGGGTACACCCACACAGCGGCTGCTTCTACATTCTAAGAGCAGAGCTGAGTGACTGCATCAGAAGCTGTATGGCCCTCAAAAACCAAAACATGTCCTGCCTGGTCCTTGACAGAAAAACATTCTAAGACGTGAGCTAATACACTGCATGAAAAGAAGGTCAAACATTTCACCGAAAAGATTCCATTTTAGAGGTATAATTTTAACATCTTGAGTCTATTTGAAACAAAATAGGTTCAAAAATAGATGCTAAAAATCTGTTTTAACATCTTGAATCTATTTTTAAAATTGTACCAGATGAGGGAAATCAAACTTCATAGTAATTTATGTAAAAACAAACTAGGATAGAATCACTTGACTCGCCAGCTGTATCAGCAGGCCTGCCCAAGAGGTGGATGCCACAAATACCTTGCTCTAAAATCTTTTATGGAAAGTCCAACAGATTTAACTGACCTCCAGCTCAGTGTGAGCCAACAATGGGAAGTGGCTAATTTTAAAAAGCTGATAAAATCTTAGGGGGCAATTCTTAAGAATTAGAGCATCCAGAATCACGGGAGAGTCCATTGTACCCCAGTTATTTAAGGAGCATACAAATACTCTACTTCTCTTCCAAAACGACCTTGAGAAATGATGGAGAAGGCCCATTTGGCAGCTGCACATTCACTACTGCTGGGACCCACAATGTTCCAAGGACCCTTGGAGTTCACCCCTGGTAACAGGGCAGCTACTTTTCCTGACTCACTGGGCTCCCATGACATTTTATCCTGTCTCTTTCTCTAGGTACTTTAGAAATTAAAAGTAGAATAGATTAGGCCATCTACTCATGTTATATGCCAGGATATATTTCCCTGGTCTAGTTCAAGGATGAATGCTTTCAAAAGAGCAGATTCCATCACTTTCTTTCAGAAAGCTATCCTAGAATCTACTCATTAAATAGTCAAGATAGTTTCTTAAGTCAAGCCAGAATCTACCCAAGCTGATCCTTTAATAAGCCAAGTGAAAAATAAATTCTCTTAGCACCTGACTTTGTACACCTAGAAAACGGTTGAACAATGGAATTCGAAGAATTTCAGTTCTAACTTCAAAACAGCATCACCTGAAATCTCAATATATTTGTCAAGTTTGTCTTACTTTTTTTAAATGTGGAAGAGAATATGCCAATTTACACCCAGTCTTGAGGGAGCAAATGTCTAATAAAACTCATTATAAGACATCTTACAAATAAAATTTCCACATATATTTCACAAAATGAAATCCAAAAAAGGGCTTGAAAGTTGGTAAAGTTACCTCCCTCACCACTACGGATGCTCGAGATAGCGGCTTGAGTACTGGTTCCTTAGCATTCTGGGTGTTCTCAGTGCACTGGAGCGACCAGTGAGGCTAGAGGGCTGTCACGAGGATCCTGGACTCTTTCCAGCTTAAACTAGGCCTGCTTTATATTACTGTGCTTTATATGCTTGGTTTTCACCTAAGACTTCATTCCTCCAAGTGCCTGTTTATAGACTCACACCACGTTCAAAATAATATCAGTGTAGTGAAAACTCTGACTGAAGTACATCAATGGTCATTTTGCACAGAGTCCTCAGTCTCATTAATTTCATTTTCTTTACCTTAGATCCTGGGGCTCCAGGCTGACCTGGTGAGCCATCGCTTCCCATCAAACCCTACATTTTAAGTGGGAATTGCAAGAGCAATTTAGAAAAGAATATTAAAAAGCAGTCAATCAATTTTCAAGTTATACAGTCCCATAATAATTAATCCACTAACGTGTAATGCAATATATGGGAAACTTCCCTTCACACAACCAAATAAAGGAGAATAAAGAATCAAGTTATGCAAGATAACATGAAGGCCAGCAAAGCCCTTATAACTGGTTGCTTAAATCACCTACCAATAGCAAAAATGACTGGAAAGCTAGTAAAAAGCAACTTAAAGAAAAGTTTATTTTTCCAACACTCTCACTTTCTTCCTTTCCTCATGATGACCAACATTTAAATTTCTTCCTAGATATTATTTTGGTCAATTTTACTTACATTTTTTATTTTCTTGAATAATGTTTTTAAAGTGTTAAAATCTAATAAATTCTCTGAATATAATAGCTGTAAGTTACATATGGCCATATTTTTACTAATCATATGATTCAAAATAAAACACAAAATCATATGATTCAAAATTATTCAAAGAAATAGAATAATTACTCTAGTAACAAGGAACTAATTTAATTTAGATTCAATTTAAATACTATTATATAAATTTAAAACATTTTTATATATATGTTATATATATTTATATATATATTAAAAACATTTGCTTTCTCTTTATCATAGCAAGGGAAATGTGATAAGCAAAAATATTCAGTTAGCATTATCAGAAAACGGAATCTCAATATAGTCACACTGAAAATACCATGTCATCGCTACTATGCTT
Source organism: Moschus berezovskii (assembly GCF_049115385.1). NCBI lineage: Eukaryota > Metazoa > Chordata > Mammalia > Artiodactyla > Moschidae > Moschus > Moschus berezovskii. Next base: position 16,243,732 of record NC_142482.1, on the reverse strand, counting down.
TGCTATCAATTTAGGCTGTTATCACAACTATAAAATGTAAAATATACTACTCATAGTATAGTGTTTCAAATATTAGAAATATTAAATATACTTATTTTTGAAGTTCAATGAAGTTCTATTCAATACTTTCATTTTTTGGAGGCTAACTTATATACTGGTAAATAATTAAGTTTAATATTTCAATGAAAAAGTAATGTGGTCATGATGATGGAGGTAGAGGAAGAATATTCCATTCAAATCTTTCACCAAAATTTTATCAAATCTTTTCACAAGGTAAATACCCGATTTTTAAACTTAAATAATTAAATGAAAAATCAGAAACTATCAGATATTTTTTACTCAAAGAAAAAGCTGTTACAGGCAATTTGATTCATAGGTTAAAATCCATATCAGTTTTAGTAATAACTTTCAGAAATTTTTTATGGAGTCTTATATACCATAGAATTTTCATACCTTTTAGTAGCAAACTCATATGTCCCTTTACTCCCAAAACTTCCAGAATTATTTTCTCATTAATTTAGGATCTTCCTATACTACCTGTTCTGAATGCATTCTTCCTCATTTGTATAAATAAATTTGTAAATTATCTAAAAAATAAAAAAGAACATTTATTTTTTGACCTTTTCGTGGTGCTCATTTTGTTTTTGTTTTTTTAAATAAAAAGCTGGAGTATTTGTTTTCTGGTTTAGCTACAGTAAGAGTTCTTAATCTTTTCTTAGATAGCCAACTTTTTGAGAAGCTGAAGAAATCTATTCTCCTCTATAAAAATGGACAAAATCTTTTTCATACAAATGGATGGCAGTTGTGGAGCCTCTGTGTCTCACTGATGAACACCTGCATTGTGTAAGGTTCAGAATTAGAACTCTTGGTACATAGCAACACTATTTTATTACCCCAAAGAATGACACTAACGTACAGGTATTCCTGGAGCTCCTTTCTTCCCTAGCGGTCCTGGAGGTCCAACGTCTCCCTAAAAATCAAATACAGATAAAGGTTAAAATTGCAAATTATCAATTCATCATTAGGAATTTCCAAAGCATTCTGGAGAAGGAAATGGGAACCTACTCCAGTATTCTTGCCTGGAAAATCCATGGGCAAAGGAGCCTGACAGGCTATAGAGTTGGACATGACTGAGCATATCATAGCATTTAGATTTCAACTTTGGGGATTGTGTGTTGACCTTATACTCCAGGAGTTTCTCTGAATCAAGAACAAAAGACCGCATCCTCTGAGAGAGCGCTGGTCTTATGAGAAGTAGGGGAAGTCTTCAAAGATCCTTTATTTTAATAAAATATACTCTGGATTACAACTATAATCATCAAGATTTGGAACTCTGCAGAAACCTCATCAGAGATAGAGATGCAGGAAACCAGAGGGCTGGGGGTATTGGGGTACATGCTCAACTTTTAGGAAACTGAACACTGGGCAGCCATGGGGAGAGGGCAGGAGTCTTTAACACCTACAAAGGCTTAAGACTCTCAAAGGGGGCTGAAGGGGTACACAGTCCTGCCAGCAGGAGGCAGATAGGCTCCCCAAGCCTCAGCTAGCCTGCCAGCTAGGATGAAGCAATGAGCTCAGAATCAACAATCAAGACAAGGGAAGCAGAAAACCACAAGACTGAGAACCAGGAGTAATAACAATGAACTGCAGGTGTTAGAATGGCTAGAAACTGAATTCAGAGCTATTAGCTGAAACCTTTACAAATGAAAGAACAGAATCATCAAAGACTATTAGAACTGAAAACAGAACAAGAGGCTATCAAGAATAAAAAGATGCTATTAGCACAGAGAACTACATTCAATATTTCCCTAGTGGCTCAGCTGGTAAAGAATCTGTCTGCAATGTGGGAGACCTGGGTTTGATTCCTGGGTTGGGAAGATCCCCTGGAGAAGGGAACTGCTACCCACTCCAGTGTTCTGGAGTGGGAGAATTCCAAGGACTGTGTTGTCCATGGGGTCGCAAAGAGCTGGACACGACTGAGCAACTTTCACGTCACATAAGGAAAAAGAATCCAAAAAGTCATTCAGTTTTATATATATGTATGTATATGTATATATAAATAAAACTGAATGGCTTTGCTGTATACCTGAAACAACACTGTAAATCAGCTGTACTTCAAGAAAAAAGAATAAAAAGATATCATTAAAATCTGAAATTCTAGAAATGAAAAATATGATTGCTTATATTTTTGTATCAACTGATGGTTTAAACAGCAGGTTAGACACAGTAAAGGAAGAATAAATAGAAAATAAACTGGAAAACATAACCAAAAAATTAACCAGAATTTAAGGATCAAGGATATGAAAGTAAGCAATTTAGAGATGGAAAGGGCAAAATTAGAAGGAATGAGATATGTCTAGCTAGATTTCTAGAAAGAGGGAAAAGTGGAGAATGAAAAGAAGTAACATGGAGATTAACAGCCCACATCTCTCAAAGTTCATAGAAACACCTACGCAGAGCCAGGAAGGAAACTGAATTCCCACCAAGATGAATACAGATAAACCCCTATCAAGATACACCGCACGGAGTTTTAAGAACACTAAAAACAAATAAAATACCTTAAAGAATGCCAAAAGAAGGGACAGATCACTTGCAAAAGAATGATTAGAACAAGAGCAGATTTTTCATAGTTAACCATGGAAGCCAGAAAATGATAGTAGAAAAACTTCAATATATCAAGAGGAAATAATCATCAACCTTGAATTGTATACTCTACAAAAATCCTTTCTCAAACACAAGAGTAAAACAAAGATATTAGTAATTAAATAAAAACTGAACATTTACAATCAAGATATTTGTACTAAAGGAATTTCTAAAGATATAGTTCAGGAAATAGAAAACTTGACCTGGAAGGATGGTCTAAGAGAACGAGATAGAAAGCAACCAAGTAAAATAGAAAGCGTGTGTGTAAATTCAAATTTATACTACCTGTATAAAACAACAAAAACAAATTGCAAGGTCAAAATAATAGCTTCCAAAATTATATCATATTTGAACCATTAATGATTGCCATAAATGTGACAAAATATATTCTACATGAAAAGACATCACCACTTTGCCCTTTTCATAAACAGATCCCAGAACCAAATCTTTCAATTTTCAGTCATACTTACTTTTTGTCCCATTAATCCTTGGTTTCCAGGAAATCCTGGGATTCCCTAAAAAGAAATAAAGTAGATTTTTAATTTAAGAAATTTAGACAGTATCATTAAAGAAAAATAGGCCAAAAGGAGTTTTAACTTGCAAATGATGCAAATCATCAAGCATAGCTCTTGACAGCATGAAACTGCTATTTATAGGAATTAAATTTTGGAAAAGAAAAAATTTATGGGATTTAATATTATATGAATATATATTATATGAATATATGAATATTATATGAACATGTTTATATTTATAGTTTTAAATATAGACTTAAGAAAAGAAACTATGAGGATATTAACTTTGGCTCTTCTTTCAGAGCAACTTAAGTGATAAAATAAGAAGGATATTTCATTTGAACACTTTCTTACTTATAATGATTAATGCAAAAAGACTGTCAAATCATAGGAGCTCAAATTCAACAAAACAGGTCCAAAGGCCTCACAGTTTCTCAACCATAACTAAAAACTAATGAAACTAAATAATTTCCTTCAAACTGAGCCTTGAAACACCCAGGAACTTAACTCCTTATGTAAGATAAAGCTATCAGTCTCCTGATGATTTCCTTGCCGAGAAAATTGTGGAGCATAAGCAGACCAGTTTGTGGAGAGACACAAAGAAAGATAATTTATTCACCTCGTTCAATCCAAATGCACAAGTTCTCTAGCAAGATTTGGAGAAAATTAATGCTAATTGTCTAGGAAAGTAGTTCTATTATCATTTGATGCATTTACCAAAACGATCATTTATCACACATATTTATCGAACAGAGATAGTACCAACCAATATTTATTTCTTCCTAGCCCCTTTCTGTTTTCCTAGCTCCTTTCTTGATGACACTTCAATTGAACAAATGAATAACATTTGTTTTTATGTATATGTATTGACTCTGGCCAAAAAAGGAATTCGGAAGATAGGGAAATTGAGCACCATCAGTATTTCTCTGAAAGCCCTCTGCACCCTCAAGGCTTTCAAAGAACAGCAGTGGCCCTCCATAAATGAGGGCAATGAAATCAAGTATTTTCTGCTGCAGGGAGAGTCTGCCATTGCTTTGATGTTCACATCTTGACTATTAACACTTGTCCATGTGGTAGCCACAACTATGGTGCAAGATATAGCACAGAGCTCTAGTTTTAAAACCCAAACTTAAATTCCATAAAGTGGAATTCAATTTGATCTTATTTGGCTCAATTCAGTTCACCCTTTGCAGAGAACAAAAGTTGTATGAGAGCAATGACCATCAACAAGGGGCTCACACACTAGTTGAAAACACAAGTCTTTATAAACATACTAACTAGAGAATAAATAAAACAATATAAAAATTTAAAGTAACATTATAATACATGAGCACTGTATGCCCATTAGCACTTTAAAGCGAAATCAAAATAAATAATTGAGTGATGAGTATAAATAAAATAGACTGATGTGAACTGTGTGCTTCTAAGGCAGAAAATGTATGCTCTCAAAGCAGTCAGTCAAAGTTCACTTCAACAGACCATGTTTCAGCATGAAACCATCCAGAAACAAATCCCATTCAAATACACACTCACACAAATTCAGTAAAATGATGAAGGTCTGAATTTAAATAAAATTCAAATAAAATCTGTCCGTAAACTCTTATCAGATGCAAGGTGGACTTACATGGCTCTGCAGTCAGTGCTGTGTTGCTTGGCCCCAAGAATTCCTAAAGAGATCCTGTAATTGCCCTGATACCCTCAGACCTGAGACGCTGAATTCTGTGCTGCATAGAAACTTTGTTACTTAAGGTTTCATCCCTATTCAAATCTCTATGCTCTTACACAATCTATAATAGTAGTTATTAGTTACTCTTCTCTGCAGCCAACCCCACTGTCAGCAAGGCTACATTTCTGAAGGAAAAACAAAACTATACCAAACATCCCTGAGCAGCACACAGGCCTCGCCTCCTAGAAATTCTTAAGAGCCCCCATTCCACCCAGATCAGTCCCTGGATTTGATTTAATACCTTTGATCTGAATAATTATAATACTAAACATGGTCAGCATTAGGACATACCCACAAACCTTACATTATTTCAACAAATCCAATATCTAATATTGAGAGTATTTGGGGGAATTTCAGATTAAGAAAAATAAGTTCCTTTTCCTATTGCCTGTCTTCATAAATTAGTCAGACATGAATACAATCAGTCAAAGATATGAAAAGAAGTCATAATATCTTCTAGTTCAACTGTATTGAAAATTATTAAATACTTACTTCATAAATACCAAGCAAAACACATAATACTATATAATATTCAAAATAAAATGCAAACAATTTATAAAAGCAATTCTTGGCAAAACTAATATAATACCACAAGCATGCATAGAATAAAAAACTGTTGAGACAGAGGTTCATGAGAACTGAAATCACTCAGAGTTATATTAGTTAATAAAATTCTCCTAGACAATATTTTCCTGGGTGTCCCAATACGTTTACTGAAATTGACTAAACTTTGCCAATTTTACATTAGTAGAAATATTATTCAAAACCATTTGAGTGTTACCAGTTTGTTGATTCAAAAGTATTTAGTAACAATTACTTCATAGGGTAAATGTTTTTCCAAGCAAACTATTTTATATTTCATATTCAGCCTGTGTGGTTTTGGGTTCAGGCTACCGTGAATATGTATAAGTAAAGACAGAAGTAAGAATTTTATTTGGTGAGAATAAAGGACCATGTTTCCTCCAGTTTCTACGATTTCAGTTTGGGCTTGAAGAAGAGCAGAAAATCAAATGGAAAATCCTGTGTAATGCTGTGGTGAAAGAATGCTGACATGAAAAAATGTTCTAGAAGCTTCTCTGTAACCATTAAACCATTATTGTATAACAAAAAAGTCATTAAAAATAGAAATGCATGATTTAGAATAAAGGGTTTGGCGCCCATTTCCTAGATACCACTTCATAATGAAGGAAATATGTCCATGATGCATTATTTAGAAAAGACAAGATATCACTTTATACTTTTCCACATGCAATGGAATATTAAACTCCTGAAATCAGAGCATCTTGGGTCAACTCTGACTAGACTGGGTGCATTTCGGATGGTATGGTTGTTGACTCTTGGATCAAATCTGCTGTTAAGTAATGCAATTATTTCAATGTACAAAAACAAATCTAATCAAATAGTGGAATTTTTAAATAAAAAATTTCAACCTCTCTACAGAGTTTTACAGATAGTTATTATCATACAATTGTCAAAATATTAGAAGTATATAGTTTTCTTCTATTATATCAAGAAGTGATTTGCTCATTCCTAAAGATGCAATGAATACAGTACACATATACTGACAGTATCGTTCTTATTAGCTACAGACATTATAAATCATTATTAAAAGAAGCAGTTGAAAGTTTGGATTCTGGAGTCAGTCAGCCCTTCATCTCGTACTGACTGACTCCAGGCCAGATATTTAAATTAGAATCTGTGTCCTCATCTTATACATGATGGAAAATAACGGAACGTAGCTCTGTGGTTGGTGTATTGTGTCAGTGAGTTCTCACGAACACTCAGCTCGAGCTTCCTGGGTGGCTCAGACGGTAAAGAGTCTGCCTGCAATGTGGGAGACCTGGGTTTGATCCTTGGGTCAGGAAGATCCCTCGGAGGAGGAAATGGCAACCCACTGCGGTACTCTTGCCTGGAGAACCCCCATGAACAGAGGAGCCTGGCGGGCTACAGTCCATGGGGTCGCAAAGAGTCAGACTCACTGAGCAACTAAGCACACAGCTCAGAGCTTGGACTGAAATAAACACATTCTCATGACTTTTCAGAGCTCATTCCTGAAAGTCGCAAAATAAACGAAGTCAGTTCTTTTCCAAGACTCAATTTTTGTTTTCCTTCATTTTGAGGATTTTATTTTTCTCTTTCTTCTTTTTTATCATCTTTCCACCTTGCCTTCCTCTACCTCATTCCCCAAAGTTCAGTGTTCGAGATGACGCTGGCAATCTAACGCTTACCACTAGGGGGCACCAACAGGTTAGCAATGCCTCTCATTCACTAACCTTGCCTTTTCATGTTTGGCTGATTGTGACTGCAGAAAAATACTATAATGAGGTTCCAGATCAAGATGGAAAATTAGAAGGATCCTGAGCTCATCCCCTCTCATGGACACATCAAATCACAACTGCATAGGGAACAACCATCTCTGAGAACAACCTGAAAACTAGCAAGACAGATTTTCTACAATTCAGGACAAAAGGAAAAGGCTACAGAGGGGCAGAGAAGCAACCTGGTTATAATTCTCATCCCCAGTGTGAAGACCCACCAGTGGGAGGGGTATCACAGCTGGAGAGGTGCCCCCTGAGGAGTGAGGGGTGTGAGCCCCATGTCAAGATTCCCAGCCTGAGGCCCTACACTGGGAAGATGAGCTCCATAACATTTGGCTTTGAAAACCAGTGGGGTTACACTTGCTCCAAGTCCCAGGACAGATGCAGCAGCTTGAAAAGCTCCTGGGTCATAGGAGAAGGAGATCCTTTGAATAATTTATGGCACGTGCTGGGGGACAGGGATCTGGTGGAGCTTCTCTGGGGTCAGAAGTGCTGGCAGGCATCACTCTTTTTCACTCTCCTTCTACCTAGCTGACCTGGTACTTCTGGCATTCTCTATCAACCTAGCTAATACCATGCATCCCTTCCCCAGCATTCCCCAGAGGACCTGCCCTCGCTGCCTACTGTAAAGCACCTCCCTCCCCATCCTACACAGCAGGCTTCCCCAGCACCCCACCAAAGCAGCTCCTGATCCAGGGAATCAACCCTGGAGCCTGCAGCCATCACAGCCCAATCACAATAGGAGGACACACGTGACCCACACAAGAGATACCCCAGAAAGCATCTGACTCTGGTGACCAGAGGGGACTGTACTACTCAGCTCCACGGCACATCTTGTACATAAGACTGTCCTTTCAAATCTGGGAGATGTAGCTGTTATACCTAGTACATAGAAAGAGACATATAGATTTAGGCAAAGTGAAGAGATGAAAGAATACCTTCTGCCCTTCTGCATGAAAGAAAAAGACAAAACCTCAGAGAAAGAACTAAATGAAATGGAGATAAGAAATTTTCCAGATAAAGAGTTCAAAGTAATAGTCTCAGAGATGCTCACTGAACTCTGGAGACAAATGGCCTAACTCAGTGAGAACATCCATAAAGAGATAGACAATATTAAAAAAAAAAAAAAGCAACAGGAACTGAATACTGAATATGAAATGAAATGCAGACTGGAAGGAATCGACAACAGATTAGAGAATGCAGAAAAATGGATTAGTGATCTGGAGGACACAGTAGTGGAAATCACCCAATAGGAGTAGAAAAAAGGAAAAAGAAACCAAAAAAAGAAAAAAATTAGGATAGTTTAAGGGATGTCTGGGACAACAACAAGCATACCACCATTTACATTATAGGGGTTCTAGAAGGAGAAGACAGAGGAAAAACCGATAGAGAATATATTTTTTTAAAAAAATACTGCCTGAAAATTCCCCCAACCTAGTGAAGAAAATAAACATCCAAGTTCAGGAAACAAAGAATCACAATCAAGAGGAATCCAGTTGACATTATAATTAAAATGTCAAAAACTAAAAAGAGCATATTAAAAGCAGCAAGAGAAAAGCAAATAGTTATATACAAAGGGACTTCCATAAGACAAGACTACCAGCTGATTTTACAACAGGAACTTTATAGGTCAGAAGGGACTGATGCAGTATATTCAAAGTACTGAAAGGAAAAATAATTACTATCAAAATACTCTACCCTGAGAGATTATCATTCAGAAATGAAGGAGAGATAGTTTCCAGACAAACGAAAGCTAAAAGAGTCCTTCACCACTAAACCAATCTTATAAGAAATGCTAAAGGGACTTTTTAAAATAGTTTTAAAAAAAGGGTCATCACTAGAAATAAGAAAATTATGAAAGAAAAAAATATCACTGTTAAAGGCAAGCATATAATAAAGGTAGTGGATCAACCAACTAAACTCCGAGTATGACATTTAAATACAAAAGCAGGGAAATCAGAATATCTAAAACAGTTAAGTGATACATAATATTAAAAGATGTAAAATATGATTCCAGAAACATAAAACACGGTTGGGGGAATTAAAATATAGTGCTTTTTGAGTGTGCTTCAACTTAAGCAAACATCAATTTAAAAATAGACTGCTATATACAAAGGTTGTTATATATGAACCTCATGGTATGTACGAACCAAAAATCTATAAGAGATAAAAAAATAAGGAGAAATTTGAATACAATACTAGAGAAAACTATCAAATCAAAAATGAAGAGACAAGAGAAGAAAATAAAAACAGAAAAGAACTAAAGAAACAACCAGAAACAATTAACCAAATGGCAATAAGTATACCTATCAATAATTACTTTAAATGTAAATTAACTAAATGTGTCTAAGGTGACTGAATGGATTTGAAAAAAGACCCATCTATCTGGGTGGGTCTACCACCAAGAAACTCACTTTAGACCTAAAGACACACAAGAGACTGAAAGTGAAGGATGGGGAAAAAATCTCCATGCAAATAGAAACAAAGAAAGCCAGGGTACCAATAGTTAAGACAGAAATCTGTTAAAAAGACAGGGCAGGGCATTATATAATGGACAGAGGATTGATCATATAAGAGAATATAACACTTGCAACATCTTACACTCAAATTAGGAGCGACCAATCACATAAAGCAAAAATTAATAGACATAAAGGGAGATACTGACAGTAAAACAATACCAGCAGCAAACTTTAATACCCCATCCAGATAGAAAATCTTTGCACTTAAAAGACACATTAGGCCTAATGAACTTTATATATATATAAAGTTCATATATACACATATAGGATATTCCACTTCAAAACAACAGAATACCCAGTCTTTTCAAGTCAACAAAGAACAATCTCCAGGATAGACGACATGTTAGGCCACATGTGTCAATAAATTTAAGAAAACAATCTTCCAACCACAATAGTATGAAACTAAAAATCAATTACAAGAAGAAAACTGGGAAGAACACAAATACATGGAGGCTAAGACTCTTGAGAATCCCTTGGACTGCAAGGAGATCAAACTAGTCCATCCTAAAGGAAATCAACCCTGAAGGTTCACTGGGAGGACTGAGGCTGAAGCTGAAGCTCCAGTACTTTGGCCACCTGATGTGAAGAGCTGACTCATTGGAAAAGACCCTGATGCTGGGAAAGATTGAGGGCAGGAGGAGAACAGGACGAAAGAGGATGAGATGGGTGGATGGCATCACCAACTCAATAGACATGAGTTTGATCAAGCTCCGGGAGATAGTGAAAGACAGAGAGGTCTGTCATGCTGCAGTCCACAGGGTCACAAAGAGTCAGATACAATTGAGCTACTGAACAGCAACAAATGGAGGCAAAATAAAATGCTAGTAAACAACCAATGGTTTAACAAAGAAATTAAAGATGAAATCAAAACATAGTGAACAGACCACCCACTAGCAATGATACTGAATCAGTAATCCCAAAACCCTCAATAAACAAGACTTCAGGACAAGAAATCTTCACAGGTGAATTCTACCAACATTTGAAGAAGAGTTAATACCTATCATTCAGAAACTACTCCCAAAATACTGAAGAAAAATGAATACTTCCAAACTCATTCTAGGAAGACAGCATTACCATGATACCAAAACCAGATAAAAACATTTAAGAAAAGAAAATTATAGGCCAATATTCCAGATGAACACTGATGCAAAAATCCTCAGCAAAATATTATTATAATAGACTGAATTCAATAATACATTAAAAGGATCACACACCATGATCAAGTATGGTTTATCCCTGGGATGCAAGGATGTTTCAATTTCTGCAAATCAATCAATGTGATACAACACATTAACAAAACAGATGATAAGGATCATGTGATCATCTCAATAGATGCAAAAAAAGCATTTGACAAAATCCAACATTCATTAATGATAAAAAGTGTCTACAGAGCGGACAAAGGGAGCCTACCTTCACATAAGAAAGGCCATATGTGACAAACCCACAGCTAACATCAGACTCAACAGTGGAAAGTATTCCTGCAAGGTTAGGATTAAGACAAGGACAGCCATTCTCTCCACTTTTTTTCAATATAGAACTGAAAGTCCAATTAGATAAGAGAAAGAGATAAAAGGCATCCAAACTGCAAAGGGAGAAGAAAAACCGTCACTATTTGCAAATGATATACTATATCTAGAAAACTAAAGTCTCCACTGGAAAACAGTTAGGACTCATCAGAGAATTCAATAAAGTTGCAGGATATAAAACTACTACGCTGTTACCCTTGAGGAATACAGGCTTGAACTGCACAAGTTCACTTAAATGAAGATTTTTTCAAAAGTCAACAGTATAAGATCTGCAGTTGGCTGAATCCAAGGATGTGGAATTCAGATAGAGACACAAAGGAACCCAATACATGGAGGGCTGACTAAAAGCCACATGCAGATTTCTGACTGCATGGAGTGTCAGTGCTCCTAATCTCCTAAATATTTAAGGATCAACTGTACACAAATATGTTGCATTTCTTTACACTAATAATAATAGAAACAGAAATTAAGAAAACAATCCCATTTACAATATTACATCAAAAATAAAAAATGCCTAGGAATAATTTTAAACAAGCAGTGAAAGACCTGTACTCCAAAAACTGTAAGATATCAGGGAAGAGATTGAAGATGACACAAATAAACGGAAAGATGCACCATGATCATGGATTGAAAGAGTTAATGCTAAAAATGTCCATACCACCCAAATAAATCTATAGAAACAATGCAATCTCTAAGAAAATTCCAAAAGGTATTTTTCATAGAACTGGAATACATAATCCTAAAATTTATATGGAACCACAAAAGACCCTGAGTAGTCAAAGCAATCTTAAGGAGAAAAAAGAAAGCTGGAGATATCCTGCTTCCTGATTTCAAACTAGAAAGCTATAATATCCTAAACATTGCAGTTCAGTTCAGTCACTCAGTCATGTCCAACTCTTTGCAACCCCATGGACTGCAGCACACCAGGCTTCCCTGTCCATCACCAACTCCTGGAGCTTGCTCAAACTCATATTCATCAAGTTGGTGATGCCATCCAAGCATCTCATCCTCTGTCGTCCCCTTCTCCTCCTGCCCTCAATCTTTCCCAGCATCAGGGTCTTTTCCAATGAGTCAGTTCTTCACATCAGGTGGCCAAAGTATTGGAGTTTCAGCTTCAGCATCAGTCCTTCCAATTAATAGTCAGGCCTGATTTCCTTTAGGATAGACTGGTTTGGTATTGGCACAAAAATAGATCAATGGAACAGAACAGACAGCCCAGAAATAAACCCACACTTACATGATCAATTAATTTACAAATAAAAAACCAAGAATATAGTGGGGGAGAAAAGTCTCTTCAGTAACTGAGATGGAAAAACTGCACAGTTACATGCAAAATAATCAAACTGGAGCACTGTCTTACACCATAAACTCAAAATGGATTAAAGACTTAAAAAGTAAGCTGAAAGCATAAAACTCCTAGGAGAAATTTTTTGGATCTGCCTCCTCAAGCAAGAGCAACAAAACCAAAAATAAACAAATGGGACTATATCAAACGAAAAAGCTTTCATACTGAAGGAAACCATAAACAAAACGAAAAGGTAAACCTACTGGATGGGAGAAGATATTTGCAAATAATGTATTTGGTACTCTTGCCTGGAAAATCCCATGGATGGAGGAGCCTGGTAGGCTGCAGTCCGTGGGGTCGCTAAGAGTTGGACACGACTGAACGATTTCACTTTTCACTTTCACACATTGGAGAAGGAAATGGCAACCCACTCCAGTGTTCTTGCCTAGAGAATCCCAGGGACAGGGGAGCCTGGTGGGCTGCCGTGTATGGGGTCGCACAGAGTCGGACACTAATGAAGCGACTTAGCAGCAGCAGAGGGTTAATATCCAAAATATACAAAGAATTCATATAAGTCAACATCAAAAAATAATTAATCCAATTAAAAAATGGGAAGTGGACCTGAATAGTCATTTCTCCAAGAAAAGCGTACAGATGGAGAAATATACATGAAAAGATGCTCAACATTGCTAATCATCAGGGAAATGCAAATTAAAATCACAATGAGTTATCACTTCACACCTGTAAGTATGGCTATTAACAAATAGACAAAAAGTAGCAAGTATTGGTAAGGATGCAGAGAAAAGGGAATCCTTGTTCACTGCTGGTGGGAGTGTGAACTGTTACAGCCACTACGGAAAATAGTATGGAGGCCCATCAAAAAATTAAGAACAGAACTGCCATGGTCCAACAATTCCACAATTCTATTTCTGGGTATTTATTCAAAGTGAAAACCCTAACTTGATAAGATGTATGCAGCCTGAGTTCACAGTTGCATTATTGACCACAGTCAAGATGCAGAAGAAACCTAAGTTCTCATCTGTAGATGAGTGAATAAAGAAGCTGTGGTGTATGTGTGTGTATATAAATATATATAGGGTGTGTATATATATATAGAGAGAGAGAGTGTATATTATATATTTCATTTTATGCTACAGCAAAATAAGTCACAGAAAGGTAAATATCATATGATTTCACTTATATGCAGAATTTTAAAAACAAAGCAAACAAATAAACTAAACAAAATAGATAAAGACTCATAGATACCATGAACAAAGTGGTAGTCCTCAGAGGGGATGGGTGGGGTGCTGGGCAAAACAGGTAAAGGAATTAACACACATAAACTTTCAGTTATAAGACAAATAAGCCACAGGGATGTGGAGATGTATTGTACAGTACAGGGAATATGGTATATAATATTATACTAATTTGGCATGGTGACATGGTTACTAGACTTACTGAGGTTATCAATTCATAACAGAAATGTCTAATTATAATGTAGTATAGTGACATTGTACACCTGAAAATACTGTAATATTCTATTTAAATTATACTTAATTTTTAGAAAGGGAAAATACTATAATGACTTTCACTTTTTAAATATTTCAAGTATGTCTCATTACTATTTTTGAGAAAGAAATATGGCTAAAAGCTTTAAATATGTTTGCAGTGGAACTCTGCAATGTTTTCCAATTTTTTTAAATTTCACACTGACAGACCATTACAAATGATGTACAAAAGTTTATTTTGCAGTGAAATAATTCTGAAGAGAAGTAACTCACAATCATAGCTGCCAGACCTAAAAGAAACCTTAATACAAGTACTTGCAATAAATCCTTGTAAGGATCAGTTTTATGACACCCTTTAAAACAGTTTTACTATTCCCTTTCATCTTTAAGGGGACAAAAAGTAATCTAAGAAACAAAGGTTGAATTTATTCTCCCTAGTCTACAAACTAGGACTTACTTGGAGCTGTACTCAAAATAGCCAAAGATAATTTCAACAGAAAATGCCTTGCAAATAATTTTGATCTACTTTGTTTATATATAACAGAAAATACCACCAGTTTGACATAATAAGCTACAGAATGAAACCAGGACTATCATAGGAAGACTCTGGGAGAACCCATGGAAAGTTGCTTCATGTTACTTGCATTTTTCTTTCGCACCTAAAGTCATCTCTATATTTTCTCTTTTCTTTTAAAATTTTTATTGACATATAGTTGATTTACAACGTTGCATTAGTTTCAAGTGTACAGCTGGTGATTCAGTTATTTGGTGGTGGTGTTCAGTCGCTCAGTCGTGTCTGACTCTGGCCCCGTGGACTGCAGCACGCCAGGCATCCCTGTCCAGCATCTCCCGGAGCCTGCTCAAACTCAAGTCCACTCAGTTTGTGATGCCATCCAACCATCTCATCCTCCGTTGTTCCCTTCTCCTCTTGCCCTCAATCTTTCCCAGCATCAGTGTCTTTTCTAATGAGTGAGCTCTTCGGATCATGTGGCCAAAGTACTGGAGTTTCAGCTTCAACATCAGTCCTTCCAATTAACATTCAGGGTTGGTTTTTTTAGAATGGACTGGTTTGATCTCCTTGCAGGCCAAGGACTGGAGAAGGCAATGGCAAGCCACTCCAGTACTATTGCCTAGAAAATCCCATGGATGGAGGAGCCTGGTAGGTTGCAGTCTGTGGGGTCGCTAAGGGTCAGACCCGACTGAGCGACTTCACTTTCACTTTTCACTTTCACACATTAGAGAAGGAAATGGAAACCCACTCCAGTGTTCTTGCCTGGAGAATCCCAGGGACGGGGGAGCCTGGTGGGCTTCCGTCTATGGGGTCACACAGAGTCGGACACGACTGAAGTGACTTAGCAGCAGCAGCAGCAGGCCAAGGAACTCTCAAGAGTCTTATCCAACACCACACTTCAAAAGCATCAATTCTTCAGTGCTCAGCCTTCATTATGGTCCAACTGTCACATCCTATGACTACCGTAAAAACCATAGCTTGGCTAGATGGACCTTTGTTGGCAAAGTAATGTCTCTGCTTTTTAATATGCTGTCTAGGATGTTCATAGCTTTTCTTCCAAGGAACAAGAGTCTTTTAATTTCATGGCTGCAGTCATCATCTGCAGTAATTTTGGAACCCAAAAAATTAGTCTCTCACTGTTTCCATCGTTTACCCTTCTATTTGCCATGAAGTGATGGGACCAGATACCATGATCTTAGTTTTCTGAATTTCTGAATGTTGAGTTTTAAGTCAGCTTTTTCACTTTCTTCTTTCACTTTCATCAAGACGCTCTTTAATTCCTCTTCATTTTCTGCCATAGGGTGGTGTTACTTGCATATATGAGGTTACTGATTTTTCTCCCAGCAATCTTGATTCCAGTCTGTGATTCATCCAGCCCAGAATTTCACATGATGTACTCTTCATATAAGTTAAATAAGCATGGTGACAATATACAGCCCTGCTGTACTCCTTTCCCAATTTGGAACCAGTCTGCTGCTCCACATCCGGTTCAAACTGTTGCTTCTTGACCTGCATACAGGTTTCTCAGGAGGTCGGTAAGGTGGTCTGGTATTCCCATCTCTTGAAAAATTTTCCACAGTTTTTTGTGATCCACACAGTCAATGGCTCTAGGGTCAATGAATCAGAAGTAGACGTTTATCTGGAATTCTCTTGCTTTTTCAATGATCCAACAGATGTTGGCTATCTGGTCTCTGCTTCCTCTGCCTTTTCTAAATCCAGCTTGAAGATCTAGAAGTTCTCAGTTCATGTATGTTGAAACCTGGCTTGGAGAATTTTGAGCATTCTTTGCTAGCATGTGAGATGAGTGTAATTGTGTGACAATTTGAACATTCTTTGGCATTGCCTTTCTTTGGGATTGGAATGAAACTCACCTTTTCCAGTCCTGTTGTCACTGCTGAGTTTTCCAAATTTGCTGGCATATTGAGTGCAGCACTTTCACAGCATCATCTTTCAGGATTTGAAATAGCTCAGCAGGAATTCCGTCACCTCCACTAGTTTTGTTTGTAGTGATGCATCCTAAGGCCCACTTGACTTCACATTTCAGGATATCTGACTGTAGGTGAGTGATCACACCATGGTGGTTATCTGGGTCATTAAGATCTTTTCTGTATAGTTTTTCTGTGTATTCTTGCTACCTCTTCTTCTTATCTTTTGCTTCTGTTAGGGCCATACTGATTCTGTCCTTTATTGTGCCCATCTTTGCATGAATATCTCTAATTCTTTTGAAAAGATCTCTAGGCTTTCCCATTCTATTGTTTTCCTCCATTTCTTTGTACTGATCACTTAGGCAGTCTTTCTTATCTCCGCTTGCTTTCACTGGAATTCTGAATTCCAAGTGTGTATCTTTCCTTTTCTCCTTTGCGTTTCACTTCTCTTCTTTCCTTAGCTATTTGTAAGTTATACATGTAACGTCCATTCTGTTTCAGACTCTTTAGTTATACATATACATGTATCCATTCTGTTTCAGATTATTTTCCCATACAGGTTATTACAGAGTATTGAGTACAGCTCTGTTATACAGTAGGTCCTTGTCAGTTATCCGTGTTTTATATAGCAGTGTATATATGTCAATCCCAATATTCTATGTTTTTAATCCAAGAAGATATTCTAACAAATTTTGTTGTTGTTAAAGTACTGTTTTTCATGACAAGAAAAAAAAGAAAAATGCTTATCAAATTGAAATAATACGCCTGATAACCCAGAGGATGAAAGGAAGAGGACTGAGAGACCCAGGGGCAGAAACTGTACTGCCATATCACAGGAAAGTCATGTAACTTTCCTGAACCAAATCTGGGAAAGTAACCTATCCTTCGACATGAGTCAAAAGTGAGCATGCATCTGAAGTACAGTACCAAGTAAAAGGAATAGATACCTGTAAATGTATGTAAAACTGAAAACAATTCCACTTGAAAGATAAAGTTCCTAAATCATACCAGAGTTGCTCTAAAGTGAGCTCAGACTCTCTGAAAAACCTATAAAGTGCGGGCTACACTTTTGGTTCCATGGAAGTCAAATTGTGGCAAATTTCTCATTAAAGAGAAAATAAGAAATTAATTTTTCCAAGACCTTTTTAGCTGACTCAGTGGCTAAGTAAAAATTGTACGTCTTTTTTTTTTTCAGAAAAATCTGAAAATTATATTTCTTTTTTCCTTTTGCTTTTTTTGCAATTTCACATATTCTAGAAGTCACCAAACAAAAAAATATTTTAAAACACCAAATCAAGATGAACAAAACATGAATGTTAATTTATATGGTTAAAAAAACCCACTTATTTGAAAATTGTATTAAATTTGCTATCTTCTATGTATCTTATGGACTTCACTGGTGGCTCAGATGATAAAGAGTCCGCCTGCAATGCGGGAGACTTAGGTTCAACCCTTGGGTTGGGAAGGAAAAGGAAACACATTCCAGTATTCTTGCTTGGAGAATTTCATGGATAGAGGAGCCTGGTGGGCTACACTCAGACACGACTGAGCAACTGTCACTAATGTGTTTTAATTATAATCATATTTTTAGATATTGTGTATACTATTACATTTAACCAGTGCACACTATGCATATCTCCATTTTTCCTATTGAAACACAATGAGATGATAGATTAATTAACAGTCACTAATGGAAAAATCATCACACTGGCGTAAGAGCTTCACACATGAATTTGGGTGGGCAGGAAACAAAATATTTAGTTGATAACATGACCCAATAATATTCCATTGTACGGAAATACTACATTTTGCTTATCATTTCATTAGTTGACAGGCATTTGGGTTGTTTCCACTTTTTGGTTATTATGAATAATGCTACTGTGAACACTTCAACACAAGTTTTGTGTGGATGCATGCTTTCAGTATACCCATGTATCTTGAGTATACACCTAGGCATGGAATTGCTAGCTCATATAATAACTCTATGTTTAACCATTTAAGGAACTGCCAATCTGATTTCTCAATGGCTGTACCATTTTATATATAAATATATTATTCATATATATATTTCATGCTATACCAGCAATATATTGACTCCTATTTCTCCAAATCTTCATCAATGCTTATTATTGTCTTTCTTATTAAAACCATGCATCTTAGTGGATGTGAAGTAATATCTCATTGTGATTTTGATTTTTGACTTTGATTAGGTATTTCCCTAATGACTAATGATGTTGAATGTGTTTTCACGTGTTTATTGTTATTTTCCTTTTTTTTTCAGTGTTCTCACACATTAAAAAAAATTTTTTTTCTTGGAGTACAGTTGATCTGGAGTACAGCAAGGAGGTCCAAACAATCTATCCTAAAGGAAATCAGTCCTGAATATTCATTGGAAGGACTGATGCTGAAGCTGAAACTCCAATACTTTGGCCACTTGATGCGAAGAACTGACTCACTGGAAAAGACCCTGATGCTGGGAAAGATTGAGGGCAGGAGGAGAAGGGGACGACAGAGGATGAGATGGTTGGATGGCATCACCAATTCAATGAACATGAGTTTGAGTAAACTCCAAGAGTTGGTGATGGACAGGGAAGCCTGGCATGCTGCAGTCCATGGGGTTACAAAGAGTCAGACATGACTGAACAAATGAACTGAACTGAACTGGAAGGAAAAATACACAAGAATACACAGAAGAATTGTACAAAAAAGGTCTTACTGACCTGGATAACCACAATAATGTGATACCTCACCTAGAGCCAGATGTCCTGGAGTGTGAGGTCAAGTGGGCCTTAGGAATCCTCCCAATGAACAAAGCTAGTGGAGGTGATGGAATTCCAGCTGAGCTATTTCAAATCCTAAAAGATGATGTTCTTATACTGCTGCACTCAATATGTCAGCAAACTTGGAAAACTGAGCAGTGGCCACAGACCTGAAAAAGGTCAATTTTCATTTCAATCCCAAAGAAGAACAATGCCAAAGAATGTTCAAACTACCACACAATTGCACTCATTTCATGATAGCAAGGTAATGCTCAAAATCCCTCAAGCTAGGCTTCAATAGTACATGAACTGAGAACTTCCAGATGTATAAGCTAAACTTAGTAAAGACAGGAACCAGAGATCAAATTGCCAACATCATAGACAAAGCAAGAAAATTCCAGAAAAACATCTGCTTCGTTGATTATGTTAAAGCCTTTGACTGTGTGGAAAATTCTTCAAGGGATGGGAATATCAGACCATCTTACCTGCCTCCTGAGAAACTTGTACGTCAGTCAAGAAACAACTGTTAGAACAAGACATGAAACAATGGACTGGTTCCAAATTGGACAAGGAGTATATCAAGGCTGTATATTGTCACCCTGCTTATTTAACTTATTTATAGAGTATATCATGTGAAATGTCAGGCTGAATGAAGATCAAGCTGGAATTAAGATTGCAAGGAGAAATATCAATAACATCAGATATGGAGATGACATCATTCTAATGGCAGAAAGTGAAGAGGAACTAAAGAGCCTCTTGAAGTTGAAAGAGGAGAGTGAAAAAGCTGACTTAAGACTCAACATTAAAAAAACTAAGATCATGGCATCTGGCCCATCACTTCATGGCAAATAGATGGGGAAAAAATGGAAACCGTGACAGACTTTATTTCCTTGGGTCCCAAAATCACTGTGGACACTGACTGCAGCCATGAAATTAAGAAACAGCTCTCCTGAAAATCATTTGTGTTGGAGTATTTTTGATTTATGGATTTCTACCAACTGAATTTTCATATGCCTCTCTGATTAAAAACTACTGTAGATCATTCTCTCACCAATCTTTAACCTTTCAATAAAAAAAAAACTTCATACTCTGCCTTTCGTGATTAACTTCACTTGCCTTTAATGGCTTTTAACAGTCTTTGGCTACCTGATGCGAAGAGCTGACTCACTGGAAAAGATCCTGATGCTGGGAAAGATTGAGGGCAGGAGGAGAAGGGGCGACAGAGGATGAGATGGTTGAATGGCATCACCAACTCAATGGACATGAGTTTGGGTGGACTCCGAGAGTTGATGATGGTCAGGGGTCCTGGCGTGCTGCAGTTCATGGGGTCACAAAGAGTTGGACATGACTGAGCAACTGAACTGATGTGAACTGAACAGTCTTAATCCACTGTTTATCTTATTCCAGGATTTTGATACACTTTTCCGTACAACATATGTTTCTTGAGTGAATTTTCTGTTTTCCTAAGTAAAGAATAAATGTTCCAACTAAAACCACTTGGTACAGTGTTGTACTTTCCATAATTGCTCAGCAAATATTTGCACCTGACTACTCATCTTAATAAGAGCTGTCAACAATTCTAAAGCTCTCTGTGTATGAGTGTTCAGTCGCTCGGTCTTGTCAAACTTTTGCCACCATATGGACTGTATCCTCCCTGTCTCCTCTGTCCATGGGATTTATCAGGCAAGAATACTGTACTGGGTTGCCATCTCCTCCTCCAGGGGATCTTCCAGACCCAGGGATCAAACCCACATCTCCTGCATCGGCAGGTGGATTCTTTATCACTGTGTGACCTCAGTTTAGTTCAGTTCAGTTGAGTCGCTCAGTTGTGTCCAACTCTTTGCAACCCACGAATCACAGCACGCCAGGCCTCCCTGTCCATCACCAACTCCCAGAGTTCACTCAAACTCATGTCCATCGAGTTGGTGATGCCATCCAGCCATCTCATTCTCTGTCGTCCCCTTCTCCTCCCACCCCCAATCCCTCCCAGTATCAGAGTCTTTTCCAGTGAGTCAACTCTTCGCATGAGGTGGCCAAAGTATTGGAGCTTCAGCTTTAGCATCATTCCTTCCAATGAACACCCAGGATTGATCTCCTTTACAATGGACTGGTTGGATCTCCTTGCAGTCCAAGGGACTCTCAAGAGTCTTCTCCAACACCACAGTTCAAAAGCATCAATTCTTCGGCGATCAGCTTTCTTCACAGTCCAACTCTCACATCCATACATGACCACGGGAAAAAACATAGCCTTGACTAGATGGATCTTGGTTGGCAAAGTAATGTCTCTGCTTTTTAATATGCTATCTAGGTTGGTCATAACTTTCCTTCCAAGGAGTAAGCGTCTTTTAATTTCATGGCTGCAATCAGCATCAGCAGTGATTTTGGAGCCCAAAAAAATAAACTCTGACACTGTTTCCACTGTTTCCCCATCTATTTCCCATGAAGTGATGGACCAGATGCCATGATCTTTGTTTTCTGAATGTTGAGCTTCAAGCCAACTTTTTCACTCGCCTCTTTCACTATCATCAAGAGGCTTTTTAGTTGCTCTTCACTTATTGCCATAAGGGTGGTGTCATCTGCATATCTGAGGTTATTGATATTTCTCCCAGCAATCTTGATTCCAGCTTGTGCTTCTTCCAACCCAGTGTTCCTCATGATGTACTCTGCATAGAAGTTAAATAAGCAAGGTGACAATATACAGCCTTGACGTACTCCTTTTCCTATTTGGAACCAGTCTGTTGTTCCATGTACAGTTCTGACTATTGCTTCCTGACCTGCATACAGGTTTCTCAAGAGGCAGGTCAGGTGGTCTGGTTTTCCCATCTCTTTCAGATATTTCCACAGTTTATTGTGATCCACACAGTCAAAGGCTTTGGCAGTCAATGAAGCAGAAATAGATGTTTTTCTGGAACTCTCTTGCTTTCTCCATGATCCAGCGGATGTTGGCAATTTGATCTCTGGTGCCTCTGCCTTTTCTAAAACCTGCTTGAACATCTGGGAGTTCACGGTTCACATATTGCTGAAGCCTGGCTTGGAGAATTTTGAGCATGACTTACTTGCGTGTGAGATGAGTGCAATTGTGCGGTAGTTTGACCATTCTTTGGCATTGCTTTTCTTTGGGATTGAATGAAGACTGACCTTTTCCAGTCCTGTGGCCACTGCTGAGTTTTCCAAATTTGCTGGCATATTGAGTGCATCACTTTCACAGCATCATCTTTCAAGATTTGAAATAGCTCAACTGGAATTCCATCACCTCCACTAGCTTTGTTCGTAGTGATGCTTTCTAAGGCCCACTTGACTTCACATTCCAAGATGTCTGGCTCTAGGTCAGTGATCAAGTTATATAAATAAGCAGGGTAGGAAGCCCCTAAAGCTCTCTACTAGTGGTTTTAATCCAGTTTTTATATATATTGTTCAGAAGTTCTTCATATTTCAGCTAAATCCATCAATAAAGCATCTTCTTTATCCATAGATAGCAGAAACAAAGAATACTGTATCACAACAAAAATTATTCATAGTTTTTAGAACAAATAAATCATTATGCAATTCCTTTACTCTAATTTTAATTTTACTTTATAAATTACTCTTTATACTTTATTTTCAAGAAATATTTTTATTGAAAAAGTCTCAGAACTTATGTTATAATTAAATCACTAAAATAAATGCATATTCTAATATCTCGCGTTGATAATTTTCATTTGATTAGATTAATTGTGAATCATTAGAGTAGTACAGGACTTCTGGAATGTATTAATAAATACTAGTCTGCTGCTGCTGCTGCTAAGTCACTTCAGTCGTGCGTCCGACTCTGTGTGACCCCATAGACGGAAGCCCACCAGGCTGCCCCGTCCCTGGGATTCTCCAGGCAAGAACACTGGAGTGGGTTGCCATTTCCTTCTCCAATGTGTGAAAGTGAAAAGTGAAAGTGAAGTCGCTCAGTCGTGTCCGACCCTTAGTGACCCCACGGACGGCAGCCTACCAGGCTACTCCATCCATGGGATTTTCTAGGCAAGAGTACTGGAGTGGTTTGCCATTGCCTTCTCCGAAATACTAGTCTACTCATGATTAATCTTTTGTTAAAATATACCCTTTTTCCTATAACTTCCAAAGTGTGTGAATCTTTGCCAAAAGCATTTCAAAGCCATAATCTTTTAATGAAGCAAGATCAAAATTAGGTAAGAAGCTAATAGTTAAGTGATTACCAACAATTCTAGGTACTTAGCTAGTTTATAAAATGAAGACCGAGAAACACCCCTAACTATAACTAAACTACTTCTATTTTAAACAATGGAACACTTTAGTTCACTATTAAAAGTTACAAAAATAATTTTATAAACTAAGCACCTAGAACTATTAGCAATAAGTTAACTAATTATTAGCTTCTTACCTGATTCTCAAAAATAAAAATGTATTTTGATATAAGCAAAAATTGTCAAGTACTTTTTCAGAAATTCCCCATCTGTGTTTTCACCTCCCTTAAACATACCTAGAACATCAATGATATTCTGGTGTCAACTCTCAAAGCATCAAAACATTTGATTCAGTATTCAGTGTGATACACACTGAAGCATTTTGAAATTTTTTTAAAAAAACAGAAACTAAGAAAGAGATCTTTAAAATGAAATGATCTAGTTACCAAAGGATGTGTTCATCAGCTCATACAAAAAAATATAGCTACCACACTCATGAAAATAGAATGTGATATTTCCTTATTTCATCTGGATGAAATGTTAATAGCCATCTAGAGAGATCATAACTGTGTATTACAATAAAATATGCCTTTGTCTTGAACAACACTGTTTTCTTAATTATGTATTTTCATGCCTTGAAAACAGAACTTATTTGGACAAATTCAAGGATATCATATAAGGACCTTATAGCAAAAGCTTTTAATGAAAGTATACAAACCTCCCTTGGTCCCATTATGACTGCAGAAGATAATTTTAAAGCCAAAATCTTAAAAGCCTTGAAATCTAGACCCAATATCCTATACCAATTGTAGTGTCAGTTTCCTTTCAACCAGTCTCTTCAAAACAGAGATGGGTGTCATCAGTCCCCACAGCAGCAGAAACACAGAGCCCTGGAAGCAACAAAGACATTCTCTCAACTCAAAGCATTTGTCACCTATTCTGAGAATAAATCATGCATCCTTTCATACGTTCAACTGAATTTATTCATCTTGTCATTTCAGGATTCAATAAAGCCTCTTTCAAATTAAAGAAATGAGTGAAGAAGATTCAAATAAAGCATCCTTAAATCTTACTAACAGTCTAACAATGATTTTAAAAGATTTCTTCAAAACATCAGCAAGAAATATAATCAGTACCATAATGCACAGAGCTTCTAAATTTAAAATCCACGGTGTTGTTTTATAAAGTTCTTCGATGGTGGTCAGATTTTACTGTATCAGTGGAATTATTTGTGATAGGAAAGAAACATATTCATAGGTAAACCTAGTGGGACTTGATGAACTAATTTGTAGATAACAGGCCAACGTTTGCTGTTAAGATTAAAGGACATTTTTGCAGTCATGACCAAACATTCTTTGGGGGACCAAAAAGTTGCATATACTGGTTACAAATGTAGTAACACCTGTAGACCAATGGGATATTTATGTGTTTTAATTCAAAATGCACTCTAAGAGTTATTTTCAATCAGGTTTAAAAACATAATCCTGGAACTAGCACTATTACAATAATAAAGACGATTGAATTTTCAAAATGTTCTCAGTTGTTAAATGTGAGTTGCCTTCACCCTAAGTGCCTTGTGAAATTCTTAACAGCAGATATCAGGTTTAAAAGGTTGTTTCACTCAACACATACCAAGGAAGTGCCACTCCTGGTTCCTGAAAGAGGAGTGGGGAAAAAAAAATTTTACAGATATGTGCCGACTTTAAAAAGCTTGCCATACAACTACAAATCAAATAAGAGCAACATCAAAGCTAGTGGGACTTTTGTTTCCTCTTACCTTTCTCCCTTAAGTAAAAAATAAAGCCAAATGAGTAAATAAAGACACGTCCACATTGCTAGTATACAATAAAGTAGATTATTCCATGTGGGAAACAACCAGAGCAACTCAACATTAACTTCCCTCAAGGATTTTCTGCCCCTGACCTCTGTGCATAAAATGGCATGTCAAATAATCGTACCACAGAAAAGGTGATGAAACAAAACCCTACTTGTCTCTTAAGTAAATGATAACTCGGACCCCCTCAGCAGTTAACACACACTGTAAAGAGAAGCATAAGATGTGGTTTAGCAAGAATTCAAAAGGCACGAGGAAATGAAACAAAAGCCTCTATGAGTCAATGTCCTCAAATACAACACAGGGATCCCCACATCTTCATCTCTGGAAAAATGATACAGCAAGTGTGTGCAGAATAAAATGACTTAAGGCATCCTGAACGAAGAAAGATGTGCTCACCTCCATAGATCCAGGAAGTGTGGCATCCTCTCTCTCATCCTTCAAACAGTGGAACCCAAGTCCTGCCTGCAAGTCCTCACCAAGAGCCATTGCACTCTATGCACAGTGGGTGGGCTGATGATCAGAGAACTAAGGATGTGATGGATCAGACACTTGAGAAGAAAAGCTACGATAAACACAAGACATTCCTGGGCTCCAGCCAGCACAGAACAGCTATGATGAACAGTGGGGGAAATGACGACAGTTCAGGTAACTTGGTCACCAACCCCCAGCAAAAGCCAAGTAGCTGACTGACATGATAATTTGATCTAAAAGCCAATTTGGTCAAAAATGAATGTGCACAGTTATTGTGTCCACTACAGGTAAATTTGTCATGAGGCTGTTCCCATACTGCCCTGTCTCCCCATCCACCTAACTGCACAAGGTAAAATCAGAGTGATTTAGCAAGAAGTTAAGAAAACACATTTCCAACAACTGAGAATTCCTTGAAGCAATCTGATTTTGTGTCATTCCTTGGCACAAAAATGGAAATACAACCTGACAAACTTAATATGTTTGAAAAACAAAAAAACACTGTCTCCCTTGAGAAACTTCAGTTCTGCTCTTGACTGACTAGATCCGCTTCCCTTCAGACAAGACAGGATAACCCACATCAAAGATCCTTAATTTAACCACACCTGCAAAGACCCTGTTTTCAGATACAGTAACATTTACATGTTTTAGTTATTAAGATCTGATACCCTGGTGGGGAACACTTTTCAATCTACTATACCTAGTAGAGTTTTAGAAATTCTAGAAATCTACCTAGTAGATTCATAGAATTCTTCTAAAACTGTCTTGAATTTGACCTACTTTTTTTTGGAACTACATTAGTCCCCATTTTCAATGTCTATGCTAATTATGCAAATAATGGGCCTCTTCTTTAAATGGCTTTGCTACTGTCCCATTTGAAAGTATCATAGGATTACCTCCCCAGCTGAAATAAATCCTTCTTGACTCTACTTCCTGTTCACTGTTTGGTATTCCCGTGCCTCCATCTGTGGGGTAAGACTGTGAGAGCCATCCTTTTTCATATTGCTCACCTCCAATTGACCCCTGGGCATTGTTGTTGCTTTTTTAGTTCATTTCAAACTAGACGCCCTCTCCCCCTCCCAAGTCTGAATGTCCCTGCTTCAGTGGGAGGTGGGGCTGTGGGGCTCAGCTGGCCTCCTGCCAGGCTTTGCCCGCCACCCCAGCCCACTTCCCGTTCTCATTCTGCTGTCGGAGTGACATTCCTAACACATCACTGAACACCCTGCTTCCCTACTTAGAACACTTGAATGACCCTGACAACTCTCAGATTCAAGTCCAAATAGCACAGACATACAAGACATGTTTTGATTTGGCCTCTACCTACCCCTGCAACCTCATTTCTTATTTCTATCCCATCCCCTCCAGCTGTTCTAAGCAGTCAACCAATGTCAGTTCTCTCACGTTTTGGAACATGTTACAGGTTGCTGCCTTAGGAGGCCAAATGGCCAGTCAATTCTTATTCCTCCTCCAGAATTTGGCCAAGAGAGCATCTTGTTTACTCTTTAAATAGATAAATTTTATACAGTAGTACGTGAATCATATCTCAATAAATGATTATTAAAATAAGAATGCATCCTTTTCAATGATGTCCTATTTAGCATCATATACATCTCTGCCAACTTTGCAAGCCTCCTCCATCCCCACCTCGTGTCTCACTCCAGAACATTTTATACAGTGTTTTTGTCTATTGGTATATCTAACTCCTTGAGGGCACGACCATGACAAATTCATCTTCATTTTCTCCTCAATCAATATGATATCTGGCACAAAGCAGACAGTAGATGCTTATTGAATGAATGACTAAAAGATTTTAATTATTAAACACAGTGATATACGGTTGAAACAAATGGTAATAAATCCAGCAAGTGGTAGAACTGAGTTTGTTACCTGGATTGAAGTTAGCTGAGACTCATTTGCCACTCAGAAAGTAAATTACCCTTAGGACTAAAGTACTCTTAGGATTGATCAATACCAGCCTTGAAGTTTCAAAGAACAGGCCTGTGCATGCAGCTGTACTTTAAAGCAATATCATCATTTCCCAGTAAAATACATCCTTTATCCTCAATTTTAATTCCAAGAGTTAGTGTTCACATTTATCAATCCGTTTGCAGGGATGAATCACCATCCTGCTTTTACAAGCTGTGTTTAATTAGCTTTAAAGCATTTATATAAGCTCTCTGTCCTTCTTACCTAAATAACACTAATTTTCTTGGCTGCCACATTTATAGAACAAATAAAGTGAACACATTCCTTTTCCAAAATCTTCATCACAAATACTTAAAACCAGCATCACACACAACAGAAGAGTCTTCATTTCTTTGCATCACAAAATCTAATAGAATTTATTTTCCTGTTTTTCAAAGCTTTTTCACACACAGGAAAAAATATCTGATCTTTGGTAAAGATCGATCTTCATGGGATATATTTCTAGAAACCAAAGTTTCAGTGACTGGCAAAATAACAGAAAAACATAATGATACACATTATTAATTGGAAGAGAATACAGACCAGAAGAATTATATCCAGATAACATGGGCAAACTTTAGATATTTAATCTTCTAATTGCTTTCCCAACAGAGTACATCTCCTGGTGCAGCAAACCTTGCTTCCTTCCCACCAGTCAGCAGGAAGGACAAAGGAGTCAGAGAAAAAGGATTAAGTGATCTTTCCTTGCCTTCTCTGAACTGATGGCACAGGGCAGAGGAGGGGATGAAGTCCCACTCTGTAACTCGCAGCTTTCTATCTGCTGGTTTAGGAGGAAAGGTTAAACCTAAATACCTTCACTATCCACTGTCATTATTCGTTGTCATGTCAAGCGCTTGCTTGTCATTTTTGTGATATAGATTCATTCAGTACATAAATTTCCTGTTAGCAAAACCTTACCCAGTTTGTAAAAGAAGGTTGAATATTTTAATACTTTACAGCATTCCACAGTTCCTACACATCTGGGAGGAGAAGAGGAGAACTTAAATAGTCAAAGGATTTCATGACACATGAAGAACATCATCCTTTAGAACTGAATCCAGAAGGTACTCACAGGTTCTCCTTGAGATCCATCCTGCCCCGGAGCACCTGGAGGTCCTGCTTCTCCCTTTTAATGATAAAAAGAAACAGAGAATGCCATTTGCAGGTATGCTCACTAAAATAGTAATGTGCAACATTACATATATGCAACATTGCCGGCGACCCCAGGGGCTCAGTCGGTAAAAGAATCCACCTGCAATATGGGAGACCTGGGTTCGAACCCTGGGTTGGGAAGATCCTCTGGAAGAGGGCATGACAACCCACTCTAGTATTCTGGCCTGGAGAATCCCCATGGACACAGTAGACTGGCAGGCTACAGTCCACGGGGTCGCCAAGAGTTGGACATGACTGACAGACTAAGCACACAGCACATATATACTAAAGCACATTAGATACAAAAAATTTTAATTACCTCTAGATTTCTTTCCTCATTTAAAAAAAATTTCAAGTATAGTTAATTTACAATGCTATGTTAGTTTCAGGTGTACAGCAAAGTGATTCAGTCACACATACATATTCACGCATATATATACATATATGTATGTGTGTGTATATATATATATATAGTTTTGATGTTTTTTCCATTATAGTTTATTACAAGATATTGAATATAGTTCCTTGTGCTATACAATAGGTCCTTGTTGTCCGGATTATTGATGTCAACTTTCCTTACATCAAATAACTGATTCTGAAATCCATAAGGTGACTGTATAAACAACCAAACCAATACATGGCAGAAGATAACTGAGTAGTTATAACTGGGATATGTATATACACATTCTTATGAGAATAGGATGATTCTGTCTTAAATGTGACTTATATTTACATCAGTCCTTTTCATAGTTTTACTTTTACTTTAAAATTGATCACCCTGTTGGATATGTGATCTCACCTCTCAGGAGTTGCATTTTAAAATAAAAACAAAGCTTTCATTAAGAATGTAGTTACTATAGGTTATTATGTGAAATTATTCAGCACTTTAATCTGGTATTAGTTTAAAATAAACATATAAAATGTGTATTTTAGGTAGCTGTTAAAATTATAACAGTTTTCAGTTATATATCTTTAAATTATTCTGCTCAAATTATTTATGCACCTTATTTTACATCCACTTTATGCATGCTATAAGTTTTTCCCAAATGAATCCATTGCTAGCATGTAAAAACATATCATGACATTATGCTTACTAAAAAATAAGTATTAGCTGAATTTAATCTTAAAAGGTATATATATATATATATCCAAATATATATATATATATATATATATATCCAAAGATCAATATGGCCATTAAACTGTTTGGACAAAAATGCAGGGTAGTTGGGAAAAGTCCCTTGAAATAGATGTTTTAGGCTTCTTAAAACCTATCAGTCATAAAGAACCATGAGGTTGTATGTCTGTTTGGCAAAGTATTATGTCTTAACAAGCAAAGTTCTCTGCAAACAAGTATGCCACATGTGAATTGTACCAGAGAGTACATTTCATTGGACCAAAATGAAAATATGTTTCTTGTAAATAACTCACATATCTCAGTCCAGGTAAGTTTAAAAGGTGGGGGGGAAGTCTCAGAATACATGTATTAAAACACGTGTCAACACCATTTTCCACAGTTTCATATCCTAATGAACTCCCCAAACTGTAAACCATGAACCACAGAGGGAAGAACCAATAACACTTGGCTAACACAATCACCCTTAGAAAAAAATCCAACCATATCACATTATGTAAACACTGCTTCTCCCACTTTTATGAATTCTTGCATTTCATTAGCACAGTGAAATACCAACTAAAGCCAAATATTTCATCTGTTCCAGTTTTATTTACAAACACTAGATGACAGTTGAGAACAGAAGGGGTCAAAAGATAATGTTTTCCTGTAAATTAACCAAACTAGAGGTCAGGGAGGTCCTACCAACCCAACATTTCTACAAAAAAGTTTATAAAAATACCAAAGAGAAACAAAAATGGCTGTCAGATTCACAAAAGCTACAAGTTCAAAAGCCGGAAAAATTAGAGAAAAGAAGTATGTCAAGTTCTGACACTGGAGAATCAGTACTGCAGCTTTGGGCAGGAAAAAGCTCTTTGCAGGAAAGAGCTCTCAGCAAGATGCCCTTTGTCTTGACACTAACCTTAAACCAGGAACCCTGTGCTCTACTTATCTCCAGTCCTGACATACTTTTCAGATCTCTGGATCACACAATATTTTGCCTAACTTTTTGATTCTTTTCGGAGATGAAAGAAGTATAATAGAAGTAAAGAATAAGCATTTGACAGACGATCAGATACCTTCCCCACCTTCTGGTTCAGTAACCTTCCAAACAAACTGTGGGAACCGGACAAGATCTAAAGAAAGATTATGAGGAGTCAACAAGCCTGCACTCAAGCTGGCATGCAGGGGGGATGGCAAGGACTCTGACCCCCATCCCAATGATTAACTGATATTACTTCCTGCTTCTTTTGAAAGCTTTCATCACTGAGCAGAATCTTCAGAGATGTTTTTGGGAGACACAAGTTCACCTTCTCCCTAGACAGCTGGCATTCTGATTAAAGGCGACTTTCCTCTCCACCAACATTTGTGAGTACTGATTTTGTAAATGTTGAGCAGCAGGACCCAACTTGATCATGTCAGAAGGAACCACCCATGTCAGTGGTTCTCAAGGATGGTCCCTACTCAAGCCAGATCAGCTTCACCTCACTTGGGAACTTCTCCAAAATGCAAAATTTTGGGCCCTGCTACAAACCCACTGAGTCAGAAATTCTGGATGGTGAGGCCCAGCAATTTATGTGAACAGCTAATTCTGATGATTTGAGAACCATGGCAGACTTGTGAGTCATTAGGTAACTTAACTTCCACCACCCCCAGGTATTATCATATGTGATTGTCATACTGAGGCAAATCCGTAGTTTAAATAATCTGTATATAAATTAAAGGGGGTGGGAGAGTTGTCCAACAGCTGTTGTTCAGTTGCTCAGTCATGTCGGACTCTTAGATTCCCCTGTACTTCACCATCTCTCAGAGAAGCTGAAACTCGCATACTTTGGCCACCTGATAGGAAGAGTCGACTCAATGGAAAAGACCCTGATGCAGGGAAAAACTGAAGGCAGGAGGAGAAGGGGACGACAGAGGATGAGATGGCTGGATGGCTTCACTGACTCAGTGGACACGAGTCTGAGCAAGTTCCGGGAGATGGTGAAGGACAGGCAGGCCTGGCGTGCTGCCGTCCGTGGGGTCGCAGAGAGCAGAGATGGCTGAGTGAACAACGACAACCCATTCACTGAGTCGTGATGCCGCCCAGCCACCTCGTCCTTGTCGTCCCCTCTCCTCCTGCCCTCAACCCCTCCCAGCACCAGGGTCCTTTCCAAAGAGCCAGCTCTTCCCATCAGGCGGCCAAAGTACTGGAGCTTCAGCTTCAGCATCAGTCCTTCTAATGAATATTCAGGGTTGATTTCCTTTAGGATTGACTGGTTTGACCTCCTCGCAGTCCAAGAGACACTCAAGAGTCTTCTCCAGCACCACAGTTCAAAAGCATGAATTCCTCAGTGCTCAGCCATCTTTATGGTCCAACTCTTGCATCCTTACATGACTGCTGGAAAAACCATAGATTTGACTAGATGGACCATCATTGGCAAAGTAATATCTCTCCTTTTTAGCACTTTTCTTCCAAGGAGCAAGCATCTTTTAATTTCCTGGCTGCAGTTACCATCCTTAGTGATTTTGGAGCCCAAGAAAATAAAATCTGTCACTGTTTACACTTTTTCGCCATCTATTTGCCATGAAGTGATGGAATCAGATGCCATGATCTTAGTTTTTTGAATGCTGAGTTTTAATACAGCTTTTCACTCTCCTCTTTCACCTTCATCAAGAGGCTCTTTAGTTCTTCTTCACTTTCTGCCGTAACAGTGGTATCACCTGCATATCAATATCTGCTTATTGATATTTCTCTCAGCAACCTTGATTCCAGCTTATGATTCATCTAGCCTAGCATTTGGCATGATGTACTCTGCAAATAAGTTAAATAAGCAGGGTGACAATATATAGCCTTAACGTACTCCTTTCCCAATTTTGAACCAGTCCATTGTTTCATGTCAGGTTCTAACTGTTGCTTCTTGTCTTGCATACAGCTTTGTCCAACAGTGAGAACAACTAATTTGGGATTACATGACCACTTTGGTTTGTAAAGACATCCCCTTTTATTACTTTGATCATTAACTCCATTTTAATATGTTACTTTAAGAGGTATTTAAAAAAAAAAAAAGTCACCATTAGCAACATATATCAGTAATGAAGTTCCACAATTATTTGAAAATTTAATTTCTTCTTATTCTTTGTACTTCTTGTTAAGAGTAATAATCAGAAGGATACAGAATCATAGGAATAAAACAACATCTACTCTTTATAATGTATAGCAGAGATTCTCCAACTCTAGCTGCATCAGAACCATCTGGAGCGTTAGATAAACTGCAGATGGTGGACCCCACTCCAGCGTTTCTAACTCAACTGGTGCTGATACCACTGGTCTTGCAACCGCACTTTGAGAACCACACTGGTTCTCACCCGGATCTCAAGGGAGAGACTCTACACCCTTTCTGTACTCACCCACCCATCCCTAGGGAACCACAATGGCTTTGTCTGGCTCTGAACTCAGTACTGAGTTTTATAATGGTCAGATTGTTCAGCAAGTGTCTCATTTATGTAGGCACTGGTTTTCTGGCTTTCACATTCTTTAAAGGATAGAAACACATCCTATAGGAGCTTTTTTAACCACCCAGAATGCTTAGAATTATGCTGAACATAATATAAGACTATACGTACAACTTCTGGAGCACATCAAGGTAAGCAAAATGGATGATTTATTGTCAAATGCTCAATTTTGGGAAGGTAAAGGAAATGGGATAGAGCTATTTGTGGACAGAACTATTTGCAAATGAAATGGGATAGAGCTATTTGCAAAAGGAAATGGGATAGAGCATTTTTGGACAGAACTATTACAAATGCTGTCAGAGGATTATGCAGGGTAATTATGACAAGATGATGGCCAGTAATCTTGACCTAGGAATGATCTCTTCACTGTTTTAATAATGTTTCATTGGGAAACGAAAGGATGATTTCTGCTTAGTGATCGTCCACAAAATTTTCCAATGCTATACACAACTAGTATATGAAATTCAGTATTGTATCCAGAACTTAAGTTCACCACTTGATTCCTTTCATGACCTGGAGCTCCTGGCATACATCAATATGTTTGGCTGGTAGGAAAAAAGGCATGTAGCATGTCTCTACCTCTAATTTATCATTTTGCTATTCTATTATTAATTCCTTCCTGATATAAATAGAAAATGTCATGCTAAACCAACCAATATAATATTGTAAATAATTAGCCTCCAATAAAAAATAAATAAAAAATAAAAATTAAAAAAATAAAACAATGTTCACTTCCCTGCAAAAAAAAATAATAAATAAAGTTGAAGATACACATCAAAAATAAATAAATAAATAAAATAAACATTATTCCTTAATCCAGTCTCTGTAGCTAATGTCAAAGATGATTTATTCTACAGCAAACCAGTTATTTTTAAAAAGCAAATTTAACTAAAAACAGAGATGTGAAACTTGCATTGCATGTGTATTTCCTTTCATGTGGTGGTCTTTGGTACTTACCCACAAAAATGAAAGCATGAGGTGTAATTTAGTGTGTGGCCATTGCAACCCTCAAAATCTGGTGGAAGGTGTGTGACGATGAAAATATAATTTAATTTTGAAGAAGATCCTTACTTTGTTATTAAACACTATAATTTGCCTTTGATCTTATTCCGTGGTTTATTCTTAGTATGTAAACAAAACTCTAGTATGCCAGAGAATACATTAAAGATGTAAGACTGGGTAAGTTCCTCCTGGCTAACCAAATAAACAGAGAAGGAATTTGGAAGGCATCACGCATAAAGCGATCACATAAACTAGGCCTGAAATTCAGGCTGTGCCATGTAAAGGACTGTGCACTTTGGGGTAAATTCTTTATTTGCTCTTAATTTGATTTTAATTTCAGAATGCCATTGATAGTCTCAACTTCATAGATTCTTTCTTAGGAAAATAAAATAAGAGTCTTTGTGAAAGTTCTAGAGCCTTGAACATCTCTAGAAACAGAAGGGAAGATCCAAGAAAGTGAGCTACTCTACTGCCATCAAAGAGTTTGGAATTTTAACAGTTCTTTAACTGTTATGATCTGTTTCAGGCTACTCTATTTTCAAAGAATATGTTATTTTTCTATTTGACTATTATGGTTTGGCATTATAATTTAGGAAAAATGAATTACTTTTTAAGTGCTTGAAAAAAAAAACACACACACTGATTATTTCATTGTTTCTAGGGGCCAGAAGTCTGGGCATAGCTTTACTGAGTTACCTGTGTGCGTGCATGGATGCTAAGTCCCCACAGTTGTGTTCAACTCTGTGCAACACTTTGGACTATTGCCCATCAGGCTCCTCTGTCCATGGGAGTATCCAGGCAAGAACACTGGAGGGGGTTGCCATGCCCTCCTCCAGAGATCTTCCCAACCCAGGGATTGAACCCACACATTTTATGTCTCCTGAATTGACAGGTGGGTTCTTTACCACTAATGCCACCTGGGAAGCCCAGGGTGGGTCTTACAAAGCGGGTCTTACAAAGCGGTAACCAGGAGGTCTGTTGGGTTATGTTCTCATCTGGAGGCCTGACTGCAAAAGTATCTACATCCACATTAACTCACTTAGTTGGCAGAATTGAGCAAGTAGGCTCTAAATGGAGCCTCTCATAATGTAACATCATTACAGGAGTGACACCTGTTGGTTAGAAGCAAGTCATAGGTCCCAGACACACTCAAAAGTAGGGAATTAAAAAAGACGTGAGCAGGTGGGGGTCACTTTCCAGTCTTCCTGCCCCAATTATTGTCACATATTCCTGTAAGGGTTGTACTGTCTGCCTCGATACCAATAACATATGAAACTGTCTGTTTACTCACAGCCTTGACAAGAAGATAGGATTTTTAACTCAAGCTTTTGAACTTTTGTCAATCTAATGGGTAGGTAATTGTACCTTAGTATAGCTTCAATTTGTAGTTCTCTTATTATGAGTGAAGTTGAACATCTCTGTACATTTAAGGGACACTTTATACCTTTTTTTGGCTTTGAAAATTATATATTCATGTCTTTTCCCCTCATCTATATATTTATATTTATTGACATATAATTGATTTACAATATTATAAGTCAAATAACTTGTGATTAGACAGTGGAGGTGATGAATAGATTCGAGGGATTAGATCTGGTAGACAGAAGCCTGGGGAACTATGAATGGAGGTTTGTAACACTGTACAGCAGGCAGTGACCAAAATCATCCCCAAGAAAATGAAACGCAAGAAGGCAAAATGGTTGTGTGAGAAGGCTTCACAAATAGCTCAGGAAAGAAGAGAACTGAAAGGCAAGAGAGAAAGGGAAAGATACGCCCAACTGAATTCAGAGTTTCAAGGAAGGGCAAGGAGAGATGAGAAGTCCTTCTTAGGTAAACAACCCAAAGAAAAACAGGGGAAAAAATAGAATGGGAAAGGTTAGAGATCTGTTCAAGAAAATTAGAGATACCAAGGGAACATTTCATGCAAAGATGAACACAATGAAGGACAGAAATGGTATGGACCTAACAGAAGCAGAAGATATTAAGAAGAGGCGGCAAGAATACACAGAAAAACTGTACCAAAAAGATCTTAATGACCCAGATAATCACGATGGTGTGATCACTCACCTAGAGCCAGACATCCTGGAGTGCAAAGTCAAGTGGGCCTTAGGAACAATCACTTCAAACAAAGCTAGAGGAGGTAAAGGAATTCCAGCTGAGCTATTTCAAATCCTAAAAGATGATGCTGTTGAAGTGTTGCACTCAACATGCTAGCAAATTTGGAAAACTCAGCACTGGTCATAGGACTGAGAAAAGTCAGTTTTCATTCCAATCACAAAGAAGGGCGATGCCAAAGAATGTTCTGACTAGCATACATTTCACACGCTAGCAAAGTTATCCTCAAAATCCTTCAAGTTCAGCTTCAACAATACGTGAACCAAGCAATTCTAGATTTAAGAGTTGGCTTTCGAAGAGGCAGAGGAACCAGAGATCAAATTGCTAACATTCGTTGGATCATCGAGAAAGCAAGGAAACTCCAGAAAAATATCTATGTCTGCTTCATTGATTACACTAAAGCCTTTGACTGTATGGATCACAACAAACTGTGGAAAATTCTTAAAGTGATGGGAGTACCAGACCACTTTACCTCTCTCCCAAGAGACCTGTATGTCAGTGAAGAAGCAACAGTTAGAACTAGACTTGGAACAACTGACTGATTCAAAATTGGGAAAGAAGTATGACAAGGCTGTATATTATTACCTTGTTGTTTAACTTATATGCAGAGTACATCACACGATACATCATGCTGGATGAATCACAAGCTGGAATCAAGATTGCAGGGAAAAATATCAGCAACCTCAGATATGTAGATGATACTACTCTAAAGGCAGAAAGTGAAGAGGAACTAAAAAAGAGCCTCTTGATGAGGATGAAAGAGAAAAGTGAAAAACCTGGCTTAAAACTCAGCATTCAAAAAACTAAGATCATGGCATCTGGTCCCATCACTACATGGCAAATAGAAGAGGAAGAAGTGGAAGCAGTGACAGATTTCTATTTTATTGGGCTCCAAAATCACTGCAGGTGGTGACTGCACCCATGAAATTAAAAGACGCTTACTCCTTGGAAGGAAAGTTATGACCAACCTATATACAACATATTAAAAAGCAGAGACATTACCAACAAAGGTCTGTCTCGTCAAGACTATGGTTTTTTCCAGTAACCATGTATGGATGTGAGAGTTGGACTATAAAGAAAGCTGAGCACCGAAGAACTGATGCTTTTGAACTGTGGTGTTGTAGAAGACTCTTGAGAGTCCCTTGGGCTGCAAGGAGATCCAACCAGTCCTTCATAAAGGAGATCAGTCTTGGGTGTTCATTGGAAGGACTGATGTTGAAGCTGAAACTCCAATACTTTGGCCATCTGATGCGAAGAGCTGATTCATTTGAAAAGACCCTGATGCTGAGAAAGATTGAAGGCGGGAGGAGAAGGGAACAACAGAGGAGATGGTTGGATGGCATCACCAACTCAACAGAGATGAGTTTGAGTAGACTCCAGGAGTTGGTGATGGACAGGGAGGCCTGGTGGGCTGTGGTTCATGGGGTGGCGAAGAGTCGGACATGACTGACCGACTGAACTGAACTGAACTGAGGCCATGTTGTACACTTCCCTATCTTGAGTATGGGTTGGTTTTGTGGACTTCCTTCCAAAGAGGATGTGAAAAGAAAAAGCAGTAACTTCACAGTGGAGAATCCTGACAAATACTTTTGAGTCTTGAACAACACGGATTTGACCTGCAAGAGCCCACTGATATGTGGATTTTTCAACAGTAAGTACATGTTATATATATTTACTATACTATATATATAGCACCACATGATTCCTGGTTGGTTGACTCATCCATGGATTCACATTCATGGATACAGAGGAACCACAAACACAAAGGGTAGATTATAAATTATACTTGGATTTTCAACTGTGGGAAAGGTTATGCCTGTAACCCCAGTGCTGTTCAAGGGTCAACTATAACACCATAATCAAGGGACCAAGGTTAACATACCAATGATCAGACATGTGGATGATATTTACTCTGATATAATGAGAAGGACACTCACCTCTGTGTTATCCTTCTCCACCACCCCTGAAATAATTCCAGTCTAATCAGACAAATGTGAACGGACGTTCTAACAGAAACCCTAACCAATGCTCTGCAAAACTGTTATAAAAAGTAAGAAAAGACTAATAAATCATCACAGATAAGAGGAGACTAAGGAGACATGGTATTAAAAAAAGAAGGAATGAGGTGTATTCTGGATTGGATCCTGGAACAGAAAAAGGACCTTCATGGGAAACTAATGAAATCCAAATAAAGTATGGAGTTCAGATTAATTTACAGGAATTTGACAATACTAATTTCTTAGTTTTGACACATGCATCATAGTAACATCATGAGAAACTTGGTAAGGTGTATAAGGAAAGCTCACTGAACTATTTATCTATATATAACTTTTCTGTAAATACAAAAGTACTCCAAACTAAAACATTTCTTTAACAAGCACCAGAAGTTTTTGTTGTTGTTAGAAAATTTCATGCTGGTACTAAAACTTATGTGAAGTTTATATGAACCTCAATTATTTATTACAATTTTTAAAAGGAAAACAAATTTAGAGACTTAAACTACATAATTCCAAGACTTATTCTGGGCTTCCCTGGTGGCTCAGACCGTAAAGAATCCGCCTGCAATACAGGAGACGGGTTTGATCCCTGGGTTGGGAAGATTCCGTAGGGAAGGGCATGGCAACCCACTCCAGTATTCTCGCCTGGAGAAACCCCATGGACAGAAGAGCCTGGCAGGCTACAGTCCTTGGGGTCACAAAGAGTCAGACACCACTGAAGTGTAAAACAGAATCAAGAGTTCAAAAATCAGTTAACACATATATTATCAACTGATTCTTGGCAAAAATGCTCATGTAATTCAATGGAAAATGAAAACTTTGCAATAAATGGTGCTGGAATGACCAGATCTCCAGGGAGAACAGGGAAGAAAATAACTTTTATATCACACAGGAATTAAAATCATCAAAATGGATCATAGAACTAAATTTGTAAACTAAGTTCAGTTCAATAGCTCAGTTGTGTCTGACTCTGCGACCCCAGGGACTGCAGCATGCCAGACTTCCCTGTCCATCACCAGCTCCCAGAGCTTACTTAAATTCATGTCCATAGAGTCGGTGATGCCATCCAACCATCTCATCCACTGTCATCTTCTTCTCCTGCCTTCAATCTTTCCCAGAATCAGGGTCTTTTCCAGGGAGTCAGCTCTTCACATCAGGTGGCCAAAGTATTGGAGTTTCAGCATCAATCCTTCCAATGAATATTCAGGACTGACTTCCTTTAGGACTGACTGGCTGGACCTCCTTGCAGTCCAAGTGACTCTCAAAAGTCTTCTCCAACACCACAGTTCAAAGTATCAATTCTTCTGTGCTCAGCTTTCCTTAGAGTCCAACTCTCACATCCATACATGACTACTGGAAAAACCATTGCTTCGACTAGACAGACATTTGTTGGTAAAGTAATGTCTCTGCTTTCTAATATGCTCTCTAGGTTGGTCACAGATTTTCTTCCAAGGAGCAAGTGTCTTTTCATTTCATGGGTGCAATCACCATCTTCAGTGATTTTGGAGCTCAAGAAAATAAAGTCTCTTACTGTTTCCATTGTTTCCCCATCTATTTGCCAGGAAGCGATGGGGACGGATGCCAAGATCTTAGTTTTCTGAATGTTGAGTTTTAAGCCAACTTTTTCACTCTTTTCTTTCACTTTCATCAAGAAGCTCTTTAGTTCCTCTTCGCTTTCTGCCATAAGGGTGGTGTCATCTGCATATCTGAGGTTACTGATATTTCTCCCGGCAATCTTGATTCCAGCTTGTCTTCATCCAGCTCAGCGTTTCTCATGATGTAATCTGCATATGGGGTGACAATATACAGCCTTGAAGTACTCCTTTCCCGATTTGGAACCAGTCTGTTGTTCCATGTCCAGTTCTAACTGTTGCTTCTTGACCTGCATACAGATTTCTCAGGAGGCAGGTAAGGTGGTCTGGTATTCCCATCTCTTTAAAAATTTTCCACAGTTTATTGTGATCCACACAGTCAAAGGCTTTGACCTAATCAATAAAGCAGAAGTAGATGTTTTTCTGGAACTCTCTTGATTTTTCAATGATCCAGCAGATGTTGGCAATTTGATCTCTGGTCTCTGCTTTTCTAAATCCAGCTTGAACATCTGGAAGTTCACGGTTCATGTGAGATGAGTGGAATTGTGCGGTAGTTTGAACATTCTTTGGCATTGCCCTTCTTTGGGATTAGAATGAAAACTGACCTTTCCCAGTCCTGGGGCCACTGCTGAGTTTTCCAAATTTGCTGGCATATTGAATGTAGCACTTTCACAGGATCATCTTTTAGGATTTGAAATAGCTCAACTCGAATTCCATCACCTCCACGTGCTTTGTTCATAGTGATGCTTCCTAAGCCCCACTTGACTTTGCATTCCAGGGTGCCTTGCTCTAAGTGAGTGATCACACTATTTGTAAGCTATGGTGGGACAATCTTAGAAACTGTGATATTCTATATATGCACTTAGAACATTTGAAAATATTTTATTTTAGAAGAGAAAATTTCTGTCCCTAAGTTAGGTGACAATTATTAAATACAACACAAAGACATAAGCAAAAAGAAATTTTAAGAAGCTAGACTTCATCCTGATTAAAAACTTCTTCCCATTGAATAACACTATTAAGAAAATGAAAGACCATCTGAAAGTCAGTAGATAACATTCACAAATACATGTCTGATAAAATACATATTACACAAAGAACTCTTGTAACTCATTAACAAGAAAACAACCCAAAGGTTTTTTTAAAAAATGGTCAAATGTTTTGAATAGACACTTTACAAAAGAAGATATACAAATGGCCAAGAAGCCCATAAAAAGATGCCAACCCTATCAGTCATCAGAAAAATGCAAACTAAAACCATATGAGATACTATTATGTTACCAAATAAAAGAACTAAAATACCAAATAATAAGTGTTGGCAGGATGTGGTAAAAATAGAATTCTCTTGAATTGCTGATGGTAATAGAGAATAATACAATCACTTTGGAAAATATATTTAACTTCTTAGGAAGTTAAATATACACTCACTATACAATACAGCAATTCTAGTAGGTATCAACCCAAGAGAAATGAAACCATGTCCAATCTAGATGTGTATAAGCATATTCATATCAACATTATTCATAAATGCCAAATATAGGAAACAATTCAAATGTTCATCAGCTGATAAATGACAAAACCAACCGTCATATATCCATACCACTAAATATGGTGTGTGTGCGTGTGTTCTGTCGTTCAGTCAGATTCAATTGTTTGTGACCCCATGGACTACAGCCCACCAGGCTCCTCTGTCCATGGAATTTTTCCAGGCAAGAAATACTGGAGTGGAGCCATTTCCTCCTCCAGGGGTCTTCCCAATCCAGGGATTGAACTCCCGTCTCCTGCATCTCCTGCACTGGCGGGCACATTCATTATCACTGCACCACCTGGGAAGCCTTAAATATTATCTGATTATATTTAATTGACATTGTAAAAAGCAAAACTATAGTGACAGAAAGCATAGTCCACACGAATGCATGTGGCAATTTCTTTGAATGAATGAATCAATCAGTTATTCAATCCATCCCTCCCTCTCCCTTATCCTTTCCCTCACCAACACCTCTTTACCCCCTCTATATAAAATATATATATGCAAATACATGAAAACATATATATGTATTTTTATATATGAATATACATTTATATATTGACACATATATTAAAACAATATAAACACACATACACATACCCTACTGATATTGTTTCTTTAGAGCAACCCTGACCAATACACAACCAAATGCAATGCACAGATATTGATTGTATCAAGTGTAAAAATAGCTATTTAGGACACTGTTTTTAAACAATTAGAAAAAACTGAATATTAGAAAATATTATTGTATTGACATTAAATCTCTTGGGCATCATGATGGAATTAAAGTATTCTTAGGAGATATAGGCTTCCTTGGTGGTTCAGATGGTAAAGAATCTACCTGCAATGTGGGAGACCTGGGTTCAGTCCCTGGGTTGGGAAGATCCCCTGGAGAAGGGAATGGTTACCCACTCCAGTATTCTGGCCTGGAGAATTCCATGGACAGAGAAGCCTGGCAGGCTACAGTCCATGGGGTCGCAAAGAGTCTGACACAACTGAGCGACTTTCACTTAGGAGATACAAGTTGAAGTGTTTAGGAGAGAAATGCATGGAGTCTAATTTACTTTCTAGTGGCTCAACACCAAAAAAATAGAGAGAGAGAAATAGATACTCATATATTTATGTGGTTCAATTTTCTGTATGACTGAAAAATTCCAAAACAAAAAGCTGGGTGGGAGGAAGAAAACAGATTTTAATAAGGTCAGAAAAAATTAGGTATGATTCATTATTCAAACATTCCAAAAAGGAAATATAAACTGCAGACTATTCAGACAAAAGAATATTATTAAGCACTAAAAACAAATGAACTATCAAGTCATGAAAAGACAGAGAGGAATCTTAAACACATATTATTAAGTAAAAGAAGCCAATCTGAGAAGACTACACACAATATAATTCCAACTCTATGACATTCTGGAAAGGAAAATCTTTGGGGACAGTAAAAAGATTAGTGGTTGTCAGAGGCTAGGGGAAGGGAAAGATAAATAAGTAGAGAACAAAATTTTTAGGGCAGAAAAGTTATTCTGTATAAGGCTGTAGTGGTGGATATGTCATTATACATTTGATCACACCCATAGAATGTACAATATCAATCAAAACACCAATGCAAACTATGGACTTTGAGTGATAGGATGTATAAATGTAAGTTCATCAATTGTTAAAAAAAATGTATGAGAAATCAGTTCTGGGGAAATCTATAGGAGGAGGGGACAGGAGGTATATGGAAACATTTAGTACTTTCTGATCAGTCTTGCTCTGAGCCTAAAACTTCTCTAAGAAATGAAGTCTATCTTTTTAAGTGAATAGACTTTTAAAAACTTGTGAATGACTCCAGTAAAAAACTGCAAACAGACAAGAAGAAATTAACCTAACTATATTAGAAGATCCACATGAATTAGAAAATTCAGGACATAACCAAAGTTAAATATGAAGGGTAGCGTGGACCTAGCAAGAAAGTAAATATCAAGAGTGAGCTAACTTAAAAATGTTAAACATAATTATATTCTCCAGATATTTCACTATCAGAAATGTAGGGAAATGGAAACACATGTCCATGCAAAAACCTGTACACAAATGTTCATAAAGCGCTATTTATAAGAGCCCAAAATTACAAACAACTCAAATGTCTATGAACTGACAAATGAATAATGTCCATATTTTCAACAATGAAATATTATCAGCAATGAAAAGGAATAAAGTACTAATACAGGGCAAAACATCAAAGAACCTCACAAATGTTAGGATAGGCCAAGAGATGAACCACAAGACCACGTGATTCATATGATTCAATTTATATGAAATGGGCAAAATTCATAATGGGCAAATTCATGTAGAAAGGAAGTAGGTTAAGTGGTTGAGTATACTGCTGTTGCTCAGTCACTAGGTCATGTCTGACTTTTTGCGACCCCATAAACTGCAGCACAACAGGCTTCCCTGTCCTTCACCATCTCCTGGAGTTTGCTCAAACTCATACCCATTGAGTCAGTGATGCCATCCAACCAGCTCATCCTCTGTCACCCTCTTCTCCTCTTGCCCTCAATCACTGCCAGCATCAGGATCTCTTCCAATGATTTGGCTCTTCATATCAGGTGGCCAAAGTATTGGAGCTTCAGCTTCAGCATCAGTCCTTCCAATGAATATTCGGGGTTGATTTCCTTTAGAATTGACTGGTTTGTTCTTCTTGTGTCTAAGGGACTCTCAAGAGTCTTCTCCAGCATCACAGTTCAAAAGCATCAATTATTCCATGTCCAGCCTTCTTTATGATCCAACTCTCACATCCTTACATGACTACTGGAAAAACTATAGCTTTGACTCTA
Organism: Moschus berezovskii; assembly: GCF_049115385.1. Lineage (NCBI taxonomy): Eukaryota > Metazoa > Chordata > Mammalia > Artiodactyla > Moschidae > Moschus > Moschus berezovskii. The sequence continues at coordinate 16,199,226 of NC_142482.1, read as the reverse complement.
GGAACTTAGTTGGTAAAGTAATGTCTCTGCTTTTTAATACACTGTCTAGGTCTGTCAAAGCTTTGTTTCCAAGGAGCACACATCTTTTAATTTTGTGGCTGCAGTCAGCATCCACATTGATTTTGAAGCCCAAGAAAATGAAATCTGACACTGTTTCCACATTTTCCCCATCTACTTGCCATGAAGTGTTAGGACTGGAGGCCATGATCTTAGTTTTCTGAATGTTGAGTTTTAAGCCAGCTTTTCCACTCTCCTCTTCCACCTTCATCAAGAGGCTCTTTAGTTCCTCTTCACTTTCTGCCATTAAAGTGGTATCATCTGCTTATTTGAGGTTATTGATATTTCTACTAGAAATCTTGATTCCAGCTTGTGATTCATCCAGTCAGCATTTCTCATGATGTACTCTGCATATAAGTTAATTAAGCAGGGTGACAATATACAGCCTTGATGTACTCCTTTCCTAATTTTGAACCATAGATCCATTTCAGGTTCTAACTGTTGCTTCTTGTCCTACACACAGGTTTCTCTAAGGAGGCAGGTAATATGCTCTGGTATTCCCAGCTCATTAAGAATATCCCACAGTTTGTTGTGATCCACACAAAGTCTTTAGTGTAGTCAATGAAACAGAAGTAGATGTTTTTCTGGAATTCCCTTGTTTTTTCTATGATCTAGTATATGTTGGCAATTTGATATCTGTTTCCTCTGCCTTTTCTACATCCAGCTTGTACATCTGTAAGTTCTCCATTCTCGTAATGTTAAAGCCTGGCTTGAAGGATTTTGAGCATAATCTTGCTGGCATGTGAGATGAGTGCCACTGTACAGTAATTTGAACATTGTTTGGCATTGCCTTTATTTGGGATTGGAATGAAAACCGACCTTTTCCAGTCCAGTGGCCACTGCTGTTAAAGTGTTAGCCGCTCAGTAATGTCTGACTCTTTGTGACCCTAGGTCCTGTAGGCCACCAGGCTTCTCTGTCCATGGGATTTCCCAGACAAAAATACTGGAGCAGGGTGGCCACTGCTGAGTTTTCCAAATTTTCTGGCATAATGAAAGCAGCACATTAATAGCATCATCTTTTAGGATTTTAAATAGCTCAATTAGAATTCCATCACCTCTATTAGCTTTGTTTGTAGTAATGCTTCCTAAGGCCTACTTGCCTGCACAGTCTAGGATATCTGGCTCTAGGTGAGTGACCACACCATCATAGTTATCTGAGTCACTAAGATCTTTTTTGTATAGTTCTTCTGTGTATTCGTGCCACCTATTCTTAATATCTTCTGCTTCTGTTAGGTCCATACCATTTCTGTCCTTTATTGTGCCCATCTTTGCATGAAATGTTCCCTTGGTATCTCGAAGTTTCTTAAAAAGATCTCTAGTCTTTCCCATTCTATTTTTTCCTTCTTTCATTGCATTGTTCCCTTGAGAAGGCTTTCTCACCTCTACTAAAACTTGCTATTCTCTGGAACTCTGCATTCAGTTAAGTATATCTTTCCCTTTCTCCTTTGCCTTTCACTTCTCTTCTTTTCTCAGCTATTTGTAAAGCCTTCTCAGACAATCACTGTGCCTTCTTGCATTTCTTTTTCTTAGAGATGATTTTGGTCACCACCTTCTGTACAATATTATGAACCTCCATCCATAGTTCCTCAGGCACTCTGTCTAACAGATCTAGTCCCTTGAATCTATTTGTTACTTCCACTGTATAATCATAAGGGATTTGATTTAGGTCATACCTGAGTGGCTTAGTGGTTTTCCCTACTTTCTTCAATTTGAGCCTGAATTTTGCAATTGGGAGTTGACTATCTGAGCCACAGTCAGAACCAGGCCTTATTTTTGCTGACTGTATAGAGCTTCTCCATCTTCAACTGCAAAGAATATAATCACTCTGATTTCAGTACCACCTATGGTGATGTCAGTACACAACCAGACGATGATGTCCATGTGTAGAGTCCGAGTGATTGCCAGTGGGTTTCTTTTTGAGGTGATGAAAATGTTCTAAAATTAAACTGTAGTGTTGATTGAGTAACTTTGTAGATATACAAGAAACCATGAAATTTTATACATCAAATGAGTAAATGTATGATATGTGACTTATTTATCAATAAGCTTTTAAAAAGAGTGAACTGAGGTTTACAATTGTGGGTATATACATGTGAATGTATCACCTAGATTAATATCAGAAAGGGCAAGGAAGTAGAAAAAGAAGAACAAACGTAGCCCAAGTTAGCAGAAGGAAAGTAAAAGTGAAAGTTACTCAGTTGTGTCTGACTCTTTGTGATCCCGTGGACTATACAGTCCATGGAATTCTCCAGGCCAGAACACTGGAGTGGTATCTGTTCCCTTCTCCAGGGGATCTTCCCAACCCAGGAATTGAACCAGGGTCTCCTGCATTGCAGGCGGATTCTTTACCAACTGAGCTATCAGGGAAGCCTAGCAGAAGGAAGGAAATAATTAACTAAAAGAAAAATAAATGAGGCAGAGAATAGGAAAACAATAGTAATAAAAAAAAAAAAAGACAAAGCTAGAGTTGGGATATTTCGAAAAAAGAGTAAATCCTTATGAGACTAATTAAGAAACAAATAATAATAGCCAAGACTCAAAATCCGAAATAAAAAGGGAAAAGTTACAATTGACTCAAAAGAAATTTTTTAAAGGGTCAAACTCTTATGAATAATTTATGGACAAACTAGGAAAAAAGACAAATTCCTACAATCTACCAAGACTGAATAAACAGCCTGAATATACCAATAACAAATAAAGAAGACTATATAAGTAATCAAAAGCCTTCCAATAAAGAAAGTACCAGGACCAGATGACTTCACAGGTAAATTCTACAAAATACTTAAAGAAGAATTAATACCAATCCACCCTACAGTCTTCCAAGAAAAAGAAGACAGAACACTTCCAAACTTACTTTATTAGGCCAGTATCAAATAAAGCCCAAGAAAACACTACAAGAAAAGAAAACTAAAGGCCAATATCCTTCATGATCATGCATACAAAAAGTCTCAACAAATATTAGGAAACTGAATTCAACAGTGCATCAGAAGGATCATACATCATGATTAAGTGGGATTTATCCCTGGAATGCAAAGACGGTTCAGTATGGATACACCACATTGATAGAATGAAGTTAAAAATCACACAATCATCTCAATAAATGCAGAAAAAGCATTTGCTGAAGTTCAACACCATTTCATGACAAAAATTCTCAGCAAATTACAAGAAACTTACCTCAACACAATGAAGACCATAGATGTATGAAAAGCCCACAGCTAATATCATTCTGAAAGAGATGGGAATCCCAGATCACCTGACCTGCCCCTTGAGAAACCTGTATGCAGGTCAGGAAGCAACAGTCAGAACTGGACATGGAACAACAGACTGGTTCCAAATAGGAAAAGGAGTGCGTCAAGGCTGTATATTGTCACCCTGCTTATTTAACTTATATGCAGAGTACATCATGAGGAACGCTGGGCTGGAAGAAGCAAAAGCTGGAATCAAGATTGCTGGGAGAAATATCAATGACCTCAGATATGCAGATGACACCACCCTTATGGCAGAAAGTGAAGAGGAACTCAAAAGCCTCTTGATGAAAGTGAAAGAGGAGAGTGAAAAGGTTGGCTTGAAGCTCAACATTCAGAAAACAAAGATCATGGCATCTGGTCCCATCACTTCATGGGAAATAGATGGGGAAACAGTGGAAACAGTGTCAGACTTTATTTTTTTGGGCTCCAAAATCACTGCAGATGCTGATTGCAGCCAGGAAATTAAAAGATGCTTACTCCTTGGAAGGAAAGTTATGACCAACCTTGACAGCATATTAAAAAGCAGAGACATTACTTTGTCAACAAAGGTCCGTCTAGTCAAGGCTATGGTTTTTCCCGTGGTCATGTATGGATGTGAGAGTTGGACTGTGAAGAAAGCTGACCACTGAAGAATTGATGCTTTTGAACTGTGGTGTTGCAGAAGACTCTTGAGAGTCCCTTGGACTGCAAGGAGATCCAACCAGTCCATTCTAAAGGAGATCAATCCTGGGTGTTCATTGGAAGGACTGATGCTAAAGCTGAAACTCCAATACTTTGGCCACCTCATGCGACGAGTTGACTCACTGGAAAAGACTCTGATGCTGGGAAAGGTTGGGGGCGGGAGGAGAAGGGGACGACAGAGCATGAGATGGCTGGATGGCATCACTGACTCTGTGGACATGAGTTTGAGTGAACTCCGGGAGTTGGTGATGGACAGGGAGGCCTGGCGTGCTGTGATTCATGGGGTCGCAGAGAGTCGGACACGACTGAGCGACTGAACTGAATATCATATTCAATGGTAAAGAGGTGCAGTTTCCCTCAGATCAAGAACAAGGCAAGGGCACCCACATCAGCCACTTCTATTCAACATAGTACTGAGACTACAGTCAGAGCAGTAATGCAAGAAAAGGAAATTTAAAATATCTAAACTAGAGAGGAAAAAGGAAAACTCTGTTTGTAGACAATATGATCTTGCATTGGGAAAATACTAAAGACTACATAAAATACTGCCAAAGCTAACAAATGCAGTGAAGTTGCAGAGTACAAAATCAACATACAGAAATCAGCTGCATGTTATACAATAACAGTGAACCATCTATAAAGGAAATTAGTAAAATAATCCTAAAATTGCATCAAAAATTGTAAAATGCTTAGGAATAAACTAAGCCAAGGAGGTGAAAGACTTGAACGCTGAAAACTATAAAATAGTGATGAAAGAAATTAAAGACATTAGTTAATAAATGAAAAGACATTTCTAGCTCATGGATTGGAATACTTTATATTGTTAAAATGTTTATTTTAACCCCAATGATCTATACATTCAATGCAATCCCTACCAGAACCCTAATGGCATTTTTCTATATAAATAGCAAAAACAATCCCAGTATTCATATAACCAAAAGCACAGATGACAAAAGCAAAAGTAGAGAACTGGGATTTTATCAGACTGAAAAGCTTCTGCAAAACAAAGGAAATCATCAACAAGATGAAAAGAAAAGGCATACTATGGAATGGAAGAAAATATTTGCAAGTGATATCTCTGATAAAGAGTTAATATAAAAAATATATAAGGAACTCCTATAACTCAATAGAAAAAAAATCATAATCCATTTACAAATAGGCAAAGGAACTGCTTCTCCAAGAAGATACACAAATGACCAACAAGTAAATGAAAAGGTACTCAGCATCACTAATTATCAAGAAAATGCAAATCAAAACTACAATGAGATATCACCTCTTATCAATTGGCATTATTATAAATACACACACACACAAAAGTGTTGGCAAGAACTTGGAAAAACTGGAACCCTTGTACACTATTATAAGGATGTAAACTGATACATCCACTATAGAAAACAATCTGGAGGTTCCTCAAAAAATTAATAAAACTGTATATTATCCAGCAATATCACTTCTGCATATATAACAAAAAGAATGAAAACCTTGAAGAGATATCCAAACTACTGGATTGATTGCAGCATTATTCACTATAGCCAAGACATGGAAGAAACTTAATGTCCATCGACAGATGAATGACTTTAAAAATGTGAGATAGATAAACACACACACACACAGAGGAATATTTTTCAACTTCAAAAAAGAAATAAACCTTTCCATTTTCAACAACATGGATGAACCTGGAGGACATATGCTACTGAAATAAGCCATATGTAAAATGATAGCCATTATACAGTCCCACTTTCATGAGGAACCTAAAATGGTCAAATTCATAGAAGCCCAGAGAATAGAATGGTTTTTGTCAGGGGCTGGGAGAAGGGAAACAGGGAAGTATTGGTCAAAGGATACAAAGATTCAATTATGCAAAATGAATAAGTCCTCGAAATCTACTGTACAATACAGTTTAGGGCCTACAGATAACAATACTGCTTTGTAAACTTCAAAATTTGCTATGAGGGTAGATCTTACATTGTGCTCATGCTACAAAAAATAATAATAATAAAGCGGAAGGAAGGAAATTTTTGGAGGGGACAGATATGTTTATACCATCAATTGTGGTGATGGTACACTGTATATATTTATGCGCAAACTCTCCAAGTTGTATATACATAAGAATCTGTGTTCTCTAAAAACATCAAAAGATTAGATTATAAAACCCATGAGAGTTTTGTTCCCTTCTGTATGTCTAGTACCTACAAAGTATAAATAGTTAACTTGCTTAATCAACAAACAAATAGGAAAGAAATAAAACACAAAATTAGTCAAATATAATTAATAATACATGATTGAACTCTTGAAAACAGGGCTCCATACTGTACATTCAGGAAGTACTATCTGTAATCTTTAAGGAATCACTTGACATTTGGAGAACTTCCATAACTTTTAAGTGAAAAAAATGGACAATGTCTCCAAAGGAAAAGAAAACACCTATAGATCAAGGAAATCTGAACTGTATTTTTGAGCAAGTGTGGCCATCCAAGTTGTGACCATTAGGAAACAAAATGACATCTCTATTCCAGTGCTTGACCAAGTGGTCTTGCTGGCTGATGGATTTACACAAATTCTCTCCTAGGGACCAAAACAAACAAACAAACACACAGCAGGATAATGATGTGGACTGTTGGCTTATTCCAGATATACTGACTTGAATACGTATACATCCCTGATGTCCTTTTCTTTAATAGGTCACACTATAGAAAGACTGTTTCTGTTTGATAATTGACCCAGAAAAACTTCTTTATGTAAGAATAAGATGGTGTTCACCCACCATCATAGGATCATGTGCCTTTGAGTTTTTTCAGGATTGATGCGTGATTGGTACTTCCACATTCTTCTTACTCTAATTCTCCCATATTCATATCACACAAATTATCAGGGTTAAGGTTAAAATTGTTAGGGTTGAGGATTCATTCCCCTACTCTCGGAAAAAAAAGTCAAATCCCTTGGGAGACACAGTTAAGTACCTGTGGCTCAGATCCATTAAACAAACCTATCTGAATGGCTCATTGAAGAGGCTTGTAATATCCTGGGATTTTATTTCCAACACATAAGAATACATGATGCATTCAAAATAAGTTGATTTTGATCTTTAAATTACAACTTTTAGTTCATTCATTTTATACCAATGTCATATGTAAACAAAAGTCTAGTATCTGTACATTTTTCTTATATTCACTCACTAGTTACAGAAATCTTTTCTTTGGTAAATACCTTGTAACCAGGGCTACCCATTAATCCATCCTTTCCATGTCTTCCTGGTTCTCCCTGAAAAATAAATACAAGTGTTTTAATATATTTTTGCACTAATGTTTCTTTTTTTAAAAGAAGACAGTACAGGATAAATTTTCTTTAATGTAAAATACTTAAGAAAATTTTCTGTCAAACTCACAGCACGTCCAGGAAGGCCAGGAAAGCCAGCATTCCCCTTTTCACCTTTTGCGCCCTGTTTTAAAAACAAACAAAAACAGTCCTTACAAGGAGGTTTTTAAATTCCAAGTCAAACTTAAACAGGAAAGAAAGATAATTTCCTCATGGACTGGTAGAATTCATGGAATCACAGCTTGTGTTGGCCCTGCAGCTTTCGGCAAAGCATTATTTTACCAAGACACAACATGATATTGAGAATAAGATGGATGCAGAATTATTAAAAGCATCTAAACACAGAAACCACATCTAGGAAGAATTAAAAAGAAATGTGTATCTTATATATAGCGAGAACATAATTTCCCTTCGATGAGAAAAAATAAGATTCTCAAAGGACACACTGTTAAACAGCTACTACTTTTAAGTAATCTTTCTATATAAATATTTTGAAAGTTCAGAAGGGTCAATAACACAAAATATTCTTATAGAAAATCAAGCATAACAGTCAATAGTCAGTTTTCTATTATTTCGTTATTCTGAATAAACCCCACAGAGAAAGGTGAAAAAAGTTAATTGCCAGAACAGTGGACTGGGACTGAAATTCCAATTTTCTATTTCCATTATATTGAAAGTTTAATATGATACTCTGTTTTGGGATCTAAACTTCCCTTTTTGCCATAAAATCCAGGTGATCCTTTATCTCCTTTGGGGCCCATTTCACCCTAAAAGACAAAATTAAATCCTGAATTTTAGAGAAGTATATAGTATTTCTCTTATAAAGAAAAACACCAATTATACACAATGGAGTTTAATATGCTAACACCAAAATAAAATAGAAATAAAATTATTTAAAGTTTACTTACAAAAGTCTTAGATCCCAGGCTTTATAAAGCAAAAGCAAGGAAAAGTGAGGGCATTTGTTACTCTAACAGGGCTTTATATGATAAAGGTTAAGAGAATTCTGTATAATCAAAGTTACTCATCAATTTTTAAATACTATAAGATTTATGGCTGAAAATTTTAAAGGAAATTTGTAAAAAGCTTTATGTAAACTATATACTAATCTTAACCTAGTCATTTAATATATGAGCATTATTGATAGCACATTTATAACATAGAATGCTTTCAATTTGAAGTAAAATGCCACATTGCTTAATTTTATAAAGAACAGATTTCTTCAACCTTTGATCCTGGTATTCCATGAAGCCCAGGAAAACCAGGAAGTCCACGGTCACCCTGAAAATGAAACAAATTAATTAAAGAAAACTCATTTTCAGCCTAAAAATATCAACATATACTCTTCCACTTCATTCTTGACAAAATCTATTGGAAACAAATCTGCAAACAGTTAAATATACATCTACACTAAAACCCTGTCTCTATAAAAGACTAATCCTCTTTTAGCAGAGTTTCATTTATGATCAGAGAAGGAGAATATGAGAGACCAGGGGAATCTCATCAATAGTCCTTACCCTGCCCTTAGAACGCAGTCATCCATTATAAAAACACTTAGGCTCTACGTGGCAAGACCTAGGAGTTAATGGAAATGGCCGAGGGCTAACACTCTCCTGAGAGAGCCATCCTCTGAGGTCCCAGCTCAGTGCGGATAGACCTCGGATGAAAGTCTAGGATTCCACGGAGGATTTTTCTCCTATTGCTGATCTCAGTAAACTGTCCGTAGTAGGTGTCTATTCATATGTGTCTGTGAAGAGGGAAGGATCTACGTGATCTCCAGAAGAGGAAAGATGGAGAAAATCACAAGAGCTTGATATTTGGTGGATATAATTTTGATGCTTATTTCTGTGGGACTTAGTGCTGTTGTCCTAGCTTCAAAAATCTCAATTGTCAAGACACAGTTTCAAGAGAAGCCCAACATCTCACTCAGCAAGATTTAGGTTAATTCACATTTATTTAGGCAAATTAAGACACTGCATACAAAAAATCTATGATTTCCTTAGCTGTCTGGTAGAGAGAGAAGAGGATGTGACCAGTTATCTATAATAGATGTAATTCTTAAAAATCTCAATTTTAATGAAGGTTGTTTATTCACACATTTTAAAGAGTTGACAGTTATTCAAGGCATAGAACTTTTGAAAGCAACTTTTTCCACCCTTAAGTTCCAAGTCACCAAATCACATGGTTACCTTACTACCCCATTTTTCAGTTTCCATCATAAAGTTAAAGGTGAGAGAACTACCTGTCTGAATTGAGACAAGAGTTGAAGGTCAGGTAGACAAAGATACACTCTTGATAAGATGGAATTTAGCTGAGTAATCAGTACTTAATAAAAGTACAAAAAGAAGGGTAAGCTGAACTCCCTTTAAGGATGAACCTAGTCCCGCCTAAGAATTCCATTCTCTGACTACTTATAGAAGACACCATCTTCAAACTGGTGATATTTTCCTGGAGATAAGATAAACCAACCTCAGATGAAGAGAGACGACCAGGAAAATTAACCCACACTGGAACCAAGAAAACATAAAATCTGGACAAAACTACCCTCATGTGCATAAGCAAGATTTTTAAGTAAAATTAAAAGGCACAACATCCATATTAATACCCAGCAATGCAGAGGGTAGGGGCAGAGAAACAGTAAAATGCCTGGAGACTACTAAGGCAATACCTACAAAATACAAAGCACGAGAAAGTGCAGCTCAAACCCAACTTACTCTGCCAAGCAGTGTCCACAGTTTAAAGCAATAGGTAGCAAAGAAGTTGTAAAAGTAAGCCAGGGTCTACCTACAATGGTTCTGTAATGTGAAACACGAATAAACACTGCCGTGTTTGCCATTGAGCAGTAGAGTTATCAGTTACTGCAGGACAGGTTAGCCTAAGTTGATTAATATAAAAATGTATCTACTAGCAAAAGAGCCTGCCAAATAATAATATTAAAAAAAATAAATATGGCAGTGGCTCTGAGGCTAGGTAGTGGACACTGAAAATTAATTTTTGGAGGTTGGAAATACAGTGATCCATGTAATGCAGCGAATATTTGGTGAACACTTTGCTTGTAATAAACTGAAAAGGGAAAGAATGCATCCAATGAACTTAGCTACAGAACCGTGAAAACAGAATGACAGTATCATGAATCAATTGGTATTGGCTACATTTGAAAAGGTAACTATAAAAGAGATCAGTTCAGAAAAGAATCAGCCAGTTTTCAAGTTGCCATTAAAAGAATAGACCAAGCCTAAAACTACTGGGATGGGGAGAATACACCTTTTAACACCAATCTCTAATAGGCAAATAATGAAATTGGAGAAGGCCTTTAAAAGAAGTTCAGTCAAAACACAGCCTCTGGGAAGGAACAACTCAAGCGCGTGGCTCTAAAAACCATTCTCAGTTCAGTCAGTTCAGTTCAGTTCAGTTGCTCAGTTGTGTCCGACTCTGCGACCCCATGGACTACAGCACACCAGGCCTCCCCGTCCACTGCCAACTCCCAGAGTTTAATCAAACTCATATCCATTGAGTCGGTGATGCCATCCAACCATCTCATCCTCTGTCATCCCCTTCTCATCCTGCCTTCAATGTTTCCCAGCCTGAGGGATTTTCAAATGAGTCAGTTCTTTGCATTAGGTGGCCAAAGTATTGGGAGTTTCAGCTTCAGCATCAGTCCTTCCAATGAATATTCAGGACTGCTTTCCTTTAGGATAGACTGGTTGGATCTCCTTGCAGTCCAAGGGACTCTCAGGAGTCTTGTCCAACACCACAGTTCAAAACCATCAATTCTTCAGTGCTCAAATTTCTTTACAGTCCAACTCACATCCATACATGACCACTGGAAAACCCGTAGCTTTGACTAGATGGACCTTTGTTGGCAAAGTAATGTCTCTGCTTTTTAATATGCTGTCTATATTGGTCATAACTTTCCTTCTAAGGAGCAAGCATCTTTTAATTTTATGACTGCAATCACCATCTGCAGTGCTTTGGGAGCTCAAAAATATAAAGTCTGTCACTGTTTCCACTGTTTCCCCTTGTATTTGCCATGAAGCGATGGGATCAGATGCAATGAACTTCGTTTTCTGACTGTTGAGCTTTAAGCCAACTTTTTCACTCTCCTCTTTCATTTTCATCAAGAGGTTCTTTAGTTTTATTTGCTTTCTGCCATAAGGGTGGTGTCATCTCCATATCTGAGGTTATTGATATTCCTCACAGCAATCTTGACTCCAGCTTGTTCTTCATCCAGCCCAGCATTTCTCATAATGTACTCTGCATATAAGTTAAATAAGAGGGTGACAATATACAGCCTTGAAGTATTCCTTTCCTGATTTGGAACCAGTCTTGTTCCATGTCCAGTTCTAACTGCTGCTTCTTGACATGCATACAGATTTCTCAGGAGGCACGTCAGGTGGTCTGGTATTCCCATCTCTTGAAGAATTTTCCACAGCCAAAGGCTTTGGCATAGTTAATAAAGCAGAAGTAGATGTTTTTCTGGAACTCTCTTGCTTTTTCGTTTGATCCAGTGGATACTGGCAATTTGATCTCTGGTTCCTCTGCCTTTTCTAAAACCAGCTTGAACATCTGGAATTTCACAGTTCACGTACTGTTGAAGCCTGGCTTGGAGAATTTTGAGCATTACTTTGCTAGCGTGTGAGATGAGTGCAATTGTGCAGTAGTTTGAGCAGTCTTTGGCATTGCCTTTCTTTGGGATTGGAATGAGAACTGACTTTTCCAGTCCTGTGGCCACTGCTGAGTTTTCCAAATTTGCTGGCATATGGAGTGTAGCACTTACAGCATCATCTTTTAGGATTTGAAATAGCTCAACTGGAATTCCATCACCTCCACTAGCTTTGTTCGTAGTGATGTTTCCTAAGGCCCACTTGACTTCACAGTCCAGGATGTCTGGCTCTAGGTGAGTGATCACGCCATCGTGATTATCTGGGTCATGAAGATGTTTTTTGTACAGTTCTTCTGTGTATTCTTGCCACCTCTTCTTAATATCTTCTGCTTCTGTTGGGTCAGTACCATATCTGTCCTTTATTGAGCCCATCTTTGCATGAAATGTTCCCTTGGTATCTCTAATTTTCTTGAAGAGATCTCTAGTCTTTCCCATTGTTTTCCTCTATTTCTTTGCATTGATCACTGAGGAAGGCTTTCTTATCTCTCCTTGCTATTCTTTGGAACTCTTCATTCAAATGGGTAGATCTTTCCTTTTCTCCTTTGTCTTTAGCTTCTCTTCTATTCACAGCTATTTGTAACACATCCTCAGACAGCCATTTTGCCTGTTTCCTTTTCTTTTTCTTAGGGATGATAATGATCCCTCCCTCCTGTACAATGTCATAATCCTGTCTATAGTTCTTCAGGCACTCTGTCAAATCTAATCCCTTGAATCTATTTGTCACTTGCACTGTATAATCATTAAGTGATTTGATTTAGGTCATACCTGAATGGTCTAGTGGGCTTCCCTGGTGGCTCAGAGGTTAAAGCGTCTGCCTCCAATGCGGGAGACCCGGGTTCGATCCCTGGGTCGGGAAGATCCCCTGGAGAAGGAAACGGTAACCCACTCCAGTATTCTTGCCTGGAGAATCCCATGGACGGAGAAGCCTGGTAGGCTACAGTCCACAGGGTCACAAAGAGTCGGACACGACTGAGTGACAGAACGGAACGGAACGGAGTAGCAGCTGACGGAGAAGGCAATGGCAAGCCACTCCAGTACTCTTGCCTAGAAAATCCCATGGATGGAGGAGCCTGGTAGGCTGCAGTCCGTGGGGTCGCTAAGGGTCGGACACGACTGAGCGACTTCACTTTCACTTTGAATGGTCTAGTGGTTTTCCCTACTTTCTCCAATTTAAGTCTGAATTTGGCAATAAAGAGTTCATGGTCTGTGCCACAGTCAGCTCCCAGTCTGTTTTTACTGACTGTATAGAGCCTCTTCATTGTTGGCTGCAAAGGATATAATCAATCTGATTTTGGTATTGACCTCTGGTGATGTTCATGTGTAGAGTCTTTTCTTCTGTTGTTGGAAGAGGGTGTTTGCTATGACCAGTGCATTCTCTTGGCAAAACTCTATTAGCCTTTGCCCAGCTTTGTGCACACCAGGACCCAGGAGAAATGAGCAGCGGTCCCACTGGAGACTGACCCAGACTTGCCCATGAGTGTCCAGGGGTCTCCGGCAGAGGCGTGGTCAGCAGTGGCCTGCTGCAGGGCTGGGGGCACTGAGTGTAGCAATGCATCATGCAGGGGACCTTTTGAAGGAGGTCACCATTATCTTCATTACCTCTACCATAGTCTGGCCCAGGTAAATAACAGGGAGGGAACTCAGCTCCACCCATCAACAGAAAATGGTTTAAAGATTTACTGAAAATGGCCCTGCCCATCAGAGCAAGACCCAATTTTCCCCTCAGTCTCTCTCCCATCAGGAAGCTTCCATAAGCCTTTTATCCTCCTCCATCAGAGGGCAGACAAACTGAAAACCACAATCACAGGAAACTAACCAATCTGATCACATGGAACACAGCCTTGTCTAACTCAGTGAAACTACGAACCATGCAGTATAGGGTCACCCAAGACAGACAGGTCATGGTGGAGAGTTCTGACAAAATGTGGTGCAAAGTTTTTGACTGTGTGGATCACAATGAACTGTGGAACATTCTGAAAGAGATGGGAATACCAGACCACCTGACCTGCCTCTTGAGAAACCTGTATGCAGGTCAGGAAGCAGCAGTTAGAACTGGACATGGAACAACAGACTGGTTCCAAATAGGAAAAGGAGTGCGTAAAGGTTATATATTGTCACCCTGCTTATTTAACTTATATGCAGAGTACATCATGAGGAACGCTTGGCTGGAAGAAGCACAAGCTGGAATCAAGATTGCCGGGAGAAATATCAATAACCTCAGATATGCAGATGATACCACCCTTATGGCAGAAAGTGAAGAGGAACTCAAAAGCCTCTTGATGAAAGTGAAAGAGGAGAATGAAAATGTTGGCCTGAAGCTCAACATTCAGAAAACAAAGATCATGGCATCTGGTCCCATCACTTCATGGGAAATAGATGGGGAAACAGTGGAAGCAGTGTTAGACTTTATTTTTGGGGGTTCCAAAATCACTGCAGATGCTGATTGCAGCCATGAAATTAAAAAATGCTTACTCCTTGGAAGGAAAGTTATGACCAACCTAGATAGCATATTAAAAAGCAGAGACATTACTTTGCCAACCAAGGTCCATCTAGTCAAGGCTATGGTTTTTCCCGTGGTCATGTATGGATGTGAGAGTTGGACTGTGAAGAAGGCTGATCACCGAAGAATTGATGCTTTTGAACTGTGGTGTTGGAGAAGACTCTTGAGAGTCCCTTGGACTGCAAGGAGATCCAACCAGTCCATTCTAGAGGAGATCAATCCTGGGTGTTCATTGGAAGGACTGATGCTAAAGCTGAAACTCCAATACTTTGGCCACCTCATGCGAAGAGTTGACTCACTGGAAAAGACTCTGATGCTGAGACGGATTGAGGGTGGGAGGAGATGGGAACGACAGAGAATGAGATGGCTGGATGGCATCACCGACTCGATGGACATGAGTTTGAGTGAACTCCGGGAGTTGGTGATGGACAGGGAGGCCTGGCGTGCTGTGATTCATGGGGTCACAAAGAGTCGGACACGACTGAGCGACTGAAGTGAAATGAACTGAACTGGAGAAGAGAATGCCAAACCAGTTCAGTATTCTTGCCTTGAGAATCACATGAACATGAAAAACTATTCTCAAATTCTCTAAATTACTAGAAGTTGCTTCAAAACATTCTTTCAAACTGGACATGATGGTTTAATAAAAAGAAACTGCTACTTATTAGTAAATAATCAATGAATGCAGAAAGGGCCATGACTAAAATTAAATTGTGGATGATGCTACAGGCTGGAATCACAAGTCAACAATACAAAATTACAAACAAATATTTGCTGCTGAGAGAACTGTTCTACCGAAAGAACCACAGATCTGGACTGAAAGAGACTATGACTGCGCGAAACTTTAAGACAAAGTCGCCCTGTATCACCCCTGCCTTTAATGTTCTTCTGCCAGTTTTTACTAGCCCGTGAATTAGGACAAAATATAAAAACAAAAGAGGTAAAACCTGGAAAGAAGAGTACAAAATTTATTTATTTATGATTATATCTCTATTTGCCAGTATACCTATTACCTTGAAATAACTGATAAGAGAAATCAGTTAATTGCTGTTTAAAAATTAACATACAAAAGTTTTTACATGTATAAGTAATAACCAATATAAAAATATATTAAAGAAAATGTTCCACTTATAATAGGGCCGAAAGAGACAAAAATTCCTACATATAAACTTGGGTAATGTTGAGAACCAATACAAAATAAAATTATAATATTATTCCATTGGGTTTTAAGACTGAAATGAAAAGAAAGGTAAATCACAATCCTGAATAGGAAAACTCAATATTGAAGTGATGTTAGTGCCTCTAAAATTAATCCATAAATTCAAATGAATCCTCATTAAAATAGAAATAGAAACCTCTTAAAAATTTGAAAAAAAGATACAGGACTTTATCTGGAAAAATAAGCATGTAAGAATAGCCAGGAAAATTTTGATCATAAAGAGTAATGAAGAAGTACTAGGCCTGCCAATATTAAATCACATTATGAAGTGACAATAATTAAACAATTTGGCTGTGGAGAAGATGTAGACAGATAAGTGGAACAGAGTGGAAAGCCAAAAATACTGGACCCAAATGAAAATGGAAATTTAGGAATGATGGTTTTTAAAATAAGTGGAGAAAAAAGTGAAATTTCATAAATACTGTTTCAGCAATTGGCTATTCTTTTAGAAAAAGAAAGGTAAAAATATGAATACTCATCTAACTTTACTCCAAATACCAAAAATTTTAAGATTAAAATATAAAATAATAGAAATTTAAAAAATTAAATCATGAGTAACTATATTCAAAATGTTAGAATGCTGAATCTTTCTATACAGATACAAATATAGGAGAAAAGAAGTAAAACTTTATATATATTTACATATACATATATTATATATATACATATTTTAAATTTCTGTATGACTAAAATTCTAAAAAAACAAAACACATAATATAATTCAGGAAGATTATTTTCACAGAATTTATGACATGCATATAAAAATCATTCTTAAAAAAGATGAACAGCCCAGAAGGAAAAAAATGCATATGAATAAAAATCAAATTGCAGAGAAGTAACATTATTTCCAAGGAGATCCAACCAGTTCATTCTAAAGGAGATCAATCCTGGGTGTTCATTGGAAGGACTGATGCTAAAGCTGAAACTGCAATACTTTGGCCACCTCATGCGACGAGTTGACTCACTGGAAAAGACTCTGATGCTGGGAAAGGTTGGGGGCGGGAGGAGAAGGGGACGACAGAGAATGAGATGGCTGGATGGCATCACCGACTCTGTGGACATGAGTTTGAGTGAACTCCGGGAGTTGGTGATGGACAGGGAGGCCTGGCGTGCTGTGATTCATGGGGTCGCGGAGAGTCGGACACGACTGAGCGACTGAACTGACCCGAACTGAACATTATTTCCACGATTATACAGTGGAAGTGACAAATAGATTCAAGGGATTAGTGCTTGAAGAACTATGGGTGGAGGTTCGTGCCATTGTATAGGAGGCAGGGATCAAGATCATCCCCAAGAAAAAAATTCGAAAAGGCCAAATGGTGGTCTGAGGAGGCCTTACAAATAGCTGAGAAGAGAAGAGAAGAAAAAGACAAAGGAGAAAAGGAAAGATCTACCCATTTGAATGAAGAGTTCCAAAGAATAGCAAAGAGAGATAAGAAAGCCTTCCTCAGTGATCAATGCAAAGAAATAGAGGAAAACAATAAAATGGGAAAGACTAGAGATCTCTTCAAGAAAATTAGAGATACCAAGGGAACATTTCATGCAAAGATGGGCTCAATAAAGGACAGATATGGTACTGACCCAACAGAAGCAGAAGATATTAAGAAGAGGTGGCAAGAATACACAGAAGAACTGTACAAAAAACATCTTCATGACCCAGATAATCACGATGGCGTGATCACTCACCTAGAGCCAGACATCCTGGACTGTGAAGTCAAGTGGGCCTTAGGAAACATCACTACGAA
Organism: Moschus berezovskii; assembly: GCF_049115385.1. Taxonomy (NCBI): domain Eukaryota; kingdom Metazoa; phylum Chordata; class Mammalia; order Artiodactyla; family Moschidae; genus Moschus; species Moschus berezovskii. Next base: position 16,181,798 of record NC_142482.1, on the reverse strand, counting down.
CAAAGCTAGTGGAGGTGATGGAATTCCAGTTGAGCTATTTCAAATCCTAAAAGATGATGCTGTAAGTGCTACACTCCATATGCCAGCAAATTTGGAAAACTCAGCAGTGGCCACAGGACTGGAAAAGTCAGTTCTCATTCCAATCCCAAAGAAAGGCAATGCCAAAGACTGCTCAAACTACTGCACAATTGCACTCATCTCACACGCTAGCAAAGTAATGCTCAAAATTCTCCAAGCCAGGCTTCAACAGTACGTGAACTGTGAAATTCCAGATGTTCAAGCTGGTTTTAGAAAAGGCAGAGGAACCAGAGATCAAATTGCCAGTATCCACTGGATCAAACGAAAAAGCAAGAGAGTTCCAGAAAAACATCTACTTCTGCTTTATTAACTATGCCAAAGCCTTTGGCTGTGGAAAATTCTTCAAGAGATGGGAATACCAGACCACCTGACGTGCCTCCTGAGAAATCTGTATGCATGTCAAGAAGCAGCAGTTAGAACTGGACATGGAACAAGACTGGTTCCAAATCAGGAAAGGAATACTTCAAGGCTGTATATTGTCACCCTCTTATTTAACTTATATGTAGAGTACATCATGCAAAATGCTGGGCTAGATGAAGCACAAGCTGGAATCAAGATTGTTGGGAGAAATATCAATAACCTAAGATAGGCAGATGACACCACCCTTATAGCAGAAAGCGAAGAATAACTAAAGAGTCTCTTGATGAATGTGAAAAAGGAGAGTGAAAAAGTTGGCTTAAAACTCAACATTCAGAAAAGTAAGTTCATGGCATCTTGTCCCATCTCTTCCTAGCAAATAGATGGGGAAACAATGGAAACAGTGACAGACTTTATTTTGGTGGGCTCCAAAATCACTACAGATGGCGACTGCAGCCATGGAAGTAAAAGACACTTGCTCCTTGGAAGAAAAGTTATGACCAACCTAGACAGCATATTAAAAAGCAGAGACATTACTTTGCCAGCAAAGGTTCATCCAGTCAAAGCCATGGTTTTCCCAGTAGTCATGTATGGATGTGAGAGGTGGACCATAAAGAAAGCTGAGCGCCAAAGAATTGATGCTTTTGAACTGTGGTGTTGGAGAAGACTCTTCAGAGTCCCTTGGGGAGCAAAGAGATCAAACCAGTCAATCCTAAAGGAAATCAGCCCTGAATATTCATTGCAAGGACTGACGGTGAAACTCCAATACTTTGGCCACTTGATGCGAAGAATTGACTCATTTGAAAAGACCCTGATGCTGGGAAAGACTGAAGGCAGGAAGAGAAGGGGACAACAGAGGATGAGATGGTTAGATGGCAACATCAACTCGATGGACATGGGTTTGAGTCAGCTCTGGGAGTTGGTGATGGACAGGGAGGCCTGGCGTGCTGCAGTCCATGGGGTCGCAAGGAGTCGGACACGACTGAGTGGCTGAACTAAACTGGATACTATTTCCAAAATCACATGACAGAGTTCTTTACCTTACTCACTAAAAAAGAGTTACAAATCAAACCAGTATCATTTTGAATTTATAGTAATTAAAATCAGAAATTTTATTGAGTATCAGTGCTGCAAAAAGTGGGGGAAAAGATATTTTCCACATACTTATTGATGGAGTACACACTTTCTGAAAGGTAAACAATTTGCATTAAAATTTAGTTGTGAATTTAACCCTTTGATTCTCTAATCAATTCCACCTCTGAGAAACTTTCCTATGGGTATACTCAGAAAAATTTACTGAGAAATACATACAAAGACGTTCAGTACAGTCTTGTTAATAATATACCCACACTAAGGAACCACAGCACCCCTAAGTTAGAGGCTTCTTAAGTTGGAAAAGAACAGTCCCTATAAGTCTGCAGCTGTGATTAACCTTCGGTTTACTGTTTCACCGACAAAGCCTTTTTGAATTTTCAACTTTCCACTGAACTCCTTGAGTTTTATTCAACTCTCATCTTTGGCACATAGTGCCAATAATTTCTCTTAAAATAGTTCTTGGTCATGTGCTTTATTAGACCCCAATTTCCTTGAGGAAAACATACATTCTCAATGCACTCCTATTCTGTCTTAGTAGATATGATCATTATTTATCAATATTTGTATCTCTCTACTTCTAAGCTTATGGGGGAATCCTACTTGTCTGACACTTGAAGTTGGGGTGGTTTACAAAATTTACTCTGGCTTAATAACGATGAATGGAAGTGGTTTAAGAATAGCTGTTTGATTCTCCAGGGACCTGGTAGCATCATTGGTTATAATCTAGAGAGTGAAACTTCTGTTAGCCTGAGTCTGCTAAGAACTTAATTTAATGAACAATAAATCTTTTGTTTTAAGGCATCAGCATTTGGGATTTGTCTGTCATTGTAGCATAACCTACTCTGTCCTAGCTGATGACTTAATGATGAATCGTGACAATTTACTGAATATATAAAATACTTCCATTTTCTAAAATAAATACTCGAGTCCTCCAAGAAAATTCCATTAAAATAATTATTTTGAGGAGTCACACTCCTGGTTTCCACTTAGTTTACAAGAGATCAGAATCAAAGAGAATCCAAGATTTGCAGTAAAATAGTTCCATTTTCTCCAGGTTGCCGCCAACCCTTTTATGACTGATGAACATGCCTTTGATGAGACTGTCAGTCTGATAGGTTGATTGAGAGCAACAGTCCCCAAAGTTAGGCTGAGATGACTTCTTTGAGTAGTGAGAGAATTTGAAAACTAACATTTTAAAACTCTCATTTTAAAATTCCCATGTGTCTGTGTTTTTAATGTATATAATCCTTTGTTCAGTAGCGCAATGTATAATTCATACATATATATGGGACTACATGCCCAAAAGTTTTTCATTGCAAAGATTTTGCAGTTTAAAAGTCTGATGAACTAAGATCTAAAGTGAACTACCCCTTCCTTCTCAAAAGTGATTTTTTTTTTTCTTTCTTAAAGCCTTTATTTCTGAGATTTGGCAGAAACATCTTACAGGTACACATGAAAAAGTAAGATTATGCATCCACTCGCATGGCACAATCAATGCAAACCATCACTCATCCCTCCAGCCTCCTCCTCCTCCCCGCCCCTTTCTCATCCCCTCCCCCCTCTCCCCTCCCTTTCTCCTCAGATGCTCACAGGCATCAAGCCTTTCCACACCACAGCTAATAGAGCGAAAAAGGAATAATCACACTGCTGAAAAAGATTCTGGTCAAAGCAAAAAAAAAAAAATAGGGTGAAAATAAAGCCACACTGAGATGACATTTTATTTCAAACCCCAATTCTTGAGTAAATTCAGGCAGATGACAAGTTTCTCATTTCTCAGTTTCAAACCTGTAAAACAGGGATCATCTAGCTCACAATTACTGTAAAATGGTCAAAGCATGACTTATGCTGCTGCTGCTGCTAAGTCACTTCAGTCGTGTCTGACTCTGTGTGACCCCATAGACGGCAGCCCACCAGGCTCCCCCGTCCCTAGGATTCTCCAGGCAAGAACACTGGAGTGGGTTGCCATTTCCTTCTCCAATGTGTGAAAGTGAAAAGTGAAAGTGAAGTCGCTCAGTCATGTCTGACTCATAGCGACCCCACGGACTGCAGCCTACCAGGCTCCTCCATCCATGGGATTTTCTAGGCAAAAGTACTGGAGTGGCTTGCCATTGCCTTCTCCGTGACTTATGCTACTAACCTTATAAAACTTTTTGTAAGAGGCATGTGATAGAGAATGCGTGTGGATAACATCCATGCAAATATGTCTAAAAATAAAACAGAAAAACGTACACACAACAGTAACACTTTCAGGCATCCAAGATAGTACAAGTCTTATACCTCTTCTTTGCTTCTTATCCTCTTAGATAAAAGCAGACACTAAGTGTCACATGGGCTCAGGCCATAATGATTTACTGGTAGCTGTTTAAATCTACTAGTATGTTCCCTCTCTAACAGGGGCATTCCGTTGGGCTTGGGAGTCACCATAGGACTACGCCTTCCAGAGCATCCCTGCCACGGTTTATCAGTGGCCATAACACAGAGCACACTCAAGTGAAGACAGGAAATAAGAGTCTGAAATCAAGAAAAGATGAAACGTCCTGTAAAACTCAACAAAAGGTTTAAGCTTCCCAATGACGGCAGCAGAGAAAAAGGAGACAGGACGAGAAGTGGCAGAACAGCTGAGAAATGAGGCCGGACCTGGAATGACCGGCTCCTCATCATGAACCGAGAGGCTGAGGCCACTTCAGTGCCCTCCAGGGAAAGAGGGTGAAGGATCAGGAAACAATGGAGACTGCAAAAGCATCTGCAGACGCAGGGAAAAACAAAACACGCAGGTCAGCACCACATGGACAGAAGCAAGGGAAGTTCAGCCAAGCCTGACTCCAGAGAAGATTTCTGGAGGGCCCTGCTGCCTTGGAAGAAAAGCTTCTAAGGAAAGGAGGTAGGAGGAAGGAAAACGTGGTACCACTTCTTCTATACAAAGGAAAGTTTTTCTAAAAAATCCTTGCTTATAACAACTTCATGATTTCTCCAGATTCAGATGAAACAAAATATTTCATTAAGAAAAAAGTGTGTAGATATTTATTTAATACTATTTTATTATTTATTCTATGATTTATAACATATACTTATGCATGCATACATGCTAAGTCACTTCAGTCATGTCTAACTCTTTGCAACCCTATGGACTGTAGCCCACCAGGTTCCATCTGTCCATGGGATTCTCCCGGCAAGAATACTGGAGCGGGTTGCCATGCCCTCCTCCAAGGGATCTTCCCGATCCAGGGATCAGACCGACATCTCTTACATCAACCTGTATTGGCAAGGGGGTTCTTAATCACTAGCGCCACCTGGGAAGCCCCAACATACAATGATACCAATATATGCTTATCACTGATGTGATATATTTGACACATAAATTGATATTCATATTCATTTATATTTAATAATAATAGAATAATAAACTCTATTATTGGAGGAGAGGAAGGGCACAGGGTTGAAACTGGGATTCCCCAATATCTAGAGAACAGAGAGAGAAGACAACAATAAAATCATGAAAAGGGAACCAGTGAAGGCAAGAGAAAACCTAGGAACATGTGGTCCCAGAAGCCAGGAGAAGAATAGTTTCAAAAGGAAGGCAATAGTTGTGTCGAATGCTGCTGAGACACAGATAAACAGAGATACCTGAAAACAATGACTCCTGGCTTTCAAAGAGAGGGGAAACTGATGATCTAACCTTGCAACATAAGGTTGGGATGGACGACCTACTGGAGGGGGTTCAAGAGGTTTTTTGATTATTTACACTGTGATGGGAAACAGAGAAATAGGGGGCAGATGAAGGAAGATTTGTAGTGGGTTTACCTTGGTACGTTTCTTGATGGGTCACTCCTTGGGTGATTGGAAAAATTTAATAAAGAAAGAACAAACTAGCCATATGATCCAGGAACCCTGCCCCTGGGCATGTAACCTGACAAAACTATAATCTGAATAGGTGTCCGCACCCCTGCGTTCACAGCAGTGCCATGTACAATAACCAAGACATGAAAACAGCCTAAGCATCCATCAATAGATGGATGGATAAAGAAGATATGGGGTCTATCTATCTGCCTGTCTCTCTATCTACAATGGAATAGTACACAGCAATAAAAAAGGATGAAATAATGCCATGTCCAGCAACATGGATGAACTTAGAGATTATCACATTAAGTGAAGTAAGCCTGAAAGAGAAAGACATATACCATACAATATCACTTATATGTGGAATGCAAACCGTGACACAAATGAACTTGTCTATGAAACAGAAACAAACTCACAGACATAGAGAACAGACTAGGGGCTGCCAAAGGGGAAGGGCTGGGAGAGGCATAGAGTGGGAGTCTGGGATTAGCAGATGCAAATTGGTATTTATAGCATGCATAAACAAGGCCCTACTGTATAGCACAGGCAACTGTACTGAATATCCTGCAGATAAACCACAATGGACAGGAATATGAAAAAGAATGCTTATATATATCACATCATGTGAAACATATGCGTTCATGCCAGGTTGCTTCAGTCATGCCTGACTCTTTGTGACCCTGTGAATTACAGACCACCAGGCTCCTCTGTCCATGGGGATTCTCCAGGCAAGAATACTGGAATGGGTTGCAGTGCCCTCCTACAGGGGATCTTCCAGACCCAGGGATCGAACCCACTTCTCTTATGTCTCCTGTATTGGCAGGCTGGTTCTTTACCACTAGCACCACCCAGGAAGCCCATAGAACATATATGTATATATACACACACATACACACAACTGAGTCATTCTGCTCAGTCGTTCTGAGTCATTCTGCTGTACAGAAGAAATCAGCACAACAGTGTAAATCAACTTTATTTCAATAAATTTTTTAAAAAAGAAAACGCTTGTGACACAGAAGAGCAGGACTAATGAATAACACAGTGATGGAGAAGGGCGAGTCCGAGAGCATGCAGGAGGGCTGGGCATTACACAAGGACAGCTCATCCATCAACAGAAGAGAGGGCAGAATAGAGGCACACACACATCAACGAGGGTAAAGGGAGCGAAGCAAGGGTTACGGTATTCCTGAAGGTGCAATTTAACACGTAGGGAAACAAGAATGGATAAACTAGTTTACAATTGTTTTGGCAGTTTACAAATCACCATGATGATCATGGTCATCATCCCTAATTTACAGTGTTTAATTCTGGTCAAGCATATGCATGGCCTTTGTTAGTCTTCACAACAAGGCTATGAAGAAATACTTATAGCCCAATTTTCTAGATTGGGGAAAACAGATTTAAAGAGATTAAGAAGCATGACTAGGAAGGTGACGCAGTCTGAAATCAGGGTACAGCCTGAAATTTGTCACTGCATTAAGTGTTCCCCTACCTTGCAACACACAAGGGAACACACCCACGTTTGGGCCACGGGGCTATTAGAAATCTACATGGGCAGACTACTCTCCCTAGTTAAGAAAGAAGGAAAAAGAAGAAAGAAGTAAAAAGTGGCCCCTTCCTAAGCCAGTTCTATTTCTTCCTCCTATGTCACTACTGGCTTTGTTTCAACTTTATAAAAAAAATTTTTTTTTTTATCTTCAGGAACACTGCTAGAGGTGAGAGGTGAAGAAGTAAAGCCACTGGAATGCTGAATTTTAAAATATTATTCCCTAACAACCCTTTCAGCTTGGTCCTTAATTACTATTCTCAACATATATATATATATATTGGAGTTTCTTGATTGTGTAACAGGTATCACTGTAACATCACTTCAGCTTTTGCCTTTCAAAGCTCAGATAATGAGGCTTATGCATCTAAGTAAGGCTTGCTCATCACATGATGCCCTGATATGACGCTGAGAGCAAGTGGACAGAGAGATCCTGAAAGGACAATTCAAGTGTTTGATGCTGTAATGAAGATACTAAACAAAATGTATATAATTGGTACCATAAAGATAACCTTGCTGCTGCTGCTGCTAAGTCACTTCAGTCGTGTCCGACTCTGTGTGACCCCATAGACGGAAGCCCACCAGGCTCCCCCGTCCCTGGGATTCTCCAGGCAAGAACACTGGAGTGGGTTGCCATTTCCTTCTCCAATGTGTGAAAGTGAAAAGTGAAAGTGAAGTCGCTCAGTCGTGTCCGACCCTTAGCGACCCCACGGACTGCAGCCTACCAGGCTCCTCCATCCATGGGATTTTCTAGGCAACAGTACTGGAGTGGCTTGCCATTGCCTTCTCCGAAAGATAACCTTAGTTAGAATTAAAATATATTTTTTCTTAAACCCGGAAAAACCAAATAATGAATTTGAACAAAGTCTGGCTAGTTTAAAAAAATTATTAATGGTTCCTGTGTCTCCAGAATTGCATTTGCCATGCAAAGTTTCATAGTCAATTAGAAAACCCACAGTTCAGTTCAGTTCAGTCGCTCAGTCGTGTCCGACTCTTTGTGACCCCATGAATCACAGCACACCAGGCCTCCCTGTCCATCACCAACTCCCAGAGCTCACTCAAACTCATGTCCATCGAGTCGGTGATGCCATCCAGCCATCTCATTCTCTGTCGTCCCCGTCTCCTGCAACCCCCAATCCCTCCCAGCATCAGATTCTTTTCCGGTGAGTCAACTCGTTGCATGAGGTGGCCAAAGTATTGGAGTTTCAGCTTCAGCATCAGTCCTTCCAATGAACATCCAGGATTGATCTCCTCTAGAATGGACTAGTTTGACCTCCTTGCAGTCCAAGGGACTCTCAACAGTCTTCTCCAGCACCACAGTTCAAAAGCATCAATTCTTCGGCGATCAGCTTTCTTCACAGTCCAACTCTCACATCCATACATGACCACGGGAAAAACCATAGCCTTGACTAGACGGACCTTGGTTGGCAAAGTAATGTCTCTGCTTTTTAATATGCTGTCTAGGTTGGTCATAACTTTCCTTCCAAGGCGTAAGCGTCTTTTAATTTCCTGGCTGCAATCAGCATCTGCAGTGATTTTGGAGCCCAAAAAAATAAAGTCTGACATTGTTTCCACTGTTTCCCCATCTATTTCCCATGAAGTGATGGGACCAGATGCCATGATCTTCGTTTTCTGCATGTTGAGCTTCAAGCCAAACTTTTCACTCTCCTCTTTCGCTTCTATACATCAATTAATCAACCCAGCCTAATGCTTTTTAACAAAATATATTTCTCCACATGATTTAAATATATTAGGCTTCCTTAAGGTTACAGAAGTGCTTTGAAGTTGTTTAAGTATTTCTTAGAGTCCAAAGAATAGCTTTGGATGGAAAGTCATCAACTGAAGACCATTTGGTGGATAAGATGTCCTCTTTATTTTGTAAATTCAGGGGAAAAGAAACCATACAAAATCTATATACATTCTCTTGCCTGATATGTGAGGAACAAATGTTATAGTCAGCAAGAAAGTGCATATACTTTTAATTATCTTAAGTGGAAACTCCCATGGGAGTTTTCAGTGGAAATCCACAAAATGGAAATTATTCTGGGAAAATATCCCAGTAGAGAACAGTACATGTGGAACAATCCCCTGAAGGCCATGGGTGATGCCTGGAAAAAATGCCCTGATCAACCACAAGTCAAGGCCATCCCCAGGGTATATTTTCAACCTTCTCTTTGGTGAACATTCTGGAGAAAGAACCAAGGAAAAGCCTTTAACTCACTACATTATTGTAGCTCTCAAGTAAAGAAATTCTCAGAGCCACATGAAATGTCAGAAGGGAAGTTAGAGGCAACACATTGGGATTTTAGGCCCCTGGTTTTGTCCACCAGAGTTGGTGCCCAAACAATGAACTTCAGAAAACAATACTGAATAAAATCACTACTAGTCTGAAAACAGAGAAATTTATATAAATATACATCTTATTCATTTTGTCTTCTTCATTAGAATATATGGCTTTGTGAGAGTCATTCATTTCTATTTTAAAGATAATACAATGACTCAAAATGATAGAGCAGGCAGTTTAAGAGGCAACTAATAGAATTATTGTTCTTTTTTCCCCTAATTTTTATTTTATTGTAGTTGGTTTACAATGTTGTGTTAGTTTCTGGTGTATGTATATGCATGTGTGAGTATACACGTATATTTATATCTTTCATATTTTCCCATTATGGCTTATCAGCAGATATTAAACATAGCTCCCTGAGCTGTACAGTAGGACCTTGTTATTTATGCCTCTTTTTATAAGAGTTTGTATTTGCTAACCCCAGCCTCCCACTCTCACCCCCCATTCTTTCTCCCCCTTGACAACCACACATCTGTTCCCTGTGTCTGTGACTCTGTTTGCTTTGTAGATTACTGTTCTTTATTTTTAAATAAGGTGTTTTACTCCAATTCTTTTATGGCAAATGAATAAAAATCCACCATTTAAACCCAAGTCAACACAAAAATATTTAAATAAATATATTCATTTATCCATTCCCTAATACATTTATTCACGCGTGCATACTCTTATATATTCACCCCATGCCTGAATCAGCCTACTTGTGAACACATTAAAGAAACAGCAATGATCCTGCACACTAGAATAGAGTGAGGTGCCCGGCATGTGGTCTCGGAACAAATATCTGCAATGGGATCCCTCATTCTCATAGAGGAGCTGGGGTCTCTCATGATAGCCCACAGCATACAAAACATCTCCATACCTGTGGGCCTGGCCTGCTCTCCATCACCTCGTAAGAAGCACCTCCATCATTTAAAATAGGCAGAGATGGCCAGTGGCTAAAAACATTCACAGAGGCCCAGGTCCCTCGAGAGGCAGGAAGATTTTGTACCATTTCTTTCAGAATTCTATCAACTGCTGTTGTTGCTCTGTCTTCCCCGGCTCCCTCCAACATTACAGAGCTGCCCTGACTGATTCCACCTTTTCTGTATCTTTTCCTATCACCAACTGTCCTGTTTGCCCTAACATTTTCTGCCTAGGACACATGCCAGCCACCCCCACACAACATCCCAAGCACAACCTCATTCCCTGGTAAACAGACTGGAACAATAAAACAACAAACATTTATTTAAGGAAAATCCTGTACCAGGAACCATACTAAGTATTTTTCATATGTTATCACACTTATTTTTTGATATAAACCTATAAAGAAATCCCCATTGATTCAACAAACAAAATAAGATTCAAAGATATCAGATCACATGCCAAGATCAAACAGCTTGCAAGCAGCACCCCCACCATGAGATCTGCCAGGGGGTCCATCCAGAGATAGTACTTGAGCAGCTACAATTTCCTATAACCAGTATGAACAACCACAAAAATATAAAATGGATGGAGTCCAGATCAGTGTTTCTCAGGTGTGAATGCCATGCGCTCTGTTTTTAAAAGGCAATCATTTTGCAAGCATTCTAGCTAGAAAATTAAGCACAAGTTTTCATCAGGTGTAAACAGCAGAAGAGCCTTCAAAGAATGCAGAAATAAGATTGTGCTTTAGGAATTAAGCCAACAAAACATCTTGGGGATCTGAGCAAATCCAAATGGCCATCTTGGATGTGGACCAGCTTCCTGGATCCAGGACTGGATCCTTGGGGAGGTACTAAAATATTGAACAAATTTAAAGAACATGGTTCTTCCAATTTAAAAAAAAAGAATGAATAAATAAATACCCCCAAGCACCTAAAATTTAAAAAAAAGAAAAAAACACTCTCAACAAAAAATAGATAAATAAACATGGCAAATCTCAGAGCTGTAGAAAAGGAAAGTCAGACAAATGTCTGCACCCACAGAATCCCTACGGGAGAAAGAAGTCCACCCAGTAAGACTAAAATGGGTTTCTATTGTGGAAATGGATAAATGGCTATAGGTGACTAACAAGGGAACATACTCCACTAATATAATTCTCTTCTCTCTAAGATGGCAGCTCCCTGTGGAGCTTAGCCACAGACAGAGAACACGGTACCAGGGCAAGGCAAATACCTGTGCCATCTGCCAGTGGTCATCTAGGGACAACCACTTTGTTCTGGTGATAAAAGCCTCCCGTGTGCTTGATTAGCCAATGGTCCCTGACGTTTCTGAGCCAAAATCTTGGAATTCACCAAGATGAACACCACTGAATGGGGGTCATCACAGGTAACAGCCTTTGTCTTTGAGTGACTGAAACACCCAGATACACCTTTGTTCGTGTGCATTTACCTTTTCTCCATCTCTCCCAGGTTCCCCTTTGTAACCTGGCAGTCCTTGTGCTCCCTAAATTAAACACAAAATAAAAATCTGTTAGTGATGTTCTTTGGTTCACTAGAAACAGTACTTCTAAAATATGAATACACAGACCACGTACTTGTATTCCTGGGGATCCTGGAACACCTGGTGATCCTGCTATTCCCTGATATCCCTGAAAAGAAGGAAACAAGAAATAATTATTTGATCATATTCACAAAGGGCAGCCTTCCAATTCAATTTTCTTTTTGGTTTCGCCATGCAGCATGCGAATCTTAGTTCCTCGACCAGGGCTCAAACCCGTGTTCCTTACAGTAGAAGCGCAGAATCTTAACCACTGGACTGCCAGGGAATTCCCAGCCTTCCATTTCAAAATTCATTCTTTCTCACATTTCTCACACCTACAACTTCACTTAATGACTGTTTCTTGCCTGGAGAGTCCCAGGGACGGGGGAGCCTGGTGGGCTGCCCGTCTATGGGGTCGCACAGAGTCAGACACGACTGATGTGACTTAGCAGCAGCAGCAGCAGCAATAAGTTTAAGAAACCACAACTACAAAGGGGCAAATGCTTAATAAGGAATGCACATCGTCCAGTCTTTAGGAAAACGGTATTAAATATCTCTAGCTCAATAAAATTATCGAGAAACGCTTCACTGCAAAAGAAGGCTTTGAGAGGGAAATTCAGAGTCAATGTTCAGCATTCCTGGAGAAATGTTATGCACATTAGAAACACAATGTATTCAAAAGAAAAGCATCTAGGATCGGAGGAGTAAACAAATGTGACATATTTTAAAACTACCTGATTATCAGTTCAGTTCCATCGCTCAGTCATGTCCAATTCTTTGCGACCCCATGAACCACAGTATACCAGGCCTCCCTGTCCATCACCAACTCCCAGAGTCCACCCAAACCCATGTCCATTGAGTCGGTGATGCCATCCAGCCATTTCATCCTCTGTCGTCCCCTTCTCCTCCTGCTTTCAATCTTTCCCAGCATCAGGGTCTTTCCAATGAGTCAGCTTTTTGCATCAGGTGGCCAAAGTATTGGAGTTTCACCTTTAATAATAGTACAACCAATGAACACCCAGGACTGGTCTCCTTTAGGATGGGCTGACTGGATCTCCTTGCAGTCCAAGGGACTCTCAAGATTGTCTTCTCCAGCACCAGAATTCAAAAGCATCAATTCTTCAGTGCTCAGCTTTCTTTATAATCCAACTCTCACATCCACACATGACCACTGGAAAAACCAGATTATGGTCATCTGCAATAAATTATACCTGGATGAACGCTATTCTTCAGGATAAGTTTATAACAGACTTTGGGTTGCCTGTTTAGAAAGTGCACCCCACAAACATGGCTATGATGTGTCCCCCAGCTCCCAAGGCTGAGCTGTCTGCTAAGGTCACTTTCAAATCCACTGTGTCCTACAAACCCTTCCAGAATTTGGAAACTTGCTAAAACACAACTTTCTCCGACAGACGCAGACTATTCAGTCTTCACTCCCTGCATGGCCACTAAACTCCAAAACAAACTTCAGACCCTCAACACTTGTCCAAGTTTCCCAGGATCAGTGTCAGGTTGACTTGGACTACCTGGCACCTGCAAACATTTCCCTCTCTTATTCACATCCCATCTTTCTCAGACCTTACTGTTCAGGTACAGTTCTCTATTACCAATGATTATTAACACAGATCTCATTAATGTCTCCAATAACACCCTCATTCTTAAACCCAAAAGCTTCATTCCCATGTGGCTATTCATGAGTGTTTGCATGGATCTTTGTATCCACTCAGTCAGTACATTTTCAGCCGCAATTTTAGAGACATCAGAATTCCCTGCTTTTCCGATCCAATTTTCAAATATGCCTTTACTATCCTTTGCTAACTCTAATAACAATAATAGCAATAATAACAGTGCCTCAGAAAGATCAGTCTCAGATTATTATCTTTCTACTTTTATATACACTTGCATTTCTCATTTTGTAAAATGCTCTCAGCTACTCCCAGAATGGGTGTGACTATAATTTCTATCACCAACCATCAGTCTTTCCCCATTTGCTTGTTCACAGAATGTATCATTATGTTTTCTCCAGTATTCCTTAAACTCACATACTTTTCTTGAGTCCACTGGCCTCCTCCTTAAACATTTTACTCCACCCCATGAACAAATCTCAAAACGAACCTCTTCAAACTCTATACAAAGGAACCTGCAATTTCCAAACCCACCATCTGCTCTCTAGGATGGCACTGTCTCTGTGTCACTGGATTTTGCCCCCTTGAGATGAAAGAAAAATAATCATTTATTTCTATATATCATTGAACAGAGCGCTACATATTTTGTCAAACGTTGGAAAAATTCACCTCCAAGTCATCCACACAGAATGCAAGTGTAAAAAATCTCTTTCCCCAAGGAACTATGTTTGCTTGCGCGGCTTCTGGAATTGAAACTGTAGTAATACCACATGGTTCATGCTCTCAAGATCAGGGAGGAGAAAGAAAAGCCATGGACACAGCTTGTTCAGCCTGGAATCTCTGCCACTCTAGTCACTGAATTTCCTTCTCTCTACCCTTGGAATCAGATGGGCCTGGAATTGCTTTTCAGCTGCCACTGCTAGCACGTGCCTACACAGAACCAGATCCATTAAAAACACCACCACTCAGGACACTCTTTACATCCTTCCAAACCCTGTGTGTACCATCTGGAGAGGGTGGCATGACTTACAACATGCTACTATTATTGGAAAACAACAATAGAACCAATGATTTATACAGAAGTAACCATGCTCCCAACTATATACTCCATATATGTTAATCCACTTCATCCTCACAGCCACCTTTTAAGGTCAGTTCTACATTATCCCCATTTGCAAATAAGGAAACTGAGAAATTGCCAAAAATTGCATAGCTTAGAACTAGACCAAGGGGGTAGAAATAACCTCTCATCAGAAAATGCTTGGTGGCACATCCAGTCCTAGGATTCTAGAGCAATTAATCAGATTCAAGAACTCCATGTGCCAAACTAGCTTGATCATATTTTTACTGCTTTATTTTTAATAGCTAACATTTATTGCATGCCTAGTATGTGCTGATATTATTATTATTATTATTATTATAATCATTGGCTGCACAGCATGAGAGATCCTAGTTCCTCATCCAGGGATTGAGCACTTGTCCCCTGCAGTAGAAGCACAGAGTCTTAACCATTGGATCATCAGGGAAGTCCCCAGATTTGTTTTAAATTGCTTAGAATTCTGAGGACCCAGAGGAAAGAAATGTTAATAAAATTCCTCAAAAGAAAGTCAGCATGGAAACTGACTATGTATCAAAATGATTGGTCATCAGCAATGGTTCTCATTTAATGAATGTTTGCTTTCACATTTTTTTTCAAAAGTTAAGCCAAATGTCATATGTGCTTTATTACTTTTTTCAGAAAGTTAATCTTTAGTACATCAAAAGCTGCCATGGCATCTCTCCCCTCTGAGGAAGGAGTAAATGAATGTGTTACATTTTAATGGATTAAGACGATGTGGAGATACCCCAGACAGTGTTCCCAGCTCACCTCTGACTCATAATGTGACCTCAGGCACACTCATCACATCCCCAAGTCCTGGGAGGCAACACAGTGAAGTGGAAAGACGGTGAATTTTAAAACTGGAAAATGCCTGGGGCTGAATTTCTGCTCTTCCCTGACTTTCTGCGGGACTCCAGCTAAGCCATTCTACGGAGCTAAGCCTCAGCTTCTGACCATAAACCGGAATAATAATAAATCAACGGACTCACAGGTGAAAATGTCTGGCGGGTGTTAGAATCTCAACGAAGGTGAGCTGCTTTCTTTTCAGACTCGGGGACTGTACGAAGCCACAGATCGCTCCTGCAGAGCCTCGTTTTCTGGCCTTCACGGCCACCGTCAGAGCCGGGGCATGACGTCACGCCTCAAGCTCTCAGCACATGTACAGACCCAACGCTGAACATGTAACCGGCTCCTGTGTTTCCAGGGGCCTGTTCGCTTTGTCTTTGGAAAAACTGCAGCACAGGAATAATCAGTGCTTCCCACTATATAAGAACCAGCTTACTGCTGTTTTCGTAACATACAAGATGCATTCTTGAAAACTTAATTGTATCAAGAAGCTCAAGGATTATTTTAGCGCTAGAGGAAACGTGATTAGCAACAAAAGGAAGAAAAACCAAAACCACATCCGAGCTGGGGGATCCCAGGGCAAATCACCAGGAGAAGTTGGATGAAATTCAGTAAAACAAACTTTGGACTAAAAATCAGGAAAATAAAGGTTAACGAGGAGGAATATTACAACACAGAACACTTTCCAAGAGGAGCAAGAACTAAAACGTTGCTTGACTCATAGCAGGGCACAATAAAACCAAAAAAGAAAAAAGCCCTGAAACAGGACAAATGATAAGCTTTTCATATAGGTTACTGAGTCTCTCTTTTATGAACATAGGTATTTCTGTATTTTCTTATAGAACTGCAACTTTCACATTATCATAGACCAATTAATACTGCTCAACATTAATTTTGCCCTTTTGCAATTTTAGCAGGTCCAAATACCCACCCTTCCCCCAACTGCAAGATTTCTGAGAGTATGAAAGTCTTTTCCACGCTCACACAAAGTCTCTTTGTAAATGAGTCATTTTTTTAGGAAAAAATATTCTTGCTGCCAAATTGCAGGGTTGAAGAATACAGAATCAATTTACTTTCTTCCATGATTCAGAGTTCTGATGCTCCAGGAAAGATGTATAGCTTTGCAAAGAAAATAAAGAAAATAAAATCATTGTGCAAGGGTCACAATTTCTTTTGCGCCCAGTTCTAATCATAGCATAAAATATTCTGCCAATCTACATGTGTAATTTTGTTTCAGTAATGAGGATAGTCATTGGTTTCCTTTAAATACTCTAAACTTGAGAATGAAATCTAGAGAAATCTCTTTGGATGTCACTCCCATTTTTAAATGTAAAAAAGAATGTGATTTAAATTTTACGCTATTACATAACTTTCTTCAGTGTTTCCCAGATTTCCAATAGAGTCTCTTAGATACCCAGCCAGGGTAACTAGGCAACCAAAATCAAGTATATACTTTTAATGTGTGCTGTGGATTCTTCTGGGCAACTCAGTTCTACACACAACTAAAATTTCTACACAGCTACATTCTAACAATATTCGTAAAATTGTCTATCTACTATAGAAATTAGTCACTAAAGCCAAGGCTTTAACTGATTGCTAAAATGATTTGATAAATAAATCACACGGATATCTATAAAATTACACACACACTGAGCTCTAAGAAAGAACCATGATACTATGAGGGATGAAGGGTAGGCAATCCAGGGAAGCTTTCTGAAGAGACAGGCTCAATGGAATAGTCAAGGAAGCACAGTGCATCAGAGGGAGCCCTTCAGCCTGCCCTGCAGTGGACAGGATGAGCCACATCCATGAGAAGAAAGATGAGAGAGCACGAGGAAGTAGGCTGTGAAACAGGACCGGCGTGGGCAGACGAAGGCCAAGTGCACAGCACTGTGGGTCTTCAATCCCTACCCAAGGCGCTCAGCCAAGGGGTCACACAGTCAGACTCTGCAAAGCTTACCTGGAGGACAGATGAGGGGGGCAGGAAGTGCATGAAGACAAAGTGGAAGCTTCCTGCAGGGGAGAGGAGGAGAGGTAGACCCCGAGCCTACTCAGGGGCGTTAAGGGGGGGAACAGGGGTGAGGGGTTTGGAATTTGTGGAATGAAGCCCATGTTTCTGGCTCCTGCAGAGAGATGGCTGATCCTGCCATTGACTGATGGCTTCTGGGGGAAATACAGTTTAATTGGTAATCAACTATTAAGTAGCACAAACATCAGAAAAAAATATTTTTATGGACTAAAAATAAATTGAATGACAGTCACAGGAAGAAAGCCTAGAGCTTGAAAAGGCTATTTCATTTATGAAGACTTGTTTTTTTATAATCCACCTACTTCCAGAAGTATTTTTAGTAGGTTGGTGGCTAAAATTGAAGGGCATAGAATCAATGGAACTATTTAATACAGGGCAGAAACGGAAAAATGATTACACAGAGGCAAGAGAGAACAGTTTAGAGGAATGGAAACCTACAGTCTTGATTAGAGTGGTGATTAGACAGGTGTATACATTTGTTAAGACTTGAAATGAGTGTATTTTGTATTTTATTGTAAATAATCTATATCTCTATAAAACTGATTTATAAAAAAAGAATTTATATGCTTTTGAGGAATAAAAAACAGAATTCTAATTCAAATGAAAGCAAGTTACATTTACTATACAGATCTTCTTTGACTTACAATGGGATTACATCCAGAAAAACCCATCTTAAATGGAAAATACCATAAACTGAAAATGCACTGAATACACCTAACCTACTCAACATCATGGGTTTCCCAGAAGACTTAACCATGCTCAGAAGACTTCTGTTAGCCTACAGTTGGGCAAAACCATTGTACTGCATATCACTAGTCCAGGAAAAGATCAAAATTTGAAGTATAATTTCTCTTGAATGCATAGCGCTTTTGTCCCACCTTTTTAAAAAGTTGAAAAATCATGAAAACTTCCAAAGGTGGGGAGTGGGCAGCAACATCTGCAAGTGAAACTTAATCTGAATCTAGTTCTCCCTGCCTTAGATAAAGGGATGAATGATAATCATAAAACACCATCCACTTTCCCATTACAATTTGCCTTGAGCTAACCACCGCCTTCCTTTGACAAATAATCTCTGCAGATATAGCTCTCTTCTGTTCTCAGATTCACAGATTCAATTAAACTTCATTCCCTGAATGAGGTTACACTTAAAGTTATACTAAGCTTATTTCGAAAGGAGAATGCACAACTTTTAAGGTAACTGGGACCATTTTAGTCACTATTATAATCTCTGTAGTTATGCTTTATGACCAATAGTTCCTCACTCCATTTCTTGCTCTGCTGCTAACTTTTTTTCATAGTACTTCCCACCATCTAATATTGCTTACTTATTTATTATTTCATAACTGTGAATTTATTATCTGTCTCTCCCCACTGGTATGTGAGGTCCAAAACAGCAGGGTATTTTTTCTGTCTTGTTCATTGCTATATTCCCTTACCCTAGAACACTCAATGAAATACCTAGTATGTGAGTGGAAGAATGAAAAAACAAATAAACAAACAAACATATAAACATTGTGTCCAACTAGTCACCACTACCTAGGGCTCTAAAAATAATAGTGGAAACAGCTCTGCATTCAGACAGATTATAATCAAAAGAAGACACAATGTAGGCATGAATTGGCCTTTAAAATCACAAGTGCTAAAAAAAAAAACACAAGTGCTAGATATGTCACCAAATAATTCCTTAATTTAATTAAATATACAAATAACTTTCACATATATGATTATGCACAATTATTATTATTGTACATATTACGAATAATTTATAAAATATATTGTAATCTAAGAGATGCATGAGATAAACATGTAAAGATTCATATGTGAGATTTACATAAAGGGTGTGTTTAAAAAAATGAAGTAGCTAATCCACTAAGCACTGTCTAGGAAAGCTTTATAGAAGAGGTGAGTTTTATGTACCATTTTATTAGAAAAAGGAAGATAAACTGCCCAGGCGATGGATATTTCATTTGAGGCAAATGGTCCATATTTGAGTTTATCAGTGAGACTCCTGAGGATGTGTGTGTGTGAGTGTTTAGTGGCAGCAGAAGACAGTGCAACCGTGAGCGGGTTTGGCGAGGAACACAGGCTGGGGGGAAGGGAGAGTTCAGGTAGAAACTGTTCTGTCTAGAATGTCCCCAACACTTCATAACGAGTCCACTTCTTGTCATTCTCTTTCCCAAGCTGCATCACAGCCATTCCTTTGACTTGTACCCTAACATCTCCCATTTTCCAGACCCCCCATCTCCACGGCACCAGCCTCCAGCTCCCCACAGCTCTTAAAGGACTGAGT
Organism: Moschus berezovskii; assembly: GCF_049115385.1. Taxonomy (NCBI): domain Eukaryota; kingdom Metazoa; phylum Chordata; class Mammalia; order Artiodactyla; family Moschidae; genus Moschus; species Moschus berezovskii. Next base: position 16,162,213 of record NC_142482.1, on the reverse strand, counting down.
ACACAATTGGTACCATATTCAGTTCAGAGTCTGAAAAGAAAAAAGCATAAAAAGCTTGCCTCCTGGGTCCTATTACTAATTACCCCCCAGCCCCTGCCAAGCTTACTCTGCAAGCCTAGTGTTCCTGTTTATCTTATTTTTTATTTCCTAGTGTTCCTTTCTGGAGAAGGCAATGGCAAGCCACTCCAGTACTCTTGCCTGGAAGATCCCATGGATGGAGGAGCCTGGTAGGCTGCAGTCCATGGGGTCGCTAAGGGTCGGACACGACTGAGCGACTTCAATTTCACTTTTCACTTTCACACATTGGAGAAGGAAATGGCAACCCACTCCAGTGTTCTTGCCTGGAGAATCCCAGGGATGGGGGAGCCTGGTGGGCTTCTGTCTATGGGGTCACACAGAGTCGGACACGACTGAAGTGACTTAGCAGCAGCAGCAGCAGCAGTGTTCCTTTCCTCCTATTCTCTACCGCCACTCTGGAGGATCGTGGAATCGAGAAGAGCATCCTCGCTGAGATTACACCTGAAGCTCAGTAATCCCCTCGCCCCATCCAAGGTTGTCTTCTGAGTTGACTCCCTTCTGAGTGAATTCCAGTTCCTTCGTACCTCTAACCAAATCCAGAACTCCAAAAGCAGGACTGCAGTCTTTCTTAATATTCACATCATATATTACCAATAATGCCAAAAGTCACATTATCCTTTTAAGTCACACATTACATATGTTAATTCCTCTTTTGACAAGGTTAAATTTAAATGCCATGTCCCAGACAAATATTCCGTTTGAATTTCAGTCTGTTAGAATAGCCATCCTCCAAATTTGCCAAAGCTATTTGGATCTTCATGTCAACCCAAATGCCAAAATAAATTCCCAAAATGAAATCAAGAATCAAAAATTCTTGAAAATCATATTAAGTCAGTGAACACAGAGTATCAAATGCTAAAAAAAAAAAAAAAAACCCTGGAAGAAACAGCAAAATACTTAATAGTGGGGAAATTTTACTCTTTTGTAAACCAAATAAAGAGAACTATTGACAACATCTATAGCAAAGAATTCATTATCTTAATGTACAAGAATTGCATTAATTGGGATCCAAAATACAAGAAAGGACAGTTCATAAAAAAGAGAACTCCCTCTGAATGCCAGACTTTTATGTTCAGTCATTCACTTACAATTTCTGCTTGAACATCTAATGTAAAAATCCGATCTATCCAAAAGCAAAGTCCGGACTCCCCTTCCCCAGTCTTCTCTGCCCTATCCTTCTACATCTCCCTAGATTCACCCTTGGCTGCTTTTCCACAAACTCATGTCTGATGCATCAGTAAATCCTGGGGGCTCTAACTTCAAAATATCCCCAGAAGATAAGCAGTTCCCTTCCCCTCACTCCTACCAACCTGATGCCAGCCACCCTTGTTTCATTCCTGGATTATCTCCTGTCTCATTTCCCTGCTTTTGCCCTTATCACCCTAAAGTCCAATTTCCAGTTTCAACCTGGAAGTCAGTCATTTCCTTTACAAATAAGCGATATCACATCACTCCTTTATTCCAGTCCCTCCCATGGCTCTTGAGCTCATTCTGACTGAAACCAAAGTCAAGTGGTCACAAGGGCCTGCAGGCTCTAGAGACCCCTCCTTCCTCCCAACGACCTTTCCCCTTCATCTGGAGGACCTGCCCCACCCCACTCTGTGTGGCTGGAGAAGGTCCTGTAGTTTGGAATTCCCCGTCTGTGATAACTGCCACTCCTGCATGGTCTAACCCCTGGAGAAAGCCACCCTGCTTCTGGCCTCTGTGGACCACTCGGGGACAGGCTGAGAGGGGCAGGGCTGGGGGACGCACTGCACCCCGCGGCCAACTCTGGACCAAGCATGCTTGTCCAGCAGACGTAGTGCATGGTCATCTTCCTGGGTCAGTTCTGAAAAGAAAGGGTTAGTCGCTCACTTGTCCAACTCTTTGCGACCCCATGGACTGCAGCCCATCAGGCTCCTCTATCCATAGAATTCTCCAGGCAAGAATACTGGAATGGGCTGCCATTTCCTCCACCAGGGGAATCTTCCTTACCCAGGGATCAAACCCAGGTCTCCCACATTGCAGGCAGATTCGTTACCACCTGAGCCACCAGGGAAGCCCTCAGTTCTGAAGGCCAATATGGAGAATCTTATCCAGAAACCTGAAGCTTGGTCCAGCTCACCTTTCTCTCTTAGCAAATGTGATGACTTTGATGAAATCTTAGAAAATCAGCATTGGAGAGAAACTGGGCCTCACTGGGCACCATTTTCTTATTTTCCGGACAGAAAAGCTGATCCAAGGAAGCAAAACAACTTTAAAAAGCAGAGAGCAAAATGGCCCCAGATCTTCCCAACAACCAGCCGGGGCTTTGGGTTCAGGGAAGTACTTTCCTTAATGAAGAGGAATTAATGATGACAGAAAAGACACAAACACCATAAACACAAAAACTTCTACAAGATCATAAAGTTGCCCCATTATGTTTCCCCCAAATGGCCTTCTTTTAAAAAACTCCAATATTCATAGCATTGCAGAGCCTTTAATAGTTGTCCTACTCTTAATAACCTAAGAGGATACATAAATACTTCCTCTGCCTCTCTTTTGATAATGTTGAAACAGTAAAATAGTAATACCTTCAGACACTGTGCTGAGAGAAGTCATTTAACTGATAGAGAAATGAGAAAGCAGTGGAAGGATTTGAAGGCAGCTCTTTAATTTGGGTCGAAGGCATTTTCCTGATGAAAATTAGTGTTTCTCCAGAGTGGAATAATTTCCTATTTAAAGCTTCAGTTGACTTGGCCTCGTTATAATGTGAAAAAGATTCAAATTGCTGATTGAGGGGGGTTGCACAGAACCAAATCCAAACAAAGCAGAATTCCCTTCGATTTGTTCCATCCAAGTTTCCTTGGCCAGATGGCTTCAGCCACCAGCC